>NC_135902.1:32557071-32889571 GCF_964194155.1 Cetorhinus maximus | reverse complement strand
CTTTGTAAATTACTATTGAAAAACACTTGGGGTCTTTCTCTGGGTAAAGTTACTTACTTAGGTATCTTCTTTTAATAGCATCTTAACTATTTTTTCTGTACCTTTTTGGATCTCCCACATTTTGGAAAGATTACATTTAAAAAAAAAGACTAGTGTTTAAAATGCTCCCTATGACACCATGTGGCACAAGAACAATATTTTGTTTCACTTCTTAACCTTCTGTAAGGGTTGATTTCCAGGCGACAAAATTCTGAACCTTTTGAGGCCCAAGTGTGATGATTTGAGACAGTGAGAACTATCAGAGCAATCTTTTAGTCTTAGCTGTGCTCTTGAGTGTCTCCAAGTGCTTGCTGAGAATTGCGACAGTCACTGGTGTGCAATTTCCAATACATCTGTAAACTGCCTGTGACATAAACAATAATCCATCTGAGTATTACCAGTTTAGGAAAATGAGGTTGTGGTCACACTATAAAAGGTCAATTCATTATTAATGTTTGAAGTAGGCTAGAAGAATGATTTACCAGATTCATATGAAGTCAAGGATTGTGCTATCAAACCAACCTGATAAAATAGATCATTGCATATCTTTCAGTTAACTTCTAGAAAGAGACTGAATGGAGTATTTCCAAATGGAATTACATTCCAACAAGTGTCTGTGAAACTCGCACATTTTATTAACAAACACATAGTAATGACTGGGTATTTGGCCAGTACTTGATGTTGCTGGTATGTTATCATGTTGCGACTCAGCTTTACTTTGAACCAATGATTGTATATCGAGTGTCTAATTTTTGTTGTTGTTTCTGATACCTCCACGTCTTTCTTACAGAGCATTCTTTGATTCCTGTGATGGTATTTTTCTAAACTATAACTGGAAGGAGGAACACCTTAAACGAATGGCGACATTGATGGAGGAACGCCATGCTGATGTGTATGTTGGCGTTGATGTGTTTGGTCGAGGAGATGTTGTAGGGGGAGAGTTTACAACCAATCTGGTAAAGCTTATTTGGAGTTATATTCCAACAGTGAATATTGTCACAAATTGTAGTACTTAATGCCTCCCCCCACCCCCGCCACGATTTATTTGCGTGCAGTTGAATACATTGTTGCAATGGACTTGTCATGCAAATCAGAGGAAACTATGACAATGGCCTTGTATTTTTTGGCATTTGAACTGGACATTCTGCAAATTGGTTCAGCACGAATCACAGAGGGGAATATTGATCTATGGTTGGTGAACATATTGGCCGGGATTTTCCGACCCCACCGTGGGTCATGTGGCATCCCAGCCAAAAGTCCATTGACTTTCGGCGGGACCGGATGATCCAGGTGGTGGGCGGGTGGGGCCAGAAAATCCCGCCCAATATTGTCGCACAAGTCATCAGCCTAGCAGCAGTTTTATTGTGTAAAGTGACTGGCAACTTCTGTTTGAAAAATTCATAGCTTTGAACTTCTGGACTGTTATGGTTTTGTTGCAGAGGCTTTGTTAGACTATCTAACTTGTGAGATTTTAGGAAGTGGAGGAGCTAAATGTGGCGCAGTGGAATAAGGAACTCCTTTCACTTGCTGGTTAAGGTGCTGTTTTGTTATTTGCAAGGAATGCAAGTTTCATGTTGGTTCCTTTGCTGCCCTCTGCTGTTGATTCATTATATTCATGGCCTCTGCAATATGCATTTGATCAAACTCGGTTTCGCAGCAGGCAGCTCTAATGATCATAACAAACCGCTGCTGAACATTGTTTAAATTCTTCAAGTTGGAAGGTTGAGGCAAGAATTTGGAAATGGCCAGAAATTTGTTTTTGCAGCTGTTACATGATAGCTAAAATATGTAAAATATAGGGCACTCTGATGCCAAAGAATAAACCAATATCGAACAGACATTTGTGCGAGGAAGGGGCTCGGCTAGAGAAATAGTGTGGATGTTTTATTTGGTAAATCATAGAGCATGATGCATCTTAAGTCCAAGTGAGAAAGGAAAGAGTGAATTGGGGGCACAGCTTGTATGTGCACAGCTAATTCTTCATCAGGTATAGATGCTGCAGATGTTGCTTGATGGTCGACTGTCAGATTTTCTGCCACTTCCTGTATTGACTTTTGATTAATTTATAAATATCTGCAGGGGTGGCGGGGGGCTCAGGGATGGAGATTGTTTTTAAGAAGAAAACATT
Organism: Cetorhinus maximus; assembly: GCF_964194155.1. NCBI lineage: Eukaryota > Metazoa > Chordata > Chondrichthyes > Lamniformes > Cetorhinidae > Cetorhinus > Cetorhinus maximus. The sequence goes on along the minus strand of NC_135902.1, from coordinate 32,887,404 downwards.
TGTAGGTCATTCCTTTGTATACCATGATAATAAAGCAAAGAAAGAAACTGGGGGCAATGAAACATTCTAAGTATAAATTATGAGAAGCTGCAACTAACTTGTGTGTATGATGAACATATATTGACTGACTTTGTGAAGTGCATTCAGACGTTTTACTACTGTTAACTTCCATTTGTAACGTCTTTAATTTTAGTAGAATAATGCTAAAATTAGTCTTTCAAATGGTCCGGTGAACTTAAAAGTAAAAGTCTCCAAAATCTTCAGCTCTTCAAATGCAACAGCAAATAGAGGACCTATCTGCCTATTGCATGTAGTTCATGTGGATGTTAAAGATTATATGGCACTATTTGAAGGAAAGCAAGGAGTTCTCCCATGTGATTGCTCAATCTTCTTCCTTCTACTAACACTACAAATATAAAGTTGATTAACTGGCCATCTCACTGATGTATGTGGGACATTGTAGCGTGCCAATGGCTGTCATATTCATTTATATTTCAAAGCAATTCCTTCCATATAAAGCACTTCACAATGTCTGGAGAAGTGGTAAGGTACTGTGTTTATGAAAATTTCTGCTCTTAAGTATGATTTATTTTAGCAAGTTCTGCAAACCCCTGCTTTACTCTGTTTCAGTTTTGTGGAAACATAAGGATAATTTCTCAGGGAGCTGCAAAGCTATTTTATAGTCCCTTTTTTGCAAGCTTCTAACCACACAGTTTTCTGCTAACATTGTAACTTCAGCGTAATACTTGCATTGTCTTCCAGTCTTTGGAGCTGATCCGGAAGTACAACTTTTCAGCAGCTATATTTGCTCCAGGCTGGGTCTACGAGACTTTGGAAAAGGAAAAATTCCATCGGAACCAACACAAGTAAGTCACCGAGCGTTCCAACTACAGAACATCCAGCCATCCTCATTTGTGACAATTACCCTGTGTTGCGGATGCATTGCACTGAAAAAATATTAACATGTGGACTCCCAGCAGGCAGCCATTATTGAGCAACTTTATTTAAACCTCCCCAACAGAGGGGGCAGAACAACAAAATGCTCCGACCTTGCTGTATACTACACTACCTACCTAGAAAAAAGTACACGTTAAAATGTGAATGTATATAATTTGCCGGAGTACAGCTAAACCAATATCAAAAATAGTTCAAATTTAACAGGTTGGGTTATAAATTTGTAGTTACTGTAATTACAAACAAAACATATATGACTGATACTAGAGTATTGTGTAAGTTTAAAAACTATGTTTTTTCCTTAACAGTAGTATGTGTTTAACAAAAATATCATCACTTGACAAAAAAAAATGAAGAGAACAATTTCATCCTTCTTGCATACCTTCAATTAACCAATATCTGGCTTCTTTCTCTTTCCCTCTGGCTATCTCCATCCATTCCCATTTGCTTGACTCTGCTCTCTCAACATTTCTGACTGTGTCAAATCTGAACTTGGACTTTGACTACCAACTCCACTTAATAGTTGGGACGGTTACATTGATTGAATTGTTTCAGTCAAAGACCCTGACTCACTTTGCTTTACCGGTGAAACTTTAAGTTTCTTTTTGACTTCCACTTTCCGACTTTCTCTTGACTGTAAGAGGAATTTGGACTATAGGAGGTTTCTCCTGCTCTCCCTTTGTCAGATTTCCCCTTGCAAGCAAATGACACTGACAGTGTCTCTCTCCAATCTTCACTAGACATGTGAATGCACCTAGACACTTTACAACAACTCCAATCATATACTTGTCCTCAGTGATTTTCACCATGACCTTCTGACCAGCACTGAACTCTCTAAGTTTCATGCCTGGTGTATCAGACTCATCTTCACTTTGTCTTGCTTTTCTCTTACCTTGTTACTGATGTCAGACATAAGCAAACTAAACTTTGTCCGAGGAGCATGTTTTAAACACTAACTCCTAACACTGTTGTAGACTATGGGGTTATTCTGGAAGAGAACAGAAAATTGTCTAGCCTCTTGTCGAAGGGAAACATGGGAATTACTGCCTAGGTTGTCACCTAACAAATACTTCTGCAAAGACCTTTCCACAAGTTGTACATTTCTTTCTGCAGCACCATTTGATGCTGAGTCCGGTAGTGGTATTAGAGTGTGTTTGACTCTATTCTTACTGAGAAATATTTTAAACATTTATTGCCACTCCAATATTTCTCTTACTTTTAAGACAGAGGAAGGTGAACCAGGAGTGGGCTCAGTCCTTCTATTGCAGCAATTTTGCCCAAGTAACAAAATTGAATGTGTTCAACATGTTTTTCATGCAATTAAACTCAAAATTAGGTCCCTCCTCATGGTCTCCATCCACACATCTTAAAACCGACCTCACCTGCCTTAATATCTCTGTCAAATTTTGTTTGGGGCTCTATGAAGTGCCTTAGAATGTTTTACTACATTAAAGGAGCTATATAAATACAAGTTGTTGTTGGGGGTGGAACATTATTGATCACATTTTGTGACTGAGTTGTTATACATTGGAATCTGTTGTCACTCTCTCGCTCTCTCTCTCTCTCGCTAGGTTCTGGAACTTGTTGACCGAGTATTTGCCCATTCACAGCATCTGCACATTGCCCTTTACCACCTCTTTCTGCCAAGGCTTTGGGAAGAATCTTTACAGGAATGGAAAGGTAAGATTTGAATGAATAGCTTAACGGTACAACTTTAACTCCACATTCTCAACACCTCAATCCCCAGGTATTGCACTTTAGGCAATTGGCCTTTGAATGTGATAGCCCTGTACTGTACGTCATGACCACCCAGCTGACCACCATCCAGCCCCCGATCTATTTTACCGCGTTTCTGAGGATCAGGACTATCATCGCAAAACACATGAGTATGTGAGGTACAGGGTGCCTCATCGCCTTTTATCAGCTGCTCAGATTCTGTGAGTTAACCATGAGGATTGAGCCTTAGTAGTTTAATTACCATGTTGGATAACCACTGTCTGATCATCACGCCCTATTGCCAGGACCTTTCCATTCCTTATGGCCCTCTCTTTTGTAATACACCATATCCCCAGAATTAAAGTCTATCTCAGACGGTCTTATGTGATGCCTGAGAGATCTCTGAATTTTCTGCGAGACCTCAGCCTTGATGAAAGTTCTTCATCTCCCTGCATTTAAAGCAATCAAATGTGCAGAAAAAATGGAAGTAATTGTAATCCCCTGTAGGGCAGGGGGATTATTGCTCACCACAGCTGGTAATTTGGGATTTGTCCCCTAGACCAAATGATAGGGACTATACCTTCCAACCATCTGAAGCAAATTCTTTGCATGAGCTGTCCATGCCAGTGCAGTTGCCAACTTGCAGTTTGGTTGATCTGCTAAAAATTTATGCAGCATTCCATCCATCACTGCATGCTTCTTGTCAGAGTCTGTAGCTGAAAGGACTTTCAGCTGCAGTGCTCATGACCACAATGTTCATGTTTTCACACACACCCCTAAACTTGTCATTAACAAACATCCCCCATTGTCACTCAGAAATTTAGCTAGTGCTCCCAGTCCAGTCCTTATCTATTTCTCCATAACTTTATCTACAATATACCCCTTTGTCCTTATCATGTATTACTGTAGAACAACTAAATATAGTTGCCATGTCTTTATCCCATACCTTTAGATCCATGGCAACTACCTCATTAAAGTCATCTGGCAATGGAAGACTTACAATAGGACGTGGTGGTACCCTCCGATACTTTTTACATACTTCACATTTTGCCGTGATCTCTGAGTCTTGTATACTCCTCATCAGCCATTCCTTTATCCTTCAGAAGGATTTTTAATCTTTGACAAGAGGGGTGAGCAAATTGTGCAGCTTTAAGACAATTTGCTCTGTTTCTCTCTAATTCTTATCACCTGGTGATACTTCCCTAACATTCTGGATAGAAACATCAGGCTTTGTTAAGCTGATGTAATATTGTCCTGATTCGGTCAACTACAGATCCGCTGACTTTCCAAAACCAATTGTTTTATATTGCTCCATATCCAGTTTAATTTGTGCCTTTTTCATACAAGGCTAACTTAACAGCAAAAGTACCTCACTAGAGCCTATATTGGTTATAATAAAGTGGCTTACTCCAGCTATTTTGCATCACTGTTTTAGTGACCTCAGTGTGTTTTCATCCTTGAACCTAAAACAAAGAGCACTTTCATACAACCTTGACCTTGTGTTGATCCTCACTACTGAATGAATCTAGATAACATTATAACCAATCTGTTCCACACTCTTGTTGAGGTGCAACCATTACCCATCACCGCACAGTTAAATGAATCCATGGCTATATGCTCATCGCTGGACTAAAGCTTCATGTGACGAGTACAATTCCTCCAGACTGATCATTATCATCATCCTCAGCCTCCAAATTCACTGTGTCATGCATCACTTTGAGAACCCTGCTATTGTGCTTTGTGCAGTTCATTGCATAATATTTCGAGTCACACCTGAAGCACCTGTTAACTGTTCCCCAGGCATTCCTGGGGTTTGTTCGCCTATTATTGCTGCTCCAGTCCTGTCGCCTGCTGTGGTATCTAGATCTGCTAAAAGTGCTTTCATCCTTCTTCCTTTTTGTCTGTAACTTTTCCTTTGTACTGGAGCCTGCATCCAACATCTGGACGATCTCCAAATTGGGCAACCAATCCATCCTTTGTGACACTGTAGAATGTCCCATTTGTGCCATGAAGGCTCCTGCAAATGACTGCTTCCCCAGGAATTTTTCAAAGGCGGCAAACACATGCTCCAAATGGGGTCCATTTCCAGAGAACCAAACGCCGTTAAGTCCAGGATCCTGTCCATATGTGACAGCTTAGCACAATTTGGTAATTCAAATGTGAACACTGAGCACGGAACCTCTTAAGTTGAATTTCTGCAATCTTTTATATGGGCTGATAAAGTCCATGATATATTCCTCCATGGAATGACTGTCAGTCTTTCCAAATCTATCCAAGTCTGACCATGCCTCATCTTCCTGGTAAATTTCATCCATGAAACCTAACTGAAGAGCCAAACCTTCCTTAGTATCCAACTGATGGACTTCCAGCTCACAAAATACTTTGCTTCTGATTTTCCTTTTGTTACTAAGTGACAATGCCAAAGCCATACCTTGTTTCCTCTTTGGCAGGGATATAACCGTATCCACATAGCCGCTTTGTTCTTCCGTTGGCTATAAGGTTCAGACTCTGAGAACATCAGTGGCTTATCATACCCTGACGATTTACACTTGCTTTCAGCCATTCTTCTCAAAAGCTAATTCTGATTGTAATCTTATGTCTTCATTTTTTTTCTTAGTTTCCATCCTTCACCTTTAGCCAACCATCCTCTGATAGCATGTAAAATTTCTTACAGCCCGTTGGTGAAGGAAGAGACCAGAAGTCAATCTTTATTCAGTTTTAGATTTATTCACAAATTGAGGCATTACAAATATAGAGTTCCTAACTCTACAACCCACAGTCAGTAAGTGTTTCTTTGTAATGTTTCTGCCCAGTTTCGAACCGGGGACCTTTTGAATGTATGGCAAATATGATAACCACTACACTACTGGAACAACTATGTGCACAAGTCATTATCCAATGAGTGCCTCCCCAACTGTTGACACTTAACCTTAATTTATACAATTAACACTGTTCTTGTCAATGAGCTTCTTTAGTGCAATGCAAGATTTGACGACTTAAAATGGTCGTCTTTAATCTGTGTTGTGACTCGCCTGGATAGATGTAGTATGAGTACCTCGTTACATTCCTGACTTGAGCCTTGTAGTTGGTAGAGAAGCTCCGAGGGGTCAGGAAGTGAACCACTTTTCAAAGGGTGAAGTCTTTGCCTTGCTCTTGTAGCCACTGTATTGATATGGCTGGTCCAGCTAATATTCTAACCAGTGATGACCATCCTGCCCTTGTATGTTGATGGTGGGAAATTTGTTGATAACTGTACTGTTGAAGGTTGGAAATATGGAAATGGTCATTACCTGGCATTTGTGTGAGTGTTATCCCAGGTCTATATTTGTTCAGGACCTGTTGTAGGCTAGTTCAGAGTGCATAATTATTAGAGGAACAGCACATGGAGCGGAGCACAGTGAAATCGTCAGTAAACAGCTTAACTCCTGACCTCACCATGGAAGGAATGTCTTTATAAAACAACTGAAGATGATTGCCTCAGGATGTTTCTCTGAGGAGCAATGTCCTAGGGGTGCAATTATTGGCCTCTGACAATCGTGGCCATCTCCATATGTCTTGGGTGAGACAGCAGCAACCGGAAGGCTTTCCCCGTCACCCTTTCTGACCTGTATTGGACTGAACGCTCCCTTGAGAACAAATGCTCTTGTCGTTCCTGTATCACTTGTATAGAATCTTTGATGCTGCACTGATGCTTGTTCTGTTTGGGGACTAATGCTACATTTCGGCACCAAAATTAAAATTTGCCAGTTTATTCAAGTATGCGTAAAATAAATGTTCTGTGACTCCATGTAATATTACACTCAAATATATTGGACATACATCTTTTATTTACTTGTGAATCTTTTCTTAATGACTGTTTACAAATCAGCATTAAAGACAATCTGCTGCAAACTCCATTTAACATAGAGTGGGGTTTGGACACCACTGGGTATAAATGCTCTGTGAGCATAAATACCTATTCAATGCTCGGCAATAAAGCCATGCTCAATTTCTGACCATTTGGAGCATTAGATTCTTCTTCATTGTAGCTACCTGAATATTCCTATTGCCTCATGTGTAAAACAATTACCATCTCTTCCCCATCTCCTTGTCTTCCCTCCCTGCACCATCCCTCAAATTAGACCAGGCCGCAAATAGTTGCAACTGAATTAATATCCTGGTCCAAGTGAGGCAAGCCCAAGTGAAATGAGGCAATTTGCACAATGCTTGAGCTTTTTTAAAAAAAATGTTCATGTGCATTCAAGGTAATCTCATTCTCCTGGGACCCCTTTTTTTATATTAAAGGCATTATATTTATACACGTTGTTGCTCAGTGTTTTAAGATTGTGCTGCCTATGCTGAGTGTTGTAGGTCAAAAAAAACACTGAGTCTGAAGTAAGCTGAAAGTAGGAAATTTTATTACAAGCGTGTAGGAGGGAACATCAGCGAATCAAAGTCTCTCAAAAAAAACAGTTACAGTAGCGTTTATTTATACACAGCACATGTTTGGCTGGTTATATGCCCGATCTTATTTTATCTGTTCATGGCCTTCATCTTTCCCTGGTAAGCACATCCTGTCACTCTCTCCCGGAAGAGAAAGCTAGTGGAAAAGTACAAACGTGGGGGGAAAAAAAGCAAACAGCTTGAGCTTATCAACTACAGTAACTTCATCTCTAGTAAAACACATAGGGCAGGATTTTCCTGTTGGCATACAGGGGCGGGACTCGCGCGCTGATGCATAAAATGATGTGCGGTGACATCGGGCCAGATCCCAATGTCACCGCGCGTCATTGTGATATTTTGTTGGGCGGGTGTACAATGATATCCGATGCGCTCCTGCCATTCATTAATGGGCCACTTAAGACCCTTGAGACGCCAACTGATGGCGATTTTTCGGTGCCCGTGCGATCTTTGGGTCGTCGCACGGTTGCAACGGGCAGGCGGGTAGGAGACATTTGTATTAACCTCATCCACTGGCGGGATAAGAGGGCTCTGTGGGATCGCGAGTGTGCACGGTCAAATACTTAATTTGGAAAGTTACTGATACTTACCTGTGTGAGCTGCAATACTTAAAAACTCATTCCAGCTGCTTGGACTGGACTCACAACCTTCAGGTCAGCATTATACAGTGAAGAATCATTTTTGGGCCTGCAGGTTTCAGGAAGCCTTCCCTCAGCCTGGGAATGGGAGTTGAACTCTCTACTGGAGGCACCTCCTCTGAGGAGGAAGGGAGGGCTAGAAGGGGGAGGAGGCCAGGAGTGCACATTCAGCCTCCAGGGGGGCCACCTTTGGGAGGAGAGGCGCAGGCACAAAGGGTGGAGAGGTGGACCAAGGTGGAAGGGGCCGCAAAAGAATCCACTATCCTGCTGCCAGGGTTTACAGGTGGCGAAGCAGCTACCTCAATATGTCTGAGGTGCAGTGCCGAAGGAGGCTCCGACTATCAAGGGAGACAGTCAGCTATATCTGTTAGATGATTGGGCCTGAGATCTCCCCTAACTGTGTGGGTGGACACCCCATGCCAGTGGCTCTAAAGGTCACAGCTGCCCTCAACTTCTATGCATCTGGTTCCTTCCAGGGCTCGGTGTGTGATCTTTGCAGTGTCTCCCAATCAGCTGTCCACACTTGTGTCAAGCAGGTCACAGACGCTGTGTTCAGACGGGCATTGACTTTCATTCACTTCTGTTGGGACCAGGCAAGCCAGACACAGCGAGCCAGAGGCTTCGCGGCCATTGCTGGCTTCCCCTGTGTCCAGGGTGCAATAGACTGTACACATGTGGCCATCAAGGCGCCAGCAGGTGAGCCTGGTGCCTGCGTCAACAGGAAGGGCTTCCACTCCATGAACGTGCAGATAGTGTGTGATCACAGGATGCAGATTTTACAAGTCTGTGCAAGGTTCCCCGGCAGCTCCCATGACGCCTACATCCTCAGACACTCCCAGGTGCCGGGGCTCTTCAGTGCTCCGGCCCGGCTTGATGGATGGCTGCTGGGTGACAAGGGCTATCCCCTCAGAAGGTGGCTCATGACGCCTCTCCGCCATCTAAGAACAGAAGCTGAGCAGCGGTACAATTGGAGCCAGGGCTTCACAAGGGCTGTGGTGGAGACAGCCATCGGTCTTCTCAAAATGCGCTTCCGGTGCCTGTACCGCTCAGGGGGCGCACTCCAGTACCCCCCAGATCATGTCTCGGTGATAGTGGTTGCTGCTGCGCTCTCCACAATCTTGCGCTGGAAAGGGGGAAGCTGTGGACGATGAAGACGTAGATGCTGTGGCTGCGGCTGCACACGATGAGTCCAGCAGTGAGTCTGAGGATGAGCACGCACAGGGAAATGCTGAGGGGGTAGACACTGACCTGGGCATACTCCAGGGAGGCAGGGACACCTGGGAGGCTTTAATCCAACGAACCTTCAGCTAGCTCACCACAGATGGACCTCCAGGACAAACCTGGGCTGCAGGCTCCATACTCGATACCTGAGTGCAAAATCTGCCTGGATAGGAACATTAACTAAGGGCATTGTTAATAAAGCTGAATGTCCCACAAAACACTCGTTACATTATTGGAAACCATACGCCTGCAGAAGAAAAGAGGCACCCTCAGCCATGGTGACATGTCTGAATTTAATGGTATAACAAAAGGAACTTAAGAGAACAAAATGACAAAGAATCACACCAACTCATAAAGACCTCATTGCGGGTCAACACAAAAGCACCAGTGATAAACCTGTGGTGTGCCTAAGGTGTCTTATGCTTACATTTTCGGGTGCTACGTCTTGGTGCTGATCCCTCACTGGGAGTGGCATCTGAGACAGCCTGCCCACTGTGCTGTGCTGTTGGCCTCGATGACCTTGGCGGTTGTCCTCTGGCCCGTGGAGCCTGTGCCGGCCCCGCCTGGGAGGGAGCTGCCAGTTCCACAGCTGGCATCTCCCCAGTCGTTGCAGCCTCATCGGATGCAATGATCGCTGGCAGAGGGGCGGAGGAGCTGCTGCCCTGAGAGGAGCCCGCAGAGACGACAGGCAGCTGCTGCGCCAACGTGAGGTCGCTTCGGGCCTCCCTGCTCACCGTGGATGGATGGGCACCGAGCTGGGAAACTTGGTGCCCAGACCATCTCCCACACTGGCACTGACCAGCTGAGGTCAATGCCAACGTGAGGGCTTGCTGGTCTGAGCGCATCCCCAGGAAACCCTTATTGGTCTCCTGGAGAAGCCTCTCCATGAGAGTCGCCACTCTCTCCATGGAGGATGCAAGGTGCTCGGCCATGAGGTTCATTGCATTGGCGATGATCCACGTAGACTCCTTCACCACGGACACTGAGCCAAGCACAGCCTCATGCATCTCCACCATATGCTCCCGCACACCCGGCCGCATTTCCTGCAGCTGCTGTGTCGTGGATGACTCCAGAGGCACATCATCAGGCACCGACTGAGCATGTGCCTGGTCCCCTGCAGTCCTCCAACTGCTGGCGCCATGGGCACTCTCTGTCTCTGCCAGCTCCTCCAGCGACTGTGAAGTACCCTCACTGCTGTGCCCTGGGACACTAGCCAGTGTTCGAATTCCCACCGAGGTGCTAGTATCTGCGCTGGTGTCTGCTTGGCAGAGATGGTGTGACGCTTGTGAGTACGAGACTTCAGGGCCCTCAGGTGTGAGAGGGGACCTCTGCTCCTCCTCCCAGCCCTGCTTCACTGATACTGAAAGGAAGAACAAGGACATTTGATCAGTTAACATGGTGACAATGTCAATGTGCGTCCCTGTCCCCCAGATCATTATGAGCAATGGACAAGTCATGTTGCAAACTTCAATCACTGAACATTCAGCACTGTCATGGCTGTTGGGAGAACAATGGTGACCTCACTGCTGGCCATACATACCTGTCCGTGGCACCCCAGCCTCACCGACACTGGTGGACCTGGGCGCATGGCGCCTCTCCAGATCTAGGGCTTCCTGCTCGAAGCGGCTAAGCATTGCCACCTGGGCCAGCCCTCACCCGCTCGGTGGCATTATGTGCATTCTCCTGAAAAGGAGAGAAGAGCATTGATTAGTGCAACTTGTACCTGGATTCTCTTCGCGCACGGCCCACCCCAACTAGAGTGGGACATTGCAGGACCCCAGTGCCTCCTCACCCCGCAGCTGCTGAACACTCACACAAAGATGCCAGGCCTGTCTTACCCGCCCCACCCCCTTGGCCAAATGCTGCCTGCATCACATTTGGCACCGTATGGTCTAACCTTCCTTAGTAAGGAAGTGCAAGCACGTGGAGTGCAGAGGACAGCAGACCCTGCTGGATTAAGTGACCAGAGCCAACATGGTACTTGCTCTTCTCCAGTGCAACAGGTCGTTGAATCGCTTGCGACACTGGATCCACGTGCGTCACACCACGTCGCGGGAGCTCACCACCTCCGCTACCTCCTCCCAGGCACGTTTGGTCATGTGGAGGGGGGCCTCCTCCTCCCGTCCTGGGGTACGAGGACCTCCCACCATGCTGCCACCGCCTCGAGGAGGGCAGCAAGGCAATTGTCTGAAAAATGAGGGGTACAGTGCCCGCCTGCCTGGCCTGCTCAGCAGCAGTGCTCTGGGGAGCCCTTCTTGCTGGCCCTGATTCACAGCCTTTGAAAGGCTGCAGCAGCTTTTTAAAACGGGCCCCTCGGGTCGCCATTGGACCCGGTGGTCATTGCAGTCCTGCCGCCGCCCGCCCACTTCCACTGTCCTCGGGAGCCGCGATTCACACTGGGCGGGCCTTAATCGGCCAGCCCGCGTAAAACGGCGGTGTGGACCCAATCGCGGGCGGCGATCAGGTCTGCTCCCGCTCAGCCCGTCTGCCAGCCAGAAAATTTTGCCCATAGAGAAAAACAGGCCAGATGTGTAGGCCGAAGGTTGTAGTAGAAAAATATAGCGAGAGAAACAGCCTTCATAAGTATAACACACTTTATAAATCATAGTAATCGTTTTAACCCTTCATTTCCCAAATCCGAGAGGTTGAATACTTACCACAAGAAGGAAACTGTTGACACTGAAGTGGAGTTGGCCACACTGATTCACCGTGAATCAACTGCAAACAACATCTGAATGTGTGTCACAGTAACTATGGTATCTGTTAGAATATTTCATTAAAAACATTCTGTTTTTAAAAGAAACATCTTCATTCAGAAATGATCTTGCCAACAGTTGCTGTAATTTTCATTTTCTCTGTCGTTTTGCATCGACTATGCAAAAGCAGTAAGTCATAGAGCATATTAATACTAACCTTCACAACCTGCAGGCAAAGCCATAGCCAAGGACATTAAGACTTACCAATGTAACGATCCAGAATTCCCATATATATTGCCACAGATAATAGGGAACAAAGTAAAAGACATATCTAATCTTTGAGTTTGGATAACATAATAAAGGGTCAGTCCAAAGAATTGGAACCCTTTGATTAGGTTACAGGCTTGTCATCAGTCCTTGCTCCCTATCATTTTTTAAATCTACATCCACTGTTAGACTCTCTCAGAAATGCAGTGGCGTAAGTGCTGCGATACAGTTTCTGTGGGTAATTTAAAAGCTGTAAAAGGCAAAGTTCAGACCCGATGTTTAAGCATAACCACTTCTCCACGTCTTCAAGTCTGTGATGTTTGATGCACTGAATCTGCTCAGTTCATGGCCTGGTTTGACCTTCAGACAGCAACGTGTTAGGAGAATAACCTTTTAAGCATCTACAGTCTCCAGCTCAGTGGTAGCACTCTCGCCTCTCAGGTAGAAGGTTGTGGATTCAAGACCCACCCCAGAGGCTTAAACACAGTAATCTGGCTGACATTCCCAGTGCAGTATTTACTGCAGGAGTCAGATGAGACATTAAAGTGAGGCCTCCTCTGCCCTCGTGGTTCTTTAACAATCTTGTGGCATCTTTCCAGAGAAGAGCAGTGGAGCTCTCCCTGGTGTCCTGGTCAATATTTATCTCAACCAGTATCACTAAAACAGATTATCTGGTCATGTATCAAAGTGCTGGTGCTTTGCTGTGCCCAAAATACTGGTTGCCACTTTCCTTACATTACAGCAGTGACTACACGTCAACAACATGTAGTTGTCTGTAAAGTGCACTGGGGCATCCTGGGCTGGTGAAAGGCGCTAAATGAATTCAATTTTGTTCTTTCTCTTTTCGGCACGCGTGATGGATACATTCTTGGAAATTCATGATTATGATGCTAAACTGTTGATATTTTTGATTAACCCCTTGGCGAATGAATACGTAGGCTGAGCTTAAAAATGCAGAAGGTGGTAATTTATTATATTTATATTCTTGAGCACCATCAATAGAAATTAAAATCTACACAATTTACTGAACCCTGCCTAACATTTCCTGCCAATTGTCTACAGTGTTTTTGAATCTAGCTCCAGTTAATGAACAACACTGTGATGTTGCTTCCTGCAGGTAGAGGCTATTGGAAGCTGGCTTAACCTGAGTGCACAGGAAATTCAGCCTTTGTTTGCAGACCAGCAGCTGGATCCAGCCAATGGCTGTGTGAAGATCCGTGGGTGTTCAGAAGTTGCCTGGAATGGGGGCTGCTGTTTAGTGATTAACGGGCTAATCTCTGCTGCCAGATCAAATGTGTCTTTGAGGTTAGTGTGTGCATCAATATTTATTGTATTTTTCATTTTCTAACACCACCCGCCTCCCCAATTCCACACTCTAAGCTCAGGTAGACTCTGAGAAACACCCCTCCGTGCAATGTGGCTTACCCTAGTGTCATTTCATTGTTTTCAGGGCTTCATAATGTTGCTGGACACCATTCACATGGAGTTGCAGCGCTGTTAGGTTCTCTGTCACCAATGCCTCAACAACTGTTTTTTTTAACCAAACCCAGTGAGTGAAATTACCTCCTTTCAGTTCCATTTGTAAAAGGCACCCAGTTGTCCTTGAGCATTCCTTCTGCAAATACCCACTTCCTCATAACTCGAAGCAAATTATTGGATTTTCACCGAACTTAATGACAATAACACTAATGACAGTAATTTTCTATGGTTCTATTGGAAGGTGGGATTAGAATGGGCAGCTAATTTTCCCAGCCGGCACAGGTACGATGGGCTGAATGGCCTCTTTGTGCGCTGTGACTTTTCTATGGTTCTAACAGATCGGAGCTCTGTTTATCACCGTAAGAATTTCTACCTAACTGTATATTTTCCTTGGTGGGGAACAATTTGCAACTTTGCCAATATTATCCCTATCTTAAAATGATTACTGCTTTTTGGGAGCAGCCTGTCAACATGAACGCACACATTATCTGAACCAGGTCTGCATCATTTATAGCTTAAAGCTGTGTAAGTAGTGTGTCTTTGAGTTATTTTCTGCCTTAGATGTCTAATTATATTTGAAGGTTCACTATGGATTTGGAAATTTGTTGACAAATAGGGAAAGAGTGTGAGAGAAGAATTACTGCCTACCCAAGTGATTGAAAATTCAATATGAATGATCTTCTCTTATTTAGAATATTTCATTTGCTCTTTTACCTTGTTTCTGCCCCTGCCACAGCACCAGAATGGCTTTTATCAAAGTTCCAAATGACATCCTATGTGACTGTGGCAGAGGCAAGCTATCCCTCCTTGTCCTTTCTGACTTGTCTGCAGCCTTTCACACAGATGATCACATCATCCTCCTCCAACACCTCTCGATTATTGTCCAGCTGGGTGGGATTGCACTCACCTGGTTCCATGCTTATCTATGTAACCATAGCCAGAGGATTGCCACCAATAGCGTCTCTTCCCATTCCTGCACCATTACCTTTGGTGTCACCCAAAGATCTGTCCTTAGACATTTCCAATTTCTCATCTACATGCTGCTTCATGGCAACACCATCCAAAACACAGCATCAGTTTCCACATGTACACAACCCGTACTACCTCAACACCTCCTCTCTGGACCTCTCCACACTCTCGAAATTGTCAAACTGTTTTTTGGGAGTTACTGATTCCATCCCTCTCCCTGGCAACTGTCTGAGACTGAACCATGCTCTGTACAACCTCGGCGTCATATTTGACCTCACAATGAGTTTTCAATCACATATCCATTCCTTCAGTAAGACCTCCTATTTCTCCCTCCCTAACATTGCCCATCACTGCCCTGACTCAGTTCCTTTGCTGCTGAATTCCTCATCTATGCCTTTGTTACCTCCAGGCTTGGCTATTCTCACACATTCCTGACCAGCCTCCCACATTCTACGTGCTCTAAAGTTGAAGTCATCCTAATCTCTGCTGCCAAATCCTATTCACCCATCCACACTGGCACCAAGTTCAACAACACCCAACCATCTTCAGCTGCTTCATCAATAACCTTCCTTCCATCATAAGGTCAGAAGTGGGGATGTTCGCTGATGATTGCACAATGTTCAGTATCACTCCAGGCTCCTCAGATACTGAAGCAGTCCTTGTCCAAATGCAGCAAGACCTGGGAAATACCCAGGTTTGGGCTGGCAAGTGGCAAGTAACATTCGCGCCACACAAGTGCCAGACAATGACCATCTCCAACAAGAGAGAATCCAACCATCACCCCTTGACGTTCAGTGGCATTACCATCGCTGAATCCCTCACTGTCAACATCCTGGGGATTACCATTGACCAGAAACTGAACTGGACGAGCCATATAAATACTGTGGCTACAAGAGCAGGTCAGAGGCTAGGAATCCTGCGACGAGTAACTCACCTCCTGACTCCCCAAAACCTGTCCACAAGGCACAAGTCAGGAGTGTGATGGAATATTCTCTGCTTGCCTGAATGAGTGCAACTCCCACAACACAGCTTCACACCATCCAGAACAAAGCAGCCCGCTTGATTGGCACCACATCCATAAACATTCACTCCCTCCACCACCAACACACAGTGGCAGCAGTGTGTACCATCTACAAGGTGCACTGCAGGAACTCACCAAGGCTCCTTAGGCAGCACCTTCCAAACCCATGACCACGACCATCTAGAGGGGCAATGGCAGCAGATACATGGGAACACCACCACCTGGAAGTTACCCTCCAAGCCACTCACCAACCTGACTTGGAAATATATCGCTGTTGCTTCACTGTCGCTGGGTCAAAATCCTGGAACTCCCTCCCTAACAGCACTGTGGGTGTACCTATACCACATGGACCACAGTGGTTCAAGGAGGCAGCTCACCACCATCCTCTCAAGGGCAGTTAAGGATGGGCAGTAAACGCTGGCCTAGCCAGCGACACCACATCCTGTAAATGAATTTTTTAAAAAAACCTCAATTTTAAAATTCCCATTCTAGTTTTCAAATCAGTCCATGGCCAGGCCCCTCTGTAATTTCCACCAGCCTTGCAACCCTCTGAGATATCTGTGCTCCTTTAATCCTGCCTCTTGAACCTCCCCGATTTTAAACGCTACCACCATTGGTGGCTGTATCTTCAGCTGCCTAAGCTCTGGAATTCCCTCTCTAAATCTCTCCACCTCTCTACCTCGCTTTCCTCCTTTAAGAAGCCCCTTAAGACCCACCTCTTTTACCAAGCTTGGACCATCTGCTGTAATATCTCATTCTGTGGATCAGTGCCATGCTTTGTTTTATAATGCCTCGGAACATTTTATTAACATTAAATATATAAATATTAATACATAAATACAAGTTGTTGTTTTGAAGCTGTGTTATCAGTCTCATTATGGGATCTTATTTACCAGACTCTCAGCTCTGGTTTGTCTTGGAAATAAGGGAATGGCTGAAGTCAGACCTTTGGGAGGACAAGGGGCCACCTGGATGGGGTTTTGATTTTGCTTTGACAATTTTGTCGCCAGCAGCTACCTGAAACCAGGTACGAGTATGACTTGATGTTGTTCATTTACTTGCCCATTTCTCACTGTACCACTGGATTCAGGGTTCAATGGAAGTTCAGTTCTCACACAAAATTTGTCCTCATGGATGCCTGCAGTCCAAAGTAATTTGGTTATTATTAAAAACTGGAAGTTTTCAGATGTTAATCATTTTGACACGTGTTTGCTATTTTCCTTGGTTTGTGCTAGTCTTATTTTTTTAGTAATCTTGATTGGTAGTTTCTTAACCAAAGTTACAGGGCCTGTGACTGTATTATTTGCCCTTTAGTTGTGAGGGTTCCAGATTGTGCATTGTGATCCTCTTCTAGCACATACCTTAATAGTAAAAAGAGTTCAGTATTCACCCTGCCAACCTGGAATAGCTTGTACGTAAGGTCATGTTTAAGTTTATAAGGAATGAGGGCTTGCTGTGGTAGAAGCCTATTGTGTCGGGTATGAGAAAGCTTCAGTTAGAACAAGTTTCTCCAAATTACTTTGAACTGGTAACCACTTGCCTGAGCAAGACTGGTCTGTCCCACAATACATATCATGAAAGAACAGGTATCATCTATTTTGATTGTAGCTGCTCAGCAATTAAAATGGTGTGGTAACTGAGGGTAGGTTATTCTCTTCGATTTGCTTCATTATATATTGACCAATTCCAAATTGTACACGTTATATTTTCGATTTGTATATATGTCCATCGCTGTGAAATTTTAAAACTGGCTGTCATGCTGTGATTTGTCAACAAATCATGTAACTCAGAAAACCATTGCCCGTGTATCAATCCATGTTCAGTAGACGAGATCGCCATTTTGTCATATTTTGTGAGCTGGATTCGCTCTTGTCAACGTCATCAATTATTGTATTTCTCTAAGCAGTGCTGTGTGTCTTTATTCATATTGGACATATAATCTCCCTCACTTCAGACTCCATAGGAAGTGATGTTTCTTAGACTTCATATCTGCAAGGAAATAACATCAAATTGGATACACATTGGCCACAGCCTTTTCTTCCAAGTAAGGAAGACTAATCTGTTACTGATGGTCAGAGGCAGGTTTTGATGGCCTTTATATGATTACAGTTGCCTTTATGTGTTAACTTCTCCTCCATGGTCATTTTATTAAATACAGACTACTTTTACTGATATATTTCAATCTGACTTACCAAAACAAAAAAAGAAATTCCAGTCATATCTTTTAAAGTAATGTTATGGACTCGGTGGTGCTATTTGTAAGGATGCCAATTCCCTGGAATTTCAGTTAAATGATCGAGCTCAGTGATCTAGAGAGGATGCTTAAACATCTTCAGCTGTTAAGACATCTGAGGTTATAGCATCTTGAAGAAAGTGCTATCGAGTTGCAGTGGGATTAGAGAGCTCCTGCAGCTCCTTCCTCCAGTGAAAAGAATGGCTTGAGTTCTCAACAACTGAACCTGTGTTGGAGATTCAATTGAAGCTAAACTTCAGTCTTTTCCTCTGTTTAATGGGACAGGAAGGAACGTCAGTATTTTGTGATTCTGCAAACATTAGGATTGCGCAAATTGTAAATATGTGTACTTTTATCTTTTAAGAAAAATTGTATTGGAATTTAAAAAAAAATTCAGAGACAAGACAGATTTTATGGGAGTCATTTTTATCCAGCTTAACAATAGTGTGAAGTCACCAGTACATCCAGGGTGACCAACTAATCCCTTATTTTATAGGATCGTCCCGTATCTGAGGACACTGACCTGTGTCCCAGGTCAAATGCAGCCCTGTCAGAACCCTCCATTCTGGATCTCTTAGCCCTGGCAGCCCCACCCCATGCCAGAGTGCCCTTTAATCTTCTCCGCGAGAGTTGGTCACCCTGAATACATTTGCCTTGTCCACTCAAAGCTGCTGTTGGGAAACTGAACAAACATGTGCTTGGGAACATGCTGGAACTCATAATTAAGGAGGGTATAGCAGGGCACTTAGAAAATCTTAATGGAATCGAGCAGAGTCAACATGGTTTTGTGAAAGGGAAATCATGTATGACTAATTTCTTAAAGTTCTTTCAGGAAGTACCAAACAATGTGGATAAAGGGGAACCTGTAGATGTGGTGTACTTGGATTTCCAAAAGGTGTTTGATAAGATGCCACATCAAAGGTTATTACACAAAATAAGAGCTCATAGTGTAGGAGGTAACATATTAGCATGGGTAGAGGATTGGCTAGCTAACAGGATGCACAGTGTTGGGATAAATGGGTCATTTTTGGGTTGGCAAGCTGTAACTAGTGGAGTGCCACAAGGATCAATGCTGGGGCCTCAAACATTTACAATGTACATCAATGATTTGGATGATATGGTTGCTAAATTTGCTGATGACACAACGATCAGTGAGAGGATAAGTTGTGAAGAGGAAATAAGGAGTCTGCAAAGGGATAATGATAGGTTAAGTGAATGGGCACAAAAATTTGGCAGATGGAGTATAATGTGGGAAACTGTGAACTTAAACAGAATTACCTGGAAAAACTCAGCAGGTCTGGCAGCATCGGCGGAGAAGAAAAGAGTTGACGTTTTGAGTCCTCATGACCCTTCGGCGAAGGGTCATGAGGACTCGAAACGTCAACTCTTTTCTTCTCCGCTGATGCTGCCAGACCTGCTGAGTTTTTCCAGGTAATTCTGTTTTTGTTTTGGATTTCCAGCATCCGCAGTAGTTTTTTGTTTTTAAACTGTGAACTTGTCCACTTTGGCAGGAAGAATAGAAAAGCAGCACATTATTTAGATCGTGAGAGATTGTAAAACTCTCTGGTACAGAGGGATCTGGGTATCCTGGTACATGAATCACAAGAAGTTAGTATGTAGGTACAGCAAGTGATTAGGAAGGCAAATGGGATGTTGTCGTTTATTGCAAGGGGAATGGAAAATAAAAGTAGGGAAGTTTTGCAACAGTTATATGTTGGTGAGACCACATCCACAGTACTTAAGAAAGAATATAATTGCATTAGAGGCAATTCAATGAAGGTTCACTAGGCTGATTCCTGGGATGAAGGGGTTATCTTATGAGGAAAGGTTGGACAGGTTGTGACTGTATCCGTTAGAGTTTAGAAGAATGAGAGGTGATCCTGAGGGTACTTGACAGGTTAGATGCTGAGAGGATGTTTCCTCTCATGAGGGAATCTAGAACTAGGGGGGCACCTTTTTAAAACTAAAGGGTCTCCCATTTAAGACTGAGATGAGGAGAATTTTTGTCTCTTGAGTGTCATTAGTCTGTGGAATTTTCTTCACCAGACAGAAGTGGAGGCAGGATCATTGAATATTTTTAAGGCTGAGTTGGTTATGGGGAGCAGTCAGGAAAGTGGTGTTGAGACCACAACCAGATCAGCCATGATCTTATCAAATGGCAGAGCAGGCTCGAAGGGCCAAGTGGCCTACTCATGCTCCTAATTTATGTGTTCACATAGATAACCATGTTCAGGTTCAGACATCAATTAAATGTAACCAGCGAGCTGTGGTGCTAAACCGGCACTCTGCTGCACTCGCCGATTATTGAAGGCAGAAAATTTCCCACCTGCATGCAGCAGGTTACAGGTTGGCCCGGATGGGAGAGGGGAAGACAGCCGGCAGCTGGCCCCACACCAATCCGCAACCCTTACTTCTACTTTTAGAAATCCCAAAGGGAAACCTTACCTCTCCCAAAGGTGTCCCTGGACCTATCCAGAAGAGTACCCTACTTCTTCAAAGAACTTTGCCAACTTTAGACTTTCTCTTGATAGGTTTAAAGTGCACAAGTCATGTTTTGGACATCCCACTAGTGATGTGCAAAGTACAACCTGCCCCTGTTTTGAACCCTATCCCCTGACAAAAATGGCGGGTGCCGGATTCAGGGGTGAGACTTCTGGAATTGGGCCACCGGCGCCATTTTGGATAAGCCGGGGATCCTCTCTGTCTTAGTGAAAATTCAGGCCACAAGACCCCCTGTTAGACCCAGAGAGGAACGTAACCAGAGTGTGGCTCACTCCTTAACTTCTCTGAAATTGGTCAGGATTAAGCTTAATGTTCAAAAAGTGTGTTTAGCTTGCTAAGAGAGATAGCGTGACATGTTTCATCATTCCCTATGTCACAAGTGATGTTAGGAAATAAGTTATAGTTTATTCCATATGCTACTCTGATCATTCACATTATTTGTAAAAAAACAAATCAGCCTGTTGGTTTATCAATAGCTTCACTGAAGTGTTCATCAATCCACCTTTGGAAGGCAGGAGAAACCACATTAGGGACAGTATCTGGTTCCCGAACGTTCACGTGAATTTCATTTTTGATAACGTTAGCTCTGGGTCATGCTATCATATGACAAGTTATTGGGCAATGGAGGAAAGCTCCTGATCATAAGGTATGTGAAGTCCGCTTTCAGGAGAAACTGGTGATGCTGAACTTGTTGAGAACATCTTGCAGAGATGTTAATTTGTAACACTACCCTAGAATTCACGTGCTTGTTTTAATGCTGAAAGCAAGCAGATGTTAATTGGGTTAAATGGTACGGTATTACTGATGGATACACTGATATGGATTGAAATGTGTAAACCATGACAGCAGCCCCTGTAGCAAATACTTTAATTTATCATAAGGCACTTTTTTCCCCGTCATTCTAAATAAGTGCAAAAGATGGTTGCTAGAAATTCCTGAAATAATATTAGAAAGTTTGATTAATGCATTCTCTGAATTATCAAACTAAGATCCATTTTAATAGAGTAATGCCCACAAGGTTTAAAAAAAAATCATATTTTGAAGAATTGTCTTTGTGATACTGCTTCCCATCTCTATCACCATCTTTGTTTAAATACCCTTTCTAATTATCATGTGTTACATTTAGACAATTTTATCTCCACAGGTTATTTAGTTTGAAGGTCCAGAGTCCTCCCAAAGTTTTTGTTGCCTTTGTTTATAAGTTAGAAGATGGTGCCAAAGTTGCTGTGAGTCCAGAGCTGACAACTTGTCCACTCTCACAGTGCAATTCGGCGAAGGCTTCTATGGTTGATGGTAAGTCAAATGGGAATGGCTCTGAGTGTAAAACACTATACTGTAAAAAATGTACTAAATGCTAGCAATGGATTCATTTCTGGAAATCTGCAGCTTTTGTATATATATATATATATATATAGATATACATAATTGAAACTAGTTTCAGAGTTCATTGCATGGAAATTCAGCACCAATGTGCATGTGTTTTTTTTCCCTGACCCCTCCATCGGTTGAACACAGAATGCTCTGTAGCTACTGCCAGTGCTGCTCATTTGGCTCTATTTTTCAACATCTAAATTGATTTATTTATCCTTGATCGGAGGAAAGAAAACAGAATTCAGTAAAATGTGTTTCCTACTATAGAACCTCAGTATCATTTCTTAATTCATCACCAATTAACATCTGCTGTATTTGGCCTATTTGAAATATCAGGCTAAGCTTCATTAGTATATTGTGGAGACCATAGATATAATCATGATATAATATGCAGTATGGTGAGTTGTTCTGTTTACTCTACAGAGATGGCTCCAAAACATACAAACTAGTTGGCCAGTTTTTTTGTTGCCACACAATTGGCAGTTCTAATGTTTTATAATTTAAATGTGCAGCAATCTGGATAAACACACATTTGATTTAAGCCTAAAGATCCTATTTAGTGATTGTATTCATCCCCTGTACAGAAGGCTTGATCCAGCACACAGTTTCTTGGCTATGGTGACTCCACTTTGTCTTATTCCCATTAGCTTCAGCAGCTTGACAAGGTCCAATTCCCAAATGACAAGTTTTCTGATCGATTACTAAATACTTCTTATTTAAAAAAATTCTGATGGATGTTGATTGAGGTTGGGTATTAGATGTCCAATAAAAAGGGTACTGGCACAGATTTTGGAGTCAGGGATGAATGAGCACCACTCGCCATATGTTACATGCCCAATTGTCCACAGACGTTCTGCAGGCCTTTTTACTGTAATTTGTGGTAGAAAGCCAAAACAGCATGGCATTCTGTAGAGGGGATCTGTGTAAGCAGGACAAAAACACCTTTTTAAAATATCCAACAATAATTAAAATTTGAAGGAATGAGACTCTACATTTGTAAAAGTATTTTTTTCAGTGCCAGAGAGGTTGCTTGACAGTAATTGAGATCTAACATGGCTAAGCTTATATTGGGTAGATGGCTGGAAGGTTTCTGAAATTAAAAATATTGAAATCTACTGAGGGTTGGACTTTGGTAAGTCAGTGTGATTCAGAACTAAAAGGTTCAGGTCATTTTGTGTCCAAAATGGATACCAGATTTTAGAGTAAATTGGATCTTGTTACAGCAATAAGGTTAAACACTACAACTATAGTACATGTTTGATATTGCTGTAGAGCAAATTTGTGCCAGTCTACAGTTTAAAGTCCTGACAGTCAGACAGCCAACAGGAACATGACGGATGAAATGGCTGACTGTAGCCATTCTATGATTCTGTGATTCTGTGTCGTTTAAATGTCAGATTGCTTGTGTTTCATAAATATGCTTGAGTATTCCTGCACCTTCTGCCATCTATTCCACAACAGTTTAGGCATGGTAGCTTGTCCTGTCACTGTTATAATGCGACCCTATATTGTGGCGTAAGACGATTGTCCATGGTAGTCGGTTGACCAGACTTACTTCAAATTATTCTTTAAACAGTCTTATCAGTCAGTGGTTTGTCCAATGCGTGCTCCATCAATTGTTTTTCATGTTCTGCATTCATACAGTACT
This sequence comes from Cetorhinus maximus, assembly GCF_964194155.1. Lineage (NCBI taxonomy): Eukaryota > Metazoa > Chordata > Chondrichthyes > Lamniformes > Cetorhinidae > Cetorhinus > Cetorhinus maximus. The sequence goes on along the minus strand of NC_135902.1, from coordinate 32,864,249 downwards.
AAAACCACTACCACTTCCAGAGGATAATGCCCTTGTTCAAAAGTTTATTCAGAACTGTGATCCATGGAGCACTGAGGGATGGACAGCTTGGTGAGTCTAAGTGCCAGCAATGTATTTGTGGATTGAGAGGGAGCATAGTAATGTCCAATTGTAATGACCATAACCTGTGACTTCCCCTGAAATTTATTCATTACATTATATATTGTATGCATCACCCTTGGGGTGAAACATTAATCCAGATTGACCGAAGAGTAATGGTGTATGTGAAAAGAAGTTTTAGCATCAGTTATCCCGATGCAAAGTTGTCAAAGCTTGATTATTTGGGTGGAGCTGTGCTTCAGATATTCCAGAAACTGTTTGAGTTCTGGTGCAGTTGATTTTCTTTGTATCAAGGAAACTGGTTTTATGTACACAGAAAAATCAATGGAATCACACAATTGGTTCTGAATTGGTAAGACTCCTATGTGATAAACAGTAAATTTGGTTCATTGTAAACACTGCAGCCACGTTGCACCAGTGGTAGAGGGAGTGAAAGGTTCAGATGCTGGACAGGGTATAGATCAAGCGGACTGCTCTGTTCTGGATGATGCCAAGATTCTTGAGTGTTTTTGGCGCTGCACTCATCCAGGTAAGTGGAGAGTATTCCATCGCACTCTTGACTTGTGCCTGGTAGATGGTGAACAGGCTTTGGGGAGTCAGGAGGTGAGTTACTCATCGCAGGATTCCTAGCCTCTGACCCTCTCTTGTAGGCACAGTAGCTGGTTCAGTTCAGCTTCTGGTCAGTGGTAACCCCCAGGATGTTGCTGGTGGGGAATTCAGCAATAGTAATGCCATTGAATGTCAAAGGGAGATGGTTAGATTATCTCCTGTTGGAAATGGTCATTTCCTGGCACTTGTGTGGCACGAATGTAACTTGCCATTTGTCAGCCCAAGACTGGATATTGTCCAGGTCTTAATTCTTGCGGGAACCAAACTGCTTCATTATCTGAAGAATTGTTAATGGAACTGAACACTGTGCAATCATCAGAAAACATCCCCACCTCTGAACTAATGATAGAGGGAAAGACATTGGTGAAGCAGCTGAAGATGGTTGGTCCTGGGAAACTGCCCCAAGGAACTCAGACAGAGATGTCCAGGCCTCAAACAACCCCAATCATCTTCCTTGGTGCAGGGTATGACACCAGCCAGTGGAGAATTATCCCTTGATTCCCATTGACTTTTAGTTTTGCTAGAGCTCCTTGATGACACTCGATGAAATGCTGCCTTGATGTCAAAGACAGTCGCTCTCGCCTCGCGTCATCTTTGGACCAAGGTTGTAATGAGATCTGGAGCCAAGTATTCTTGGAACTCAAACTGAGCATCATTGAGCAGGTCACTGGCGAGTAAGTGCCACTTGATAGTTCTGTCAATGACACCTTCCACTCCTTTGATGCTGATTGAGGGTAGACCGAAGAGGCGATAATTAACCACGTTGAATTTGACCTGTTTTTTTTTGGATAGACACGCAGGGGCAATTTTCCACATTGTCGGATAGAGGCTAGTGGTCAGAGGTAGGGGTGTTTTATGATGATCGCACAGTGTTCCGTTTCATTTACAATTCTTCAGATAATGAAGCAGTTTGGTGCCTGCGTGCTAGTTCTGGAGCAGTAGCTTTACTGGATCAGATTGGCTAGGTGCCTGGCCAGTTCTGGAGCAGCAGCCGTCAGTAGTATTGCCGGGATGTTGTCTTGGCCCATAGCCTTTGCAGTATCCACAGTACTCAGCTTTCTTGACATCACAGGGAGTGAAATGAACTAGCTGAAGACTGGCATCTGTGATACTGGGGACCTCTGGAGGAGGCTGAGATGGATCATGCACTCGGCACTTCTGTCTGAGGATAGTTGCGAGTGGTTTTGTCTTTTGCAATCATGCTGCCCTTCGTTCAACAACATGTTCATGGAACTATCTCCTCCTGTTAGTTAAACTATCCACCACCATTAATGACTGGATGCGGCAGGACTGCATATCTTTGACTAATCTGTTGGTTTTAGGATAGTTTAGCTCTGTCTATAGTATGCTAATTGTGCTGTTTAGCATGCAGGTAGTCCTGTGTTGTGGCACAGGCTAGCACCTTGTTTTTAGGTGTGCCCTCTGGCATGCTCTCTTGTACTCATTTAGCCAGAGTTGGTTCTCTGCCTTGATGGTGATAGTAGAGTGAGGAATATACTTGGCAGTGAGGTTACAGATTGTGGTGGAATACAATTCTGCTGCTGCTGATGGTCCGCTGTGCCTCATGGATGCCCAGTTTTTAGCTGCTAGGTCTGTTCTGAATCTACCCCATTTAGCACGGTTGTAATGTCACACAACACAGTGGAGGGTGTCCTCATTGTGAAGACGGGACAGATGGTCACTGTCATGGACAGATGGATTAAGGTGAGGATGTAGTCAAATAGGTTTTTCCCTTGTCTTTGTTTTCATCACCAGCACTTGGTCAGCTTGATCAATTGTGCTGCCACCTGGTCACTCTTGGTGATGGATATTGAGGTTCCCCAACTAGAGTACATTCTGGACCTTCAGTGCTTCTGCCAAGTGGCGTTCAACATGAAAGAGCACTGATTCATCAGCTAAGGGATGGCGGTAGCTGGTAATCAGCAAGAGGTTTCCTTGTCCATGATCATTTATTGGGGTCCGGAGTCAGTATTGCGGACTCCCAGGGTCATTCCTGCCTGACTATATCACTGTGCTGCCATCTGTTAAGAGAGGACATATCCAGGGATTGTGATGAAGGAGTCTGACGTTGACTGAAAGGTGTGATTTTACGAATATGTCTATGTCAGGATTTTGCTGGACTGGTGTATGGGACAGCTCTCCCAGTTTTTACACAAGTCCCTCGATGCAGGAAATCTTTCTAGAGTTGATAAGGCTGGATGTAGTGTCCAACTCCATGCCTGGCTAGATGTTGGGCTGTCTGTCTGGTATTATTTATTGCTCTTTATAGTGGTTTAATAGTGGCTTGCTGGCCCGTTTCAGAGGGCAATTAAGAGTCAATCATGTTAGAGAGGGTTTGGAGTCACCTTTAGGCCAAGGCTGGGTAAGGAGGGCAGGTTTGTGAATCTGATCGATATTTATGACAACCTGATTGCTTCGCAGTCACCATTTAATTCCAGATTTTCATTAAATTAACTGAATTTAAATTCACAAACTTCCATGGTGGGTTTGGAATTCAATGTCCCTATTACTAGTCCAGTCTTTTGGATTTCTGGTCCAGTAACAAAACCGCCTTGTTACCAAACCCATGAGAATTTATCTCATTGCTTTTGTGGGATCTTGCTGTTTGCAAATTGACTTCAGTGCTTTCGTCCAAACCAACAGCGACTGCATTTTTAAAGTAGTTGATTAGCTGCGAAGTGCTTTGGGATGTCTTGGATATGAAAGGTGCTATATAAATGCAAGTTTGTTCATTATTATGTCCGGAAGTTTCTGACTGCATTTGGGCCATTTTATTTTTGCAATCATTGAAAATGATCCTGGGATTTAACCCATGCAGTCTGGAGAGCCAGGACTGGAAGTTCAGCATAAAGACAACTTTACAAAGATCCTTTTTTAATAAATAATCTGGATTATTCCACGCATCATAAGATTGAAATGTTTCCCTAGATTGCTTTTGTTGGCCGATCTTGGAGTCGAACTATATTAGCATTTGTGAGATAAAGCTGGATCAGCCTGGAAGCATTTTCCCCGAAGCTCATGGTGTGGAGTTGGTTAAACCTTCTGATCTTGTAGCTTATTAAAACCTCTTTCGGTGTTTATTTGCTCTCTTTTGACGCCAGTGAAACTTCAGTAATAAGACCTTAAAGGTTGCGGAAATACAGTACACAATCGAAGTCACTGAAGATTAGACATAGCTGGTAGCATTGTTTCAGTAGACTTTGGATGAACTTATGTTGGTGCTACGGAGTTTATCATAGTGCTATGGAGCTTATTGGGTATGTTTTACACCTTCTTAATAGCTGCTAGTCATATATGCCTTATTGTTCTTTTCTTGAACAAATGTCAACATAATTACAATTAAAATCAACTGGACGTTAATTCCCACTTTAGGTACTTAGAGGATACTCTGTGACCACACCATACAGAACAAACAGCTATTCAGCCATCATGTCTTCAGACTCTATTGTAGTCCTGGGTTAAAAATAGCATGCACCAAGGATAACTACTTGTAGATAAGCCATAATTGCAGTTTCAGTACCTTTCACAACCTTGGGATGTCCTAATGTATTTCACAGTTAATTGCTTTTTGAAGAGTAGGGAACACAGCAGTAATTTGCACACGAGATTCCACAAACAACAATGAGATAAATGACAAACTGAACCATTTTTAGTGATGTTGGTTGAGGGATACATTTTGTCCAGCACACTGAAATAACTCCCTTGCTCTTCAAAATAGTGTCGTATGATCTTTTACTGCTATCCAAGAGCGGGGGCAGAACCTCGGGTTAACATCTTGACCCAAACAGCGAGACATCAGGAGAAAGAGGTTAAAACAGTGAGACATCGGGAGAGAGAGGTTAAAACAGCGAGACATCGGGAGAGAGAGGTTAAAACAGCGAGACATCAGGAGAGAGAGGTTAGAAAAGTGAGACATCAGGAGAGAGAGTTTAAAACAGCGAGACATCAGGAGAGAGAGGTTAGAACAGCGAGACATCGGGAGAGAGAGGTTAAAACAGCGAGACATCGGGAGAGAGAGGTTAAAACAGCGAGACATCGGGAGAGAGAGGTTAAAACAGCGAGACATCGGGAGAGAGAGGTTAAAACAGCGAGACATCGGGAGAGAGAGGTTAAAACAGCGAGACATCGGGAGAGAGAGGTTAAAACAGCGAGACATCGGGAAAGAGAGGTTAAAACAGCGAGACATCGGGAGAGAGAGGTTAAAACAGCGAGACATCGGGAGAGAGAGGTTAAAACAGCGAGACATCGGGAGAGAGAGTTTAAAACAGCGAGACATCGGGAGAGAGAGGTTAGAAAAGTGAGCCATCGGGAGAGAGAGTTTAAAACAGCGAGACATCGGGAGAGAGAGGTTAAAACAGCGAGACATCGGGAGAGAGAGTTTAAAACAGCGAGACATCGGGAGAGAGAGGTTAAAACCGAGACATCGGGAGAGAGAGGTTAAAACAGCGAGACATCGGGAGAGAGAGGTTAAAACAGCGAGACATCGGGAGAGAGAGGTTAAAACAGCGAGACATCGGGAGAGAGAGGTTAAAACAGCGAGACATCGGGAGAGAGAAGTTAAAACAGCGAGACGTCGGGAGAGAGAGTTTAAAACAGCGAGACATCGGGAGAGAGAGTTTAAAACAGCGAGACGTCGGGAGAGACAGTTTAAAACAGCGAGACGTCGGGAGAGAGAGTTTAAAACAGCGAGACGTCGGGAGAGAGAGGTTAAAACAGCGAGACGTCGGGAGAGAGAGGCTAAAACAGCGAGACGTCGGGAGAGAGAGGTTAAAACAGCGAGACATCGGGAGAGAGAGTTTAAAACAGCGAGACATCGGGAGAGAGAGTTTAAAACAGCGAGACATCGGGAGAGAGAGAGGTTAAAATAGCGAGACATCGGGAGAGAGAGTTTAAAACAGCGAGACATCGGGAGAGAGAGAGGTTAAAACAGCGAGACATCGGGAGAGAGAGTTTAAAACAGCGAGACATCGGGAGAGAGAGAGTTTAAAACAGCGAGACATCGGGAGAGAGAGTTTAAAACAGCGAGACATCGGGAGAGAGTTTAAAACAGCGAGACATCGGGAGAGAGTTTAAAACAGCGAGACATCGGGAGAGAGGTTAAAACAGCGAGACATCGGGAGAGAGTTTAAAACAGCAAGACATCGGGAGAGAGAGGTTAAAACAGCGAGACATCGGGAGAGAGTTTAAAACAGCGAGACATCGGGAGAGAGTTTAAAACAGCGAGACATCGGGGAGAGAGAGTTTAAAACAGCGAGACTTCGGGAGAGAGGTTAGAACTGCAAGCCTCAAGTAGGAGTAAGGATAAAACAGAAGCAAGGGTCCACATTCTGCTTAGTTAAGATATATCTGTGCAGCTCAGTCCCATGATTTGCACATCCTGCGCTATGTGGGAAATCCTAGACCCTCCTGGTGATCTGGATGACCATGTGTACAGGAGGAGCCTCCGACTGGAGCAACTTGAGCTCCGAATCTTGGAGCTTGAGTGGCAGCTGGGGGCACTACGGTGCATTCATGAGGCTGAGATGTTCATGGATAGCACGTTTCAGGACGTGGTCACCCCACAGCTTAAGGAAGTGCAAACAGGAGAAGGAGACCAGGCAGGTGGTGCGGGAATCTCCCCAGTGCATCTCGCTCACAAACTGTTTTTCGGCCTTGGAAAACGGTGAGAGAGGTTCGGTTCCTCTGTGGAGGCCAATCAGAGCCAAGGCCATGGCACTGTGGCTGGTCCAGCTGCTCGGGGGGCGGGAGGAAGAAGTGTGGAAGGGCAATAGTGGCAGGGGATTCATTAATGAGGGGAGCAGACAAGTGCTTCTGCAGTACGTAGATGTGACTCCAGGATGATATGTTGCCTCCCAGGTGCCAGGATCAAGGATATTACGGAACTGCTGCAGGGCATTCTGAAGTGGGGGGGTGGGGGGTTGAACAGCAAGAGTTCGTGGTCCATGTTGGGACCAGTGACATAGGAAGAAAGAGAAATGAGATCCTGCAAGCAAATTTTAGGGAGTTAGGTAGGAAATTGAAAAGCAGGACTTCAAAGGTAGTAATCTCCAGATTACTCTCAGTGCCACGCAGTAGTGAGTATAGGAACAGAAGGTTAGAGCAGATGATGCGTGGCTGGAGAGATGGTGCAGGATTCTGGGGTATTGGGACCGTTTCTAGGGGAGGTGGGACCTGTACAAGTTGGACGGGTTACATCTGAACAGGAACAGGACCAACATCCTCGCGGGGTGGTTTGCTAATGCTGTTGGGGGCGGATTTACACTAAATTGGCAGAGGGGTGGGATCCTGAAAAGTAGTTCAGAGGGAAGAGAGGCTGAGATGGAATTAGAAGTTAAAACACAAGCAAGTGACTCTGGAAGGCAGAGGGAACATAGGCTAGATTAGAAAGAAATGAGTTTAGTAAGGCTAAATGGAATATATTTTAATGCAAGGAGCCTGAGGAATAAGACAGATGTACTGAGGACACAGATAGGCACATGGGAATATGATATAGCTGTCTCTGAGACTTGGCTGAAGGAAGGGCAGGATTGGCAGCTCAACGTTCCTGGTTTTAGGGAAGACAAGAGAGAGGGGGATAGAAGAGGAGGGAGGGTTGCAATATTGATCAAGGAATCAATGATAGCAGTGAGGAGGGATGATATCTTGGAAGGATCATCAAATGAGGCCATATGGGTAGAAGTAAAAATTACAAAAGGGGCAAACACGCTGTAGGCTCCCAAACAGTCAGGGAGAGAGAGGATCAAATATGTAATCAAATTTCAGAGAAGAGTAAGAATAATAAGGCAGTAATAGTGAGGGTTTTTAACTACTCAAATATTAACTGGGATAGTTTTAGTGTGCAAGGTAGGGAGGGAGCAAAATTCTTAAGATGCATCCAAGAGAACTTCTTTAGCCAGTACGTCCCGGACCTAATATTCAGAAATGAGCCAGGGGAGGTGGAAGGTGTATCAGTAGGGCAGCATTTTGAAGATAGTGATCATGGGCAGGATCTTCCGGCCGGCGAGCAGGTGAACTCCCGACATCACCCCACGTCATTTCCATTTTCAGGTCGGCGAGGGTGCAGCTGAGTCAGCTGTGCGCCCGTCAACCTGTCAACGGCCTAGTGAGGCCTTTGAAAAACTAGTTAACGGACCTTTCCATCCAACCTTAAGGTTGGCGGGCAGGCCGGGAGCCCTGGCGGGCTTCAGAAAAAGCATGAAACCTCATCCACGGGTGGGATGAGGTTTCATGAGGGTTTCTAAATTTTTATCAAACCTTTCAATATAAGTTATGGACATGTCCCAACTCATGTGACAGTGGTCACATGAGGAGACGTCAGGGAAATTTTTTTATAATTCCTATTAAAAATTTTAATTCCGAGCCGATCTCCCTGATGCAGCACTTAGCCTCAGGGAGATCTGTGCGCTCCTTTGTGCGCATGCGCGAAAGAGCGCACTCCCGGCTGAGGGAATCCCCCCCCCCCCACCCGCACAAGGAGCGCATAGCGCTTCCTGGCGGACATCACACTGGGCAGGCCTTAATTGGCCCACCATGTAAAATGGCGGCACGCCCCTGATTGGCTCGCCCACTCCCGCACTCCGCCCCCCCCCCCCCCCCCCCCCCCCAAACAACGGGGGGAAAGCTTTTCCCCATAGCTCAGTTAGATTTAGGATAGTTATGGAAAAAGATAAAGTTGGTCTGGGAATAAAAGTTCTAAACTGGGAAAAGGCTAATTTTACTAAGATGAGATGCGATTTGGCCCAAGTGGACTGGGAGCAGCTACTTGCAGATAAAAGTGTGTCAGAGCAGTGGGAGGCATTCAAGGAGGTAATAGCGAGAGTACAAGCAAATATGTTCACGTAAAGACAAAGGGAGGGACCAAGCCTGGGAAACCCTGGATGTCAAGGGACATATAGGTTAGGTTTTGAAGCTTATGGCAGAAACCGAGGGCTCAATACGGCAGAATCCCTAGAGGAGTATAAAAAGTGCAGGGGGGATCTTAAAAAGGAAATTAGGAAAGGTAAGAGAGTGCATGAGAAAGCATTGGTGAGTAGAATAAAGGAAAATTCAAAGGAGCTTTTTTTAAATATGTAAAGAACAAGAGAATAACTAGGGAAAGAGTAGGGCCAATTACTTACTGTAGCGGTAATCTGTGTGTGGACCCGGAAGACGTGGGTACAGTCCTCAATAAGCATCAGGGTGGAGGACTGTGAAATATTAGAGGAAATTAACAATGAGAGAGAGGATGTACTAGTGTGTTTAGAGGCCTTAAACATGGATAAATCTGCAGGCCAGGATGAAGGAGACAAGGGAAGAGATATCAGGGGTCCTGGCAGTAATTTTCAAATCTGCTCTGGCCACAGGTGAGGTGCCAGAGGACTGAGGACTTCTAACGTTGTCCCATTTTAAAAAAGGGAGGAACAGATAGACCAGGAAATTACAGGCCAGTCAGTCTAACCTCGGTGGTGGGGAAGTTACTCGAAAGAATTCTGAGGGACAGAATATACCTGCACTTGGAGAGACGTAGATTAATCAGGGATAGTTACAATGAATTTGTTAAGGGAAGGTCTTTTTTGACAAATTTGATCGAATTTTTTGAGGACATGACCAAGGGTTGATGATGGTAATACATTTGCTGTGTTCTACATGGACCTTAGCAAGGCTTTTGATAAGGTCCCTCATGGCAGACTGGTCAAGAAAGTAAGAGCCCATGGGACCCAAGACAAAGCTTGGATCCAAAATTGGCTGAGAGGCAGGAAGCAGAGGGTGATGGTAGGGGGATGTTTCTGTGACTGGAAGTCTGTTTCCAGTGGGGTTCCGCAGGGCTCGGTGCTGGGGCCCTTGCTGTTTGTGGTGTACATAAATGATTTGGACTTAAATGTATGGGGTATGATCAAGAAGTTTGCGGATGACACGAAAATTAGTAGGGTAGTAAATAGTGAGAGTGCTAGCCGTAAACTGCAGGAGGATATTAATGGTTTGGTCAGGTGGGCAGAGCAGTGGCAAACGGAATTCAACCCGGAAAAGTGTGAGGTAAGGCACTTGGGGAGGGCTAACAAGGCAAGGGATTACACTATGAATGGCAGGACCCTGGAAAGTACTGAAGATCAGAGGGACCTTGGTGTGCATAGCACAGATCCCTGAAGGTAGCAGGGCTGGTCGATAAGGTGGTTAAAAAGGCAAATGGGATACTTGCCTTTATTAGCCAAGGCATAGATTACAACAGCAGGGAGGTTATGCTGGAACTGTATAAAACGCTGGTCAGGCCACAACTGGAGTACTGCCTGCAGCTCTGGTCACCGCATTATAGGAAGGATGTGATTGCACTGGAGAGGGTGGAGAGGAGATTTGCCAGGATGCTGCCTGGGCTGGAGGGTCTGAGCTATGAGGAAAGATTGGATATGCTGGGGTTGTTTTCCTTGGAGCAGCGAAGGTTGAGAGGGGATCTGATAGAGGTGTATAAGATTATGAGGGAAATAGATAGGGTGGATAGGAAGGCACTTTTTCCATTAGTAGAGGGGTCAATAACCAGGGGGCATAGATTTAAGGTAAGAGGTAGAAGGCTAAGAGGAGAGTTGAGGATAAATTTTTTCACTCACCAGAGGGCGGTGGGAGTCCGGAACTCACTGCCTGAAATGGTGGTTGAGTCAGAAACTCTCGTAACATTTATGAAGTATTTAGATATTCACTTGCGTTGCCATAGCCTCCAGGGCTATGGGCCAAGCGCTGGAAAATGGGATTAGTGTCGTCAGATCTTTGTTGACCGGCACAGACACGATGGGCCGAATGGCCTCCTTCTGTGCTGTGAACGTCTATGAGTATAGCTCTGACAGTGCAGCACTCTCTTAGTTCTGCCCTAGATGCTCAGTTGAGATAATGTATCCAAGTCTCGGGGTTTGAACCCATGGTTATGTCATTCGGAGGTGGAAGTGCTACCACTGAGCTACTGCTGACACTTACTATATAAACACAAGTGCTTTTTCTTAGCTCTGTCATTTCAGGCATTGTACCCGAGTAGCTGTACTTTATTTGTGAAGAGTGTGTTGCAGCTGCGCCCGATCCTCTTGTCTTCCAGTTTGAGTTCACAAGTTGAGAGAGTGTCCCTCCCCACAGCCAACCTTGTCTTTGCTGAGATTGGTTAACTGCACTAATTTTTGTTTGATCGCTTTGCTCTTATAACTTTGCAAACCAGTAGAAGCTATCCTTTGCTGCAGTTAGTAACAATTTATTGTATTTTTCAGCTTCTATCTCTTAGAGCTGACAGATTGCATTCTTCAGGATATCTCTGTCTGCATTACTCGCCTCCTAAAGGATGAGCAGGATGTACAGTTTCAGTGCCGAATTGGAGAAATCAAGGTAAACTCCGGACTTTTGCTGGAGGTTAAAAGAAATTCCAGAAAATCACAATCAAATGCTCGTGAACAATTGCAGCGATTATGCCTTTGAATATAGATTTCGTGGCGCTGTACGATGTTCAGTTTGCCGCAAGGATACTTATAAACGGGAATCATTTGACTTTGCAGATCCCGTTTACACAGCAGCTATGGGTGTTTGATCTTTGCAGCTATTGTCAATTAAAGTGCACCGCATAAATATGATAGAATAACAGTTCCATTTCCTCATGACTGTTTATATAGACCATCTACAAAATCAAAAGGTTTCAAATTATGGTCATGTCAGTGGTCTGATTTAAGTCCTCATTTGTTTTTGTCCGTGCAGTACAACTAGGCATATGCGTCAGAGTGTAATTTCATACTGTCTGATTCTTGCAGCGCTTGAGGGAAGGAAGGTACTTTGCAAACGCTGAGGAAGATTGAAAATGTTAAACATTCTATTGATCAAATGTGACACTTTTGGGAAGGTATATGGAGCGGATCATTTGATTACATCATCATATGACAACCAGGCAATTTAACTCCATTTAAACAGGTTTCTGTGGGAATCAGCTCCCAGCAAATCATTTATTTCCAACTTGTTCTGCTCTGTCTGCACAACTCTCATGCAGTTTGCAAAATCAGTGCACTGGTTTCAAAATGTGCATTTAACTTTTAAAATTGCGCAAACAATTGCATCCTTCTCAAAAAAAAATACACTGCTTGTCGAGGGCGGTGGTGAAATGAAAACCATATGTACTATCAACCTGAAATTTAAAAAAGAAGAACCAGAAATAAACAGTAGGCACATCCTTCACTCATTTTCACTCTAGTTCTTTTGCCAATTATTTTAAGTCTGTGACCTCTGGTTACTGACCCATTTCCAGAGGAAATTGTTTCTCTCAACTTGCTCTGTCAACACCCCTCGTCATTTTGAATACCTCTATTTGGTCTCTTAACCTTATCTGCCTCAAGGAGACCAATTCTGGCTTCTGAAACCTCCCCACATAACCGAAGTCTCTCATTCCTCTGCAGCCCTCTCCAAGGCCTTAACATCCTTCTTAAATTGTGATGCCCAAAATGGTACACACGACTCCAGCTAGGACCTGACCAGTGATTTATAAAAGTTTAAATCGTAAATGGAGAAGGGCAGAAAAAAAAATAGATTAAGGGTGATTCATACCCTACTAGCAGCTGTTTATAATAATAAAAATGCCTATTTTGTAGTTGTACGAAGTATTCAGTAATTCCCGAGTGGGTAAATGAATGATGTGCTTTCTTTAAGATTCTGGATACAGCGAAACTGAGTGTGGAACAGAAACCAGTTGAAAAACTTACCGTCTTCAATATTTCATGGAGAAAGGCCCCCGAAGCAACAGACCAGCTGCACCTCAGCGCTACATTGCAGTGGGCCTACCCTCCAAACACAGCAAGTTGTTTCAAGGTATACTGTCGAGAACTAAACTACAACAAAAACCAAAAGGCCGCAGATCCTGAGATGATTCATGTTGGCCGAACAAATGCGAACCTTTACCGTGTGGTGGATTTAGTACTTCACAGTGCTCCAATAGGCGAGTCCCGTCAAGTGGAGTTTCTAATTCAACCGGTGACTCAGGCAGGTTTTGCATTACCCCAGTCGGTATGTGGAAGGTTACCTCTAAGTTACACCGCTCCTCCACAGAATCATTAATGTACAGTCGTATTGCTGTTTGCAAAGATAATAAATTCAAAGTTCTGAAAGTTTGTATTTGTATGTTCATGGCTGGAAGCTCCCAGCAGCCATTGGGTTGGGTTGCTTTGTTTTTCTGAGGCTAGAGACGCGAAGCAACTTTGCCACCTTGAATCCCACAAGCCTCCAAATCTTTTGCTGCCCTTGTAAATCGAGGGCCTTGTGCGTTGTTGTTGCAGATATTCCTTACTTCAGCGACTAGCTCCTGGTTTGCAACAGCAACCTCTTTTTGAATCACTTTCCTCCGTTAAAGGTTTTTATTTTTAAAATCCTGTCCTGGGGAGGTGGGTGACATGTTAAATAAAGCAGCTTTGGAAAGCAAGTCTTTTTGAACGCCCCCTACCAGCACATCAAAACTCCTAAAGTAAACCTAAATACCATTGCTCCTTCCATCCCAGCACCCACAGAAAACATTGAAGAGAAAAGCACACAATTCCTGAAACTGACTGCATCACAGACCTTCATAGGATTGATTATACATCCAATCCCAGGCTCCTTTAAAACCAGGCCCCTCAAACTACACCAACAATTTGCATTTATATAGCACCTTTAATGTGGGAAAACAATCCTAGCTACACTCCAGCAGTAATTTAAGATCTCACTGACTTCAGTAAGAGTTTTTTTGAGTCCATAAATCCTTCAAGTTTAATATCTCAGCTGAAATCTATTAGCCGCTAGTGCTGTAGATTCTTGCATTGGAGTCAGGGCTATAAAATGGTTGTGTTGAAAATGTTTTCTTGGCAGCTTTCTCCCTTCCCTCCGCCCCCCCACCGCCTTAATCCTTTGTGGCATCTCCCATCTCATTGGTTAAGGGGAAATAACACATTATGAACCAATCAACGAGCGCAATAATCGACCCTACGGAAACACAAGTGAGAGATTTGTTTTAATAGGAAGTAGCTTTTGGAAGAGCAGCAAGGTTAGTAAATTAATACTTGACGGAAAATGAAATTCCTTGGATTGGAAAGACTGGTATTTTTTTTAAAGGAAGCTTGGGGAGGAATTTGGAAAGCTATTGTCATCCGAGACACGGAGTTCTTTTTATGCAGTAATACTGGAGTGCCAGACCCTTGGGTAAGGTCTCCGCAACTTTGGCTTAGGTTTCCAACACCCATTCCCCACCCCTTCCCCATCTCCCCCGCCCCTTGACTGTTCAGCAAAGTGGTGGGGATGGGAGGTGGGAAAAAGAAAGATTTTAAGGAAGATGTGAATTCATATCGAACTTTTCCCCACCTCAGGGCTCTCACTTTACAGCCAATGAAGTACTTTGAAAGTTGAGGCACCAATGCAGGAAAGCAACAGCCAATTTGCGCACAGCAAGCTCCCACAAACAGCAATGTGATAGTGCAGGCCCAGCAAGTAATTAGGAAGGCAAGCGGTATGTTAGTCTTTAGTGCGATGGGGTTGGAGTATAAGGCAGTCTTGCTGCAATTATCACAGGGCTTCTGTGAGACCCCATCTGGGGTAGAATTTTTACCTCGGCGGGCAGGCTTGTGCCCGACCCGCTCCAGTGTAAAATGTTGGTGAACGTCCCGATGTCAACGCGCAGCCGCGCGATATTTCAAGAGGCGGATGCGCACGGGAATCGGCAGCATGTCCGCCAAGAATTAAAAGGCCTGTTAAGGCCATTAAAAAGATAATTAACCTAAATTTTTTGCTGCCTGTCCAACCAAGCGGCCTTTGTTTTTTTTTTTGGGAAACCTCAAACACGGGTGGGCTGCGGTTTCCAACATCAGATAAAAATAAAACACAAACCTTTAAATTTCATGTATAACATGTTTCGTGACAGAGTCACATGAAGGGACGTGTTTTATAACATTTTTAAAATCTTTATTTGTAATTTTTGAAGCTCTTCTCCTCCCTGAGGCAGCTCTGTGCCTCAGGGAGATTTCCAAGTGCTCACTCATGCGTGTGCGCGAAGCTCCCCCTGCCCGCCTCTGGGCTCGCCCTCCTCCCCCGCCCGCACAGGCAGCGCTGCCGCTCACGTTTCACGCTGGAAGGCCCGCCCGCGTGAAATTGCGGTCCGGCCCCCACCGCGGGCGGCAGTCGGCTTCCCGGCTGCTCCCACCGAGCCCTCCCGACAAGGGAAGAATTCTGCCCCTGGAGTATTGTATGCAGTTTTTAATCTCTATACCTAAGGAGAGACACGCTTGCCTTAAAGAAAATGCACCAAAGACTCAATAGATTAATGCCTGGGAATGAGAGGGTTGTCCTATGAAGAGAGATTGCGTAGATTGGGCCTAAATTCTTCAGGGGTTAGAAGAATGAGAGGTGATCTCATTGAAACATGTAAAGTTTCGGGTTGGCTTGTTGGGGTGGGTGCTGCAAGACTCTTTTCTCTGGCTGGAGAGTCTAGACCTCTAGAGGCCTAGGGCGGGATTTTCCGTCCCTGCCCGTTACTGGGATCGCCCAGTCCTGCCGAAAGTAAATGGACTTACGGCTGGGCCGCCGCATCCCCCTCCCCCACCCCCGGCGTGTCCCACCATTGTGGGGCTGGAAGGTCCGGGCCATTGCCTCAGGATAAGGGCCGTTTAGGACTGAGATGAGAAAAGAATTCCTCACTCCGCGGTTTGGGGGCCTCTGGAATTCTTGGCTGCAGAAGGCCAAGGATGCTCAGAGATTGAATATATTCAAGGCTGAGATTGGTGGATTGTTGGGCATAGGGGAATCGGGGGTACGGAGAATAGGGCGGGAAAGTGGAGTTAGTTTAGAAGATCAGCCATGATCTTATTGAACGGTGGAGCAGACTTGAATGGCCTTCTCTCCTTTTGTTCGTTTGCCTATAAAAAATGCAGGGGAGGAAATAGGCTAAATGTTTCATTCCTTTGCCAGAGTTTAGAAGCTCTTTGGAAGAAGTTGGCAGTTTGTGCAGTGAATGCTGATTCACTCTGTACATTTTGAGGGAGCTGGGCTGCTTCCTGATTGGGCCAGAGACAGTGTTGTACGAGTGGAGGGTAACAAATAACATTCCGTGATCAATGGAGTCTCCTGGCCCAGTTTTGACTGCCTTGAGGGATCAGAGAAAAACTTTCCAGGTTATTGCTCCCCCATGATCGGCCTTGAGTTTTTGACTTTGTTGGCTTCTCCCAGGTAATGATATGATACCCAGGCTTTAAAGAGCCTCCTAACCTGCTGCATAAGCTATCACAACTATATAGGACTGGCTAGTCAGACCCATTGCAACTTTCCTGGCCGACGTTGTGTGCATTAACGCGACAACAGATTCTTCAGGAGGAGGAAAAGATACTGTTTTTAAACAGACCGCATGCCAATCACCTTTGGCTACCAGTTTGGAGGCTGACCACAGCTGTTAATTGCATATTAATTATATTTAATAATATTGTTATGAATGTAATGTTTTATAAGATGGCTGTGTTTTAAACTGTTTCTTTACTTCAAGATAAAATGGGCATGGAAGAGGATTATGTGACCTGTTGCTAGTTCTGCCCAATGACAGGCTTGTGTGACCCGGTTACCATGGAGGCCAGGGGCCCAGGTTAAGTGCTATTGAAATCCACATATCAGGTTTAACACCTGAAAACAAAGGTCAGGACATCTACTGCCTGGACTTGGGCAGACTTACTGTCTCAGAGACTTTGCAGAGAGAGAGAGAGAGAGTGTGCACTGGAGGGAGACTGAGGGAACCAGCAGCTGCTGTGAGCATAAGGGGAAAAGGCTGTTCTCTCTCAAATCCAAGGCAGAATACTGGTGGGAACCCGTCCTCTGGTCACGGAGATGGAGCCTGTACAGATCTGAGGACAATGGAAGATTTGTACTGGCATGATCAGTGGAAGGAATTACTGGAGTAGGCAATGCTGCTGGTAGACAATTCGTGATTTCTCACAAGACTGAGGGAGAAGACCTTCAGTCACTGGATGTTTCTGTGGAGAGCATGCTGTAACCTATAAACAGTGTAGCATTATTGGCCAGATTAAGAATCTAATGAGGGTTATCTTTTCTGTAGTTTAGAGTATTAGTTGCTTAATTTTGATTTTAGCTTTTGTTAGTTTGCCACGATTAGAGTCAAAACATGAAATCTTGTTGGGAGATTCCTTTAAATTGGTCACTAGGATTCAAATCTATTTTTAAAAAAGTTATCAGTCTCCATGGGGATTGTAACAATATGCAGGCAGAGGGCATTTATTGGGGTTTCACTTGAGTACATGTGAAGAGACGCTTACTGAAACTGTAGTGGGGTCGAGTTAGGAGGTGTATGCTTGTAATGTTTAATTCTGTAAATAAACATAAGACTGAGTAAAGAATGGCTCCAGTATTATCCATCACCAACTACCTTTCTGAAATAGAACCACAGCGATTTTCTACCCCAGCCGAGGCTGAAATGATTCCTTGTGCCACACTCGTCATGTGCAGAAATAGAGGTGGGGTTTCAGGAATTGTCAGAAGTTTCCCCCAGCCTGAGATTCACCCCTGTTGAGGGACGGGGTGGAAGCGAAAGTGCCTTTTCTGTGTTTGTTAATTGATGAGAGATTTGACCCTCCTCACTGATGCCCATTTGCAGTAATAGCTGCTGCTGATTGCATTTTTTGCACAGTTGCACGGTTCTTCATGCTACTGGGGCCATCGTTTCGTTGCTGCATTTTTATTTTGTTCCCCAGTTTCTGTGAGCATTGACGGCCTTCTGTTCCTTCACCTAACTGTTGCGTCAACCTGAATATTGCGCATTGCCAAGCAGTGGACAGTACATCACTGTCCCAGACATAAACCAATTCTACATCTGCTGCACAGGAGGTCACTGCAACATAAGCCAGAGTGAGTGCCTCAGCAGATTTAAATGCTTCCTCCTCACCTCCTCATCAGTGACCAATTGTAGCACTTGGACTGTGGGATTGGCTGAGGTCAGCTGACCCAGCACATCACAAAGGCTTGAGCCTGGGGCTTCCCTATTCTATACAGTTGAGTTCTGCCCTAAATGAGAATGGAGGCTATGCATGTGTATTCAATCTGAAATTTTCAAGCTGTTATATCAGTTCCACTTGAACAGGCTGTCGTCAACTGATGGGCCTGGTGCAAGACAGCTGGTAAATGCAGCAAGTCTTGTTCAGTCAGTCGGGTGGACTCACTGGCCGAGTTCTTCATGGAAAACAATATAATACTGTAAAACACTTTCCTTTCAGAATAGAAATATAAAACATATCTCACAGATGCCTGAATATATTGTGGAAAAACTATTACATTGAAGCAACTGAAGCACTGCAGGAACTCATCAAGCCTCCTTAGGCAGCACTTTCCCAACCCATGACCCCTACCATCTAGAAGGACAAGGGCAGCAGACACAGGGGAACACCACCACCTGGACGTTCCCCTCCAAGCCACTCACCATCCTGACTTGGAAATATATCGCCGTTCCTCCACTGTCGCTGGGTCAAAATCCTGGAACTCCCTCCCTAACAGCACTGTGGTTGTACCTACACCACATGGACTGCAGCGGTTCAAGAAGGCAGCTCACCACCACCTTCTCAAGGGCAATTAGGGATAGGCAATAAATGCTGGCCTAGCCAGAAAAGCCCGCATCCCATGAATGAACATATTAAAAAGAATTAGTGTTGAAAATAATTGGATGTCCTACTGGAGAAAAGGCAAGGCCACCAGTGTTGTCTTGACGAACTCCTGGGGGTTTCACAACATGATCTCTCACCTCCGATTGCCCTGCCCAGTCAGTCAAAGAGCTTTTTCCCTCATCCACAATCTTTTTTACAATGGCTGAAAAGGAACATGTTGTTGAAGTTTCTCGTCTTGCATTTATTGCGACAGATCCAAGAATGCCAAATTTCAAAGGGAGCAACAATTTAAACTGCATGAGAAATGAGTGCCAACTGGTTGGCAAGTCGTATCTGATTGGTTGAGGTGTTGCCTTGGAGAATACACCAGGGAACTATTGTCCCCCATTCCCTTTTTGAGTTCAAAAAATGGTGCAATGACTGGACATGCTCCTTTTGTTTACAGAGGACAGGTCCCTGCATATGAATTTATGTAGCTTTTAGCAAGTGTAAGTGAGCTACATAGAAAATAGGAGCAGGATTAGGCCATTTGGCCCTTCAAGTCTCCTCTGCCATTCAATATGATCATGGCTGATCCTCTATCTCAATGCCGTACTCCCGCTTTCCCCCCATACGCTTGAGTCCTTTAGTGCCTAGAAATATATCTATTTCTTTCTTAAATATATTCAGTGACTTGGCCTTCTGTGGTAGAGAATTCCACAGGCTCACCACCCTCTGAGTGAAGAAGTTTCTCCTCATCTCAGTCCTAAATGGTCTACCCCATATCCTGAGATTGTGACCCCTTGTTCTAGACCCCCCCAGCCAGAGGAAACATCATCCCTGCATCCAGTCTGTCCAGCCCTGTCAGTTTTATACGTTTTAATGAGATCCCCTCTCATTCTTCTAAATTCCAGTGAATACGGGCCTAGTCAACCCAATCTCTCCTCATATGACAATCCTGCCATCCCAGGAATCAGGCTGGTGAACCTTCGCTGCAACCCCTCTATGGCAAGAGTATCCTTCCTTAGGTAAGGAGACCAAAACTGCACACAATTCTCCAGCTATGGCTTCACCAAGGCCCTGTACAGCCGCAGTAAGACATCCTTGCTCCTACACTCAAATGCTCTTGCAATGAAGGCAACATACTATTTGCCTTCCTAACTGCTTGCTGCACCCGCCTGCTTCCTTTCAGTGACTGGTGTACAAGGACACCCAGGTCCCTTTGTATATCAACATTTCCCAATCTATCACCATTTAAATAATACTCTGCCATTCACTTTCTCCTACCGAAGTGGATAACTTCACACATTTTGACATTATACTGCATCTGCCATGTATTTGTCCACTCACTCAACTTATCTAAATCATCTTGAAGCCTCTCTACATCCTCCTCACCGTTCACATTCCCACCTAGTTTTGTGTCATCAGCAAACTTGGAAATATTACATTTGGTTCCCTCATCCAAATCATTGCTATATATTGTGAATAGCTGGGGCCCAAACACTCACCCCTGTGGTACCCCACTAGCCACCGCCTGCCACTCTGAAAAAGACCCATTATTCCTCCATTATTTCCTGTCTGCTAACCAATTCTCAATCCATGCCAATATATTACCTCCAATCCCATGTGCTTTAATTTGCATATTAACCTTTTATGTGGGACTTTACCAAAAACTTTCTGAAAATCCAAATGCACCACATCCACTGGTTCTCCCTTATCTATTCTGCTAGTCACGTCATCAAAAAACTCCAGTAGGTTTGTCAAACATGATTTCCCTTTCATAAATCCATGTTGACTTTGTCTAATCCCATTGATATTTTCTAAATGTCCTGTTATCACATTCTTCATAATAGACACTAGCATTTTCCCTACGGCTGTACTGATGCTAGGCTAACCAGTCTGTAATTCCCTGTTTTCTCTCTCCTTTTCTAAATAGTTGGGTTATATTTGCCACCCTCCAATCTGCCGGGATTTTTCCAGAATCTGTAGAATTTTGGAAGATGAGAACCAACATATTCACTATTTCCAAGGCCACCACCTTTGGTATCTGGGACATAAATCCCCAGGACCTGATAATCTATCAGCTTTCAGTCAAATTCATTTCTCTAGCACTATTTTTTTTACTAATACTGATTTCCTTCACTTCCTCCTTCTCACTAGACCCTTGGTTCCCTAGTATTTCTGGGAAGTTATTTGTGTCTTCCTCCGTGAAGACAGAACTAAAGTAGTTGTTTAATTGCTCTGGCATTTTATTCTCCATTGTAAATTCTCCCTATGTGGACTGTAAGGGACCTACATTTGTCTTCACTAATCTTTTTCTTTCGACATACTTATAGAAGCTTTTACATTTGGAGTCCAACTGATAATCTTAAATTGGTTGTTAATGTAGCAATTAGCGCACTCAGGGTTGTTCAGCAAGTGCTGTCCGATTGCGGAATCACATCTAACGTTAGACATTATATTTTTATAATTAGTAAATGAGAGGGTTCAAAGAAAATGGAGGGGGACAAAAGCACAGGATGCTTTTTCGTATCATATTCCCCACAGCTGTGTCCAGGGAAGGCCGCAGGACAATCCTGGAGGGTTGGGAACACTAAGGTAGAGATATATGAGGGAGTATGGTCCTGAAATCAACCAACGGGGCTGTGACTTGTTGGCCCTTGCACATCTGGTTCAAAGGATTCTGATCTAAACCATGTGATTGTTTAAATTTCTGCAGAACTCCAAGAGTGATGAAAGTTTACCCTAGCACGTTCTGTAATAAATCCTAATAATGCCCTTAAATAGAGCAAATGTTAAATTTAGTATCTGTGCCACTGAGGAAGCTGCAGACTGGGAACACACCATGAGTGGTAATTGGCAGCGTTGTCAATAATTATAAAAGTACTTGAAACTGAATATGACTTCCAGAAAGAATAACATCACATGATTCACAGGGTTTAATAAAAGTGCCTGTTGTGTGCAGTGTTTTTTTATTTTAAAATAAGTACTACTCCATGGTGGTTACAAGTCAATAATCTCAGTGAGTTGTTCACACGACCTTATAAATAACGATGCAAAACTCGAGCAGCTTTTTAATTGTTATACAAACCCTAAGGTGAAATAACAGCGTTGAAATAGCTGCAGTGTGATTGTTTTTCTAAAAAAAGGATTTATGCGATTTGTGGAGGTAGTTTTATTCTATTCTGGGTCAGTTAACTTTATAAGGCTGCAGATGTAGCAGTCTAAAATCCATTTAAAATTTAAAAAACTTTTAGAATCCAGTCTTTATGCATTTATTTCTGTTAACGCTGGCGAATATAAGACTGTCCCAGGAACAGAATGTGTAAAGTTTTCCTCTGTGAAATGGCTCCCTCTGCTGGATAACTCTGTAATTGCAATATTAATTTAGACTTACCTGTCTGTAGTGGTAATAAAGTCAGAAAGGAGAAAAGTCATTTTAATTTTGTTCGGTTTTCAATGCTGTGCTGCAACCTGCTTTCTTTTTATTCGCTCACAGGATGTAGGTGTCACTGGCAAGATCAGAATTTAGTGCCCATTCCTAAATTGTCCTGGCAAACTACCACCTTGAACTGCTGCAGTCCGAATAGTAAAGGTACAGCCATAGTGATATTCGGAAGGGAGCTTCAGGCTTTTGAGCCAGCGATGATAAAAGAGCAGTGGTATATTTCCAAGTCAGAATGGTCTGTGACTTAGAAGGGAACTTGGAGCCTTTAGTTCCATGTGTTTCCATGCGTCTGCTGTCCTTGTTCTTCTAGAAGTCATGGGGTTGGGTGAGGTGACAGAGCATTCTTAGTGAGTTGCTGCAGTGCATCTTGTAGATGGTACACACTGCTGCCACTGTGTGTCACTGGTAGAGGGAGTGAATGTTTAAGGTGGTGGATGGGGTGCCAATCAAGCAGACTGCTCAAGTGCTGTTGGAGCTGCACTCATCCAGACAAGTGGAGAGTATTCCATCAAACTCCTGACTTGTGCCTAAATGATGGAAAGCCTCTGTGGAGTCAGGTGAATTATTTGCCGCAGAATTCCCAGCCTTTGAGTTGCTCTTGTAGCCACAGTATCTATATGGCTGAAATAAAAAAATAAAGTGATGGATAGACTCAGCAGGTCTGGCAGCATCTGTGGCGAGAGAAACAGAGTTAACGTTTTGAGTCCAATGTGACTCTTCTTTGGAACTGAAGAGAGGCAGAGATGTGATGGGCTTTATGCTGTTGAAAAAGGGGGAGCGGGGGCCATGTGGAACAAAAGGGAAGGTCAGGGATAGGTTAGAAGATGGGGAGATTAAATACCTAAGATATCATGGAACTAAAGGCAAAGGGGGAGGTAATGGTATTAGTAAAGAAACAAAGCATTCATCCAGAGTAGGTGTTAATAGCAGAATAAAGGTTAGCTCTCTGAAAGCAAAAGCATGAAAACAAGATGCAAACTGGCACTTGGGGACAAAAATTCGAAATGGAGGAGAGAGTTCACGGTCTGAAGTTGTTGAACTCAATGTTGAGCCCATTCCCCATGTGCCATTACCTCTCCTTTTGCCTTTTGTTCCATGATATCTTTGATATTTAATCTCTCCCGCCCTCTAACCTACCCCTCGCTTTCCCTTTTGTCACACCTGACCTCCCCCACCCTCCACTTTTTCAACAGCATAAAACCCCTCACATTTCTACCTCTCTTCAGTTCCGAAGAAAAGTCATATTCGACTTGAAACATTAACTCTGCCTATCTCTCCACAGATGTTGCCAGACCTGCTGAGTTATTCCAGCACTTTCTGTTTTTATTTCAGATCTCCAGCATCCACAGTATTTTGCTTTTATTTATATGGCTGGTCCAGTTCAGTTTCTGGTCAGTGGTGCTGCCCAGGATGTTGATGGTGGGGACTTCAACAATGAATTTCTAATTTCAAAGGGAGGTGGTTAGACTCTCTCTTGTTGTGGAGTTTGCCTTTGCTCATTCTGACATAGTCAATGACTTAATGGTAATTTCCATACCAAGTTCAAACATGCAAAAGAATTTAAAAGGGTGTGTACTGAAAAATCTGGCCGCACACAATAGCTAAGTTTTAGAGGGAACATTGGTCTGAAGGAATACAAATTGAAGTCAAGCAGTGCTGGACAAGAATAAGATTGGACCTGCACTGTTACCGCAGAGGCTGAGACACTTGCTGATGTGGAAACTGCTCCTGTTGCAGATGCCACATTATAGCAATCGTCTGATATCTGGTAAATAAGTGAAAATTCACGCACCTATATAACATCGTTTGCATCTGTAGTAGCTGATTGCATGAGTTTCCTGATTATTTACACTTTCATAAAGTAGGAAGAAAAACCCTTTTTCAGCTGCTCTGAGCATTCCCCAACTCAATTTGCACAGCCATCCCTACCTGCAAAAAGAAAGGGTTAAGTCATACACCACCTCACATACAACTGATGCCACTGGCACGTCCTGGGCCCTACAGCACACCTCCAGGCCTTCTGCTCTATACCAAACTAGCTCTCGGCAGTCATGAGCTTATGGGTCTCCTCTTTGCAATGAATCCTCTGAGAAATGTATTGGGTTTTGAAGTAGTTATAAGAAGATACTTTAAGAGTCAATGAATACTGCAGAGAGTCCTAACTATATTGTCATGTTTCACACCGTTAGCTGCTGGACACCAGATTGCATATTTATTTGAATAAGAATCTTTAGAATTGTCTCTTGAGATCTGAAGTAGAAAGAGAGTCTGTACTGGTTTTGTATAAAGCAAAGCAGATCTACATCTGCAGTAGTATGGAGTATGTGGACGCTGCAACAATACAGATATCCAGCAAATGATACACAAATCACTTTCAGGGGATTGCGAAATATGACTGCACTATTTTCATTTTTTCTTTTATGAAGTGTCATTTGCTACTTTTGATTACAAATTAGCATTGGAAAAATCTTCAACTCCATTATTAGTGATGTATGGAAGGAATAGTGGGAAATACTATTGATGCACTAGACTTTGTGATAAATTTATTGTCTCAGTGTGCATCGGAATTTGGCCCTGGAGTTTCTTCTCTTAACCTACATACAAACATACGAATTAGGAGCAGGAGTAGGCCATTCAGCCCCTTGAGCCTGCTCCACCATTCAATAAGATCATGGCTGATCTGAATGTAACCTCAACCCTACATTCTGCCTACCCCTGATAACCTTTGACTTAGTCAATCTATTTACCTACCTTAAAATTATTCAATGACCCTGCCTCCATTCTCTCTGGGGAAGAGAGTTCCAAAGATTCACAATCCTCAGAGAAAAAAATTCTTCTCATCTCTGTCTTAAATGGGAGACCCCTCATTCTTAAACAGGGCCCCCTAGTTCTAGTCTCTCCAACAAGGGGAAACATCTTCTCAGCATCCACCCTGTCAAGGATCTTACATGTTTCAATCAGGTCACCTGTCAAACTTCTAAACTCCAATGGATGCAGGCCCAGCCTGGGAATCTGTCCAAACCTTTTCCTCATAAAGTAACACCACCCCCATCCCAGAAATCAGCCGAGTGAACCTTCTCTGAACTGCTTCGAATGCATTTATATCCTTTCTTAAATAAGGAGACTTGTTCTCAGTTGTGCTCCTGTTCCAATGTAGATATACTGTTCTGAAACATTACTGTCATCTATGTCTTATTCTCCAGTAGTAACTCACTACATTATATGCAATATAATATTGCACTGATGCTTTTGACTGAAGAGTCCTTTGACGGAGATTTTAACGCAAGCTCGTGGACAGCCCTCGCCCAATGTTAGCAGGGTCCAACTTTAAATGTACACCTTGGAGACCGGAGATATCTTCGAGTCCTGATTGACTGTAATTCTAACTGGGGCCTGAGTGGGATGTCTATCAGGAAGGTAAAAAGGCCCAATCACGTTTTTCTGCTTTCCTTTGTAGGCCCTAGAGGAGAACTCTTGCTCCTCTTGGTTTCGACCGCCTCTGTCCCAGACTCCCCCTCCCTGGCTGTCGTACTTACGTGAGCGCCAGCGACCACGGGTAACGGGAAATCTGGAATCAACAGCTGCCCAGCCCCTGGGAGTTAAAATAGGCCGGAACTTATTTCACTCTCAGTGGGTGAGCTGTCAGTTCACCTTGTTACCGATTGTCCAGGGGGAGCTCTGAGTCAAGGTAGATCACCGAAGCTGTCCACTCGGTGTGTGGCAGCAGTGAAGACAGCAAACAGGAGCTCGAGCTGGACAAGCAGAAGAATAAACCATAGATTTTAAGAAGTGATTTGCATCTGTGTGGAGTGCTGGTCTGGGCTCACTTAGAATGCTGTGCACAATTCTGGTCACAGTATTATGAGAAAGATATCCATGTACTGGAGAGAGTGCAGCGCAGAGCAACTGCATTCATAGCTGGGTTTAGACACCGGAGTCATCATGAGAGGCTGTGGAAGCTGCCAATGTTTGCACTGGAGTGGGAAGATCAGGGGGATTCTTACTGAAGTATTCAAGATATTAATTCATATAGAACAAGATAAATCTTAACCTAGTCACACCCTATAAGAGTGCATGGCCTCAAACCTGAAAGATGGAGGCTGGACTGCTGGAGGCTGATTTTTATCAGTAAGTTTGGGAAGTGTTGAATAGGCAGTGAAAAACTTGGTAGAGGGTATGAGGGACATCACGGGATGTAGTTTCTAAACACTAGGATGAGCCAGATGGGCTGTAATGATAATTTCTGATTCAGTAAATTTCCAGGTTTCTATAATGAGTCAATTCAATTCCCTCTTCCTCTAGGTCAAGGATTCTCGCAATTTTTTTTTTCCAAAAAAACACCTGCCTGGCTTTATAATGTATAGATTCCAGTGAAATCTGAATGCCTTCTCTGATCCTTCAAATCTTTTTTTGCAAATTGCAGCTGAAACCCCTGGTATTAAACCTGTTGCAGCCTGCTCTACAACCGAACATCTGCACCTTCTTCACAACAGTTTATGGAAATCTTTCGCTTAGTTTTTTCAAAAATTTCCAGGGGACATTGGAACTGACAGCAACCATAATTAAAATGTGTGTGAAAATGAGTTTGCAGCCATGTGAACACAGGTCTTTCGCTCAGACTAATTTATACATCTTAACCTTTGTAGCTGCTTCACAGCTGTGGCTGGCCATTGCAAATAATACCGAACAGCCACAGCCTTAGTTAACAATTGCTGTAAGTGAAGCAGCCATGATGGAAATTGGTACAGCCACTCAGGCAAGGGAAGGGAAAGTGAAGAGATCACTAAAGGAATTGGAGCTGCCCTCACAAACAGAAAAGCATGATGAACAGAGAACAAAGAACAAAGAAAAGTACAGCACAGGAACAGGCCCTTCGGCCCTCCAAGCCTGTGCCGATCCTATTGCCCGTCAAACTAAAACATTTTGCACTTCCGGGGTCCGTATCCCTCTATTCCCATCCTATTCATGTATTTGTCAAACTGCCTCCTAAACACCACTATCGTACCTGCTTCCACCACCTCCTCTGGCAGCGAATTCCAGACACTCTCTCCCCTCTGTGTAAAAAACTTGCCCCGCACATCTCCTCTATAGTTTTCTCCTCTCACCTTAAATCTATGTCCCCTAGTAATTGACTCTTCCACCCTGATGAAAGGAAGAAAGAAATGAGTACATTCTTGATATCACACGAAAGCACGAATAAAAATGAAGTACTGCATTCACGTAGTGCCTATACTGCAATAACAGTTCCTGGTGGGGAGACGGGCCACGTTTGAGTTACGTAGGAGGGACGGGTGAAAAGAGGAGGCTTTTAAGGATGGGAAAGGAATCAGTGCAGCAGAGGGTTGAGGGAAACTATCCCAGAGAGTAGAACCTGAAATTTTACAGATTGATCTCGCGGTTTTTGGAAACTCACAAATTTCTGGAAATGCCATCATAAATTGAGGAGAGTGGCGATAGGTGGCCTGCTGATAGACCCAAAAGTAATAAAACATTCAAAATGAGGGCAATTCCAATCAAAATGTTAAGTTAGAAGCTCCTGAGAGCTCAGCAAATGTCCCAAAGCCCAGATAACTCCATTGCTTGTAATAATGGACAACACTTGAATCAAAACAGCTGAGCCACTTGAGTTTGTAAGGTGATAATCGAAAAAAATGGCTGAGCGAGGTTGTATGCAGGGAACTCTGAACTGATTTGAAAAATATTACTTCTCTTTATTCTAAAGGAGCCATGGATAGAGAGAAATTTCACACACATAACAAACAAATTGAGGCCAAGAGAGAGCCAATCTCTGTCCTATATCCTAAATTTTTTTTTTATTCGTTCAAGGGAAGTGGGAGTCACTGGCTGGGCCAGCATTTATTGCCCATCCCTAATTGCCCTGAAGAAGGTGGTGGTGAGCTGCCTTCATGAACTGCTGGTGTCGAGCTTCTTGAGTGTTGTTGGAGCTGCACTCATCCAGGCAAGCAGAGAGTATTCCATCACATTCCTGACTTGTGCCTTGTAGATGCTGGTCAGGCTTTGGGGAGCTAGGAGGTGAGTTACTCACTTCAGAATTCCGAGCCTCTGACCTGCTTTAGTAGCCACAGTATTTATATGGCTAGTCCAGTTCCATTTCTGGTCAATGCTAACCACCAGGATGTTGATAGTGGGGGATTCAGCAATGGTAATGCCATTGAATGTCAAGGAGAGATGGTTAGATTCTGTTTTGTTGGAGCTGGTCATTGCCTGGCACTTGTATGGCGTGAATGCTACTTTGCCATTTGTCAGCCCAAGCCTGACTGTTGTCTTGCTGCTTATGGGCACAGATTACTTTAGTACCTGAGGAATCGCGAATGGTGCTGAACATTGTGAAATCATCAGCGAACATCCCCACTTCTGACTTTATGATGGAAGGAAGGTCATTGATGAAGCAGCTGAGGACGGTTGGGTCCAGGGCACTACCCTGAGGAACTCCTGCAGTGATGTCCTGGGACTGAGATGATTGCCCTCCAACAACCACATCAATGGAGATTTTCCCCCTGATTCCCATTGACCAGCTTTACTAGGTCCCCTTGATGCCACACTCAGTCAAGTGCTGCCAAGGGCATCAAATAATGTCAAGGGCAGTCACTCTCACCTCACCTCTTGAGTTCAGCTCTTTTGTCAAGGTTAGGACCAAGGCTGTACTGGGGCCAAGAGCTGATTGGCCTTGACAGAACTCAAACTGGGCCGAGGGCACTGCTGTGAGGAACTTCAGCAATGGTGTCCTGGGGCAGAGATGTCTGGCCACATGGGATGACTGCCAGGTAAATCCTAGCAACCTCCTGTTGGATTCCAGGAGAGGGGGCGAGTGCCCTATATTGGCTGCTCCAACACTCACACAGTTGGCAATTCCCACCCCCCCCCCACCCCCCACCTCAAACAAAACCTGCATCTATGGCACTATCGGTGGGGTGCACACACCCTCGACCGCCAGGGCCTGCCTGCCTGGCTTCAGCATGGTTAAAGAAAGAAACCTTTTCCTGGGTTTTGAGGGCACCTCAATGTGGAGGTGCCCTCCCCTCCTCTGTGCAGCCTCACTAGTGGCCACCTCTAATGGAGGCACTGCCGAGGCTGGGGTGCTGCCTGTCCTCTGATTGGACCAGCAACCCTGGGAGGCAAGTCGCCGTACTCGATTGGACAGCGATCCTGGCGGCAGCAGCCTCTTTATTGGCTGCTATCGGTAAAATATCAGGGGTTGTGGGGAGCCTCATCCCGTGAGGGAAAATTGAGCCCTAAGTGGTGAAACTTGCCCATGAGGAATGCATGTTGAAAACCTGGGTGCATGTTGCGCACAATTTCACGAATATTCACGGTCAGAAAATTGTGTGCACGTGTGCCTGACTTTCCAGCATGACCAGCTAACCCGCTGGGAGCCTGAAATCAGAACAATGCTGCTTATAACTCTAGCAGTGTAAACACTGAGCGGCCATTCCTATTAAGCTTCCACTTTATGCTACTGACAAGCCCGTTGTGGAAAACAGTACTAAAGATCTTGAATATGTGATTTGTAAATAGGACTAGTAACTGGAAAACTGTGGACCATGCATAAATTCACTAACTCTACGCTGGGAATGAGATATTGGAAACCCTGTGTTATTCTGCTCTTACAAGTAATTGAAGCATGTATTTCAGAAGGAGCTGATGAGGGTAATGCTAAAACTCTAATCTGTCACTCCATGTTATCATACAATGGCTTAATTTATTAGAGGGCTATATCAACATCAAAATATTATCATAAACCATGTCTGCAAGAGGCAGATTGTTAGATTTCTGGATGATAAAAATGTTACAAGAAGAGCAACAAAAAATCAATTTGTCCCTTTAACCTGTCTTTAAAGTGAAACTATATTGGTTTCACTGTCTGCTCTGGAGACAGAGCCAATCCACAGAATCATACAGGCTTGTTAAGCCTTCTCCGTTTCTATACTCTATGTAGAATCTCTCTCTATCCATACATAGCTCCTTTAGAATATATATGGTATTATTATTACGTGTGATCTCTGGTTCTATTAGTTGAAGCAGTTTCCTTATCTGTGCAGGTAAAATTGAGCCTGAAACATCTGGGTAACCAAATGGCCATTTTTCACCCCCCCCACCCCCCCCCCACACCTCCCCCATCACACCCCCTGCCCTGCCACAGAACCAGAGATTGCTTTTGGCTTGCTTTCTGCAGTCATTTGTCAGCCGTGCCTTAGTAGGTAGCACTATTGCCTCTGAGTCAAAAAGCTGTGCATTCAAGTCCCACTCCAGAGACCTAAGCATAACCATCTAGCTGACACATCAGTACAGCACTCCATCAGTCAGCGACATAAAACCAAGGACCTGGTCGGTCCCTCAAGTGGATGTAAAAGATTCTGTGGCACTATTTCAAAGAAGGCCAGGGAAATTATATCCAGTGTTCTGATCAATATTTATCTCTCTTTCAACATCACTAAAACAGACTACCTGGTCATTATTCTATTGCTGTGTGTGGGAGCTTGCTGTGCGTAAATTGGGTGCTGCATTTCCTACATTGCAACAGTGACTGTAATTCAAAAGTATGTCATTGGTTGGGAAGAACTCAGGATGTCCTGAGGCCATGAAAGGTGCTATATAAATGCAAGTCATTCTTCTCTTTATTTGTGTTTCCCATTGGTTAACATCAACTTATGAGCTACAGCGACTGGGTTACAGTGGATTAGATACAATGCAAACCAAACTGATTGGTTTTCCTGGTCACATCTGGTACAAGGGTAAAAGCTGCCCAATGAAGAAGATTATATTCAGGGGGCCTTGCACTGTTCTGCAGAAGACACTTAGAGGACTGGACTGACTTTGAGATGTTTGAAGTTCAGGATCTGGCAACGTATCAATATTGGATTGGTGATAATTCAATGGAGAAAAATACTGTCTACCAGTTTGGACAACTTTTCACTGATGTGTGTGTGTGTGTGTGTATTTAACACAATAGAAATTTCAACAATATAGTGTATTAGTTAACACACATTAAAATTGCTACCATTTGATTCTTCACACCATTGCACTAATTAGTTTGTATCACCTTTTAGATACTTTATTTAAAATAGTCGCTTGTGATGTTGATTGAGCCATTAAAGTGAAATTAAGGTAACCCTGCAGTAATATGAGTGGTAGTTCAATTGGTGCAGCAGGACTGCTTTTATTTGTTTATATTTATAGGTAACCATAGTGACTGTATGTATCATTAATCTCCCTCTCTCACTGAAATGTCATTTGAATTTCAATCTTTACATTTACCTCCCTCCTGGGAAATGTAAATTGGAGAGGCTCTTTTTGTCCTTAAGTGGGTAGAAACAATTCATTACTGCCTTTAAGTGCCTTGGAGCATGTTTGAGGATATGCTAATTTTATATATTTTATATCTGACACTTCTCTCTGCAAATCTCATCCAAAGGCAGTTAGAAATTTGTACTGTAAAAAATTCATACTTTTTCCAGGAAGGTGTCCTTTATTGTCAGATCAGCACTACGAAGGATTAGATTAAAGTTGAGTGCTAATTTCAAAAGCAGGAAGCCATTTTTTAAAAAAAGAATGAGCTCCCTCTCGTTGAATTTGAATGGATGTGGGGCAGATGAGTTTTATTTCCTTTAGCAACCTAATGTGAAATAAAAGACAATTTGAATTAACTGCTTCACAGTTTTCAGTTGGGCCGGTTCTGCTGATCTTTACAGTTCAATTGACTGAGCACCATAGGGAGAAAAATACAAGATCAACATTTTGCCTTTTCTTCAGGCTGTTCTGATAATGGAGACATAACTGTTTTTTCTGTGTCTCTATTTCTATTTAACACCGCTTTAAACATAGTCTTACTGAAGTGCTTAACTTGGAAAAATAAGTTGGACTTGTAGATTTGCAATATACCAAAATGAGGAATGTTGATAACTATTGATGTCATGATAACCCACTGGTAAGCTAATGTAATTATAAAAGCAAAGAACTGCGGATGCTGGAAATCCAAAACAGAAACAAAAACAGAAATACCTGGAAAAACTCAGCAGGTCTGGCAGCATCGGCGGGGAGGAGCACAGTTGACATTTCGAGTCCTCATGACCCTTCAACAGAACTAAGTAAAAATAGAAAAGGGGTGAAATATAAGCTGGTTTAAGTGGGGGTTGGGGGGAGGGGGGGTGGGGTTGGGGGTTGGGACAAGAAGAGCTAGGTAGAGGGCCAGTGATAGGTGGAGATAACCAAAAGATGTCACAGACAAAAGGACAAAGAGGTGTTGAAGGTGGTGATATTATCTAAAGAATGTGCTAATTAAGGGTAGAAAGCAGGACAAGCAAGGTACAGATAGCCCTAGTGGGGGTGGGTAGATCATGAACTCTCTCCTCCATCCCCACCCCCTTTCCATTTTTTCCCCCTCCTTTTTGTTTTTTCCAATAATTTATATAGATTTTTCTTTTCCCACCTATTTCCATTATTTTTAAATGTATTCCCATCCATTGTTTTATCTCTACTTTTTAGCCCTTTTAGATTCCTTCACCCCACCCCACCCCCACTAGGGCTATCTGTACCTTGCTTGTCCTGCTTTCTACCCTTAATTAGCACATTCTTTAGATAATATCACCACCTTCAACACCTCTTTGTCCTTTTGTCTGTGACATCTTTTGGTTATCTCCACCTATCACTGGCCCTCTACCTAGCTCTTCTTGTCCCACCCCCCGCCCCCACTTAAACCAGCTTATATTTCACCCCTTTTCTATTTTTACTTAGTTCTGTTGAAGGGTCATGAGGACTCGAAACGTCAACTGTGTTCCTCCCCACCGATGCTGCCAGACCTGCTGAGTTTTTCCAGGTATTTTTGTTTTTGTTTTTGTTTTTGTTTTGAAGTTAATGTAATTGTTTTTCTGTTTTCTGTCAGAATGAATGGGAAGATAACCCCATGGGGAAAAGGCAGCATATTTTCTCTGAAACAATAAAATAAAGTTTCCCTGTTCAATTAATGGTGGAATGTTTCTGGGAGAAAAGCCAGAGAGATATATTATATCTCCCCTTTTGGTTGATAGCTTGTGAATTGTTCATTTCTAAATAAATTTAGCTGATAATTTAGACTGTATGAATGCCTTTCAGAGATGCAGTGTTTCTTGTTCAGCACAAGGGCCAGTTCCTGATTTACAGTTCACTCTCCAAGAGTGCCTGTTTGACTTTCTAGTTATTATTTCTTTCAAACCCTTACTTGTTTTCCTTACTGTATGGCCCACATGTGCGGTGCCAAGTGTAAAAATACCTGACATAATGTGACATAGTTTTTTGATTGATTTAGCATGTAGATTTATAAATCCGTTAACAAGAATCTTGTGTTTCTAAAGCAAAATTTAGATGAACAAACCCATACATGTTTGTAACAATCTATTTTTAAATCTGAAGCTGTTCACTTAAGTTCAAATTTGTAAACCAACACTGTGCAATCCAGAATTGTCCTCTCTCCTTACCCTATGAAATCTCTCTCCGTCTTTAAAACCTTGCACCATTCCATCCTAATTATTAAAGTCTAATTTATTAAAGACATTTATGAACTCCTGGATGATTAAGCCCTCACTTTAAATCTTTTGGAAAAGTAAAGACTCATTAAATTAGTAAATCCTGAGACTGAAGTTTTTACGAAACCTTACGCGTTGGTTTAATAGATCACATTTGGTAAATTGTAATAAAGCCTAAATTTAATATTCAGATTAAGCAAATCTGAACTTTAATAGTCAAATTTTTAAAGTAAGGCTTGAATAATTCTGGGACTCATAAATAATGTAAAAAAATGGAAATGTGTACAATGAAAGCTTGGTACCTTGTCTCATCAAACTGCTTGAATCTTATAATGCACAATATCACTGTATTGTGTCAGAGTCTGTAGTGACTACCCACATTAAGATTTAATTGAAAACAACTTAAAACTTCAAGAAGTTCTAACATCTCTTAAGATGAGTGCTATTTCAGTTATCTTCTCCAATAAAACTGCACCTTTTATGTTATTTCATAATGCACCTTTTTAACTGGTGATTAATTACATCTCTCATAGATGGAAATAAATGGCAGTGCCTGGCATAAAATGCTAACCAAAAAATGCATCGATATAGTGCTTCAGTTATCATGAGTGCACAAGTTATTTTATTACATTACAATCTTGCAGCTACTGGCAAAGCTAATTAAATGAAAAATATAATGCTTAATAAAAACAAAATCAATTCGGGTTTTGGGAATGAAGATTGACAAAGTAAAGTTGCTCAATCAGCAGAATTTGCCTTTATTGTTTTAATCGATATCTGAAAGATTCAGACCTTGCAGTCCTAATACTTAGGCGGCATTTGAAAAGCGAAGCTACTTTAAAGGTAAAAAAAAAACCCAATCATTTTCAGCTTTTATTCTGATGAATTGGCCAGCCCGAGACACCAGCCAATTATGCTATTTGATTCCAATGAAGTCATTAAAGTGAGCAGTTGATTAAAATTTAGTGTGACAAAATGAAACTATTCAGCAGGACCAGGAACGGACCTCTCCGTCAGTGCCAAGTTTCCCATTTACTAAACTAGAATATATCACTCGGGGACAAAAGAAGGATCTGAGCTCATTCAGTGGCATAAAATATTCAGCATTCCGGCACACTCAGAATTACAGCCATTTGTTCCCTTCACGCCGCTGACTTTTTTTTAAACAGGAGAATACAAGGGAAGCTATTTTTTTTTTAAGGAACGCTTGTAAAACAAGAAATGATAGCTTTTAATTGCAAGGCAATCAAATCACTTCCTTCCACAGAGATTGCGTGAGATTTGCACAGATTGGGCTGGATTTCCTCATTGGCTTTGGGACCCCGATATCCGGAACAAATGGGGGCCCTGAGGCCGGACTCAGCAACAGGGCCCCAGAGGTCGACTCCTAAATCGGCCGTTTGGGGGGCTTGGCATCCCATTAAGACCACCGGCAGTTCTGGATCCTCGGTGTTCCCACTGGCAGTGGTGGATAATTCTGGGCCAGGTCGGGGACTTCGAGGGTGCCTCAACACGGAGACTCCCTTGGAGTTGTGCATTTGGTTTTCAAACTCTCAGGGGTGAAGCCGTTAGATCCCTTGGGATGGAGAGAAATCTCCCTCTAAGTGGATGGTGTCGTAGCTGTAGCGTCATCTTTGGGGGGATGGACCCTCCAGCTCTGATGCCACCCCCCCACCCCACCCCCTGCCTGCCACAAGAATGCCACCTCTGCTGGCGGGCATGGCGGGAGGCTGCTCCACTGGCAGCAAATATCTGGCGAAGCTGTTGAAATTGTCCCATTTGGGTCCATAATCGGATCAGTTGGCTGCCCGCCTAGGCGGTGTGGGCAGCCGATCTGGGTCCCGCCAATGCGGAGCAGGGAAAATTCAGGCATTGTTTGAGTACTTGGGGAGAAGAAAGAGAACTGACAAAACTAAAGAACTGAAAAAAGGTCCAACTCCGCCACCATCTCCCCGAGAGTTACGTTGTTGGGAGTGGGTAAGGGGCAAGTAAAAAAAAACATGGTCTCCTTAAATGAGTTAGATTTTGAAGTTAAAGTACTATAACTGGTGTGGGTTATTACATTCATTGATTGGTGAATTTGCATTTCCACCGTGAATGCCAAGAGATTTTCTTCTCCTTTAATGGGCAAGGCCACCCCTAATTGCCCTTGAAATTAGTAGCTTGCATGGTCATTTCAGAGAGCAGTTAATGTGGTGGGTCTGGAATCATATGTAGGCCAGGTCAGGTAAGGATGGCAGATTTCCTTCCCTAAAGGGCATTAGTGAACCAGATGAGTTTTTACTATAATCAATGATTGTTTGACTAGCTTTCAATTCCAGATTTTATTAATTGAATTTAAATTCCATCATCTGCCGTGGTGGGATTTGAACTCATGTCCCCAGAGTATTAGACTGCGCCTCGGGATTACTAGTGCAGTGACGTTACCACTACACCACCATCTCCCCAAGAGTTATGTTGGTGGGCGTGGGTAAGGGGGAAGTAAAAGAAAACATGGTCTCTTTAAATGAGTTAGATTTAGAATTTAAAGTACTATACTGGTGTGGGTGGTTGCATTCATTGATTAGTGAATTTGCATTTCCACTGTGAGTGGGAATAAGAAATGAATCAGTGGCAATACACTGCTATGTATCAATATACACAATATTACATTAGTATATCTCGTAAGAAAACATACAACTCAAAGGCTATTCTCTGAGCTCTATCAGAAAATTTGCATTATTGTGACTACCAACCTGTGGCAAGGGCACAGATAACTAATGACAGGTCAGGTCTCCATGGAAATGTCCCCCCTTACCCCACCCTCTTCCCTCTTCAACAAAAGTAATGCCAGGATTTCTAGAATATTAATCCCTTGTAATGTATGTTACTCAGATGCCTTCTATAAGCTCTATGCTGCTATTTGTTGGCACAACAGAAAATACACAATGTAAAATAACTTGGAAGTTTTCCTTTCTGATAGGGCTCGAAATGGCTACTGTTTATTGGTAAAGTCATGGTAAAGTTCGATCAGGATACATGTCCCATGAAGCGTGGATTCATCCAGTTTGGACCTAAGACAAATAGATCAGACTATTTTCTAAATGGTAATCGGACAGATGGATAAGCAGAGATAATCAGCAGTCCATGTGCAGAAATCACTGGGATCTAGTGGACAGGGACAAAAGAAATGAAAGGGGCTAATGTGCTGTTGGTCTTTATTTCAAGGGGTCTGAAATACAAAGGTCGGCAGTGGGCTGGTGTGGGGTGGGAGGACAAGTTATGCAACAGTTAGTTAGACCACATCTGCAGTGCTGCATCCCAGTCTCTGGACACCACACCAGAAGAAAGATATATTGGCCTTGGAGTGGGAGCAGCGCAGATTCGCTAGAACAGTCTCTGGGTTACAAAGGTTAAGTTATGCTGGCAGGTTGCATGGACTAGTCTTGCTTTCCATTTAATACAGGAAATTAAGGGACGATTGAATTGAGGCTTTTTAAGAAGAACAACAGACTTGAATAGGTGAGATGGGGAGAAACTATTTCCTCTGGTGGAAGAATCCGAAACAAGGGGTCGTAACCTTAAAATGATAGCTGGGCCACCCAGGGGTGGCTTCAGGGAGGACTTGTTCACACAAAGTGTGGTGGGAATCTGAACCTCTCTTCCCATTAGTTTGTGGAGGCCAGGTCAGCTGAAAAATTCACAACTGAAAATGATAAATTTTTTTTTTTAGGTATTAAAAGATACAGAACAAACGCAGCTTAATGAAGTTGAGCTGCAGATCAGCTATAATCTAATTAAATTGCAGAACAGACCCAAGGGGCTGAATGACCTCCTGTTCCTATGTCTCAGGATTTAAAAATATTGGGAGTAATTTTTTTGGGCAAAGGGAGGGGGTGTTTGTCTGCATGTGGGGATTGGGGTGGGATTCAAGGTGAGTGGGGAACCTTTTGGATCTATCGGTTAAGGTAATTGCCAATTAAGGATTGTTTAAACCCTCAATTCTGGATTTAACAGCCAGGACACCTGTTTCCTGAGCTATCAGGACCTCACCGGGGTCACTAAGTTGAGTGCACAGTGCGAGGAGCTTCTACATTGAAACTGACAAACTGGGAAGAGCTTTGGTCAGTTACACTGAAGAGCTCCAGCCATGGTCATTGAGCGACTGCAGTTCAAAGCTCTTCTCCTCTCAAAGAGTGCTATCACAGCTTGACAGGTCGTGGTCAACTTCCTGGAAAACACTTCACCTCTCCAGCACTTTACTGATCTTCTGCTGCATTTACCTGCTGCCAGCCTTCACCTTGTCATGGGAGCAGCTTACGCGGCATCTTCCACCTGTGATGAGGAGCAAAAGAAGAAACCAGACCAATACCAACAGCTCCAGCAGCAGCTGCCTTCTCCTCAGCCAAAGGTCCTTACACAGGGCAGATGGGATGGACACCAAGATCAGCTGGAAGGGGACGGGACTCCCAACACATGGTCTACAGGCAGGGGATCGGCTCTCTCAACATCTCTGAGATCCGGTTTCTCAGGAGGCTCCAGTTCTCATGGCAGGTCACTGCTGAAATCCTAGAACAAGGAAGCAGGTGGGCCTGCATTTCCAATAGCCATCAAGGGGCCTGCCACCCGACGTCTCTGCATCTCACCCAGCTGTGTACTCTCCTCTTCATGGAGAGAAAGTCGCGAAGTGTGAGCGTTCATAATGACTTATGTGCAGAGGAGGGAAAGAGAGCATTTCTAGAGGGTGACTGTGAAGTGTGGTTTCAAGGGGACAATGAGCTGTAGGTGAGGGCGAATGTGAGTGTTGGCTGTTCAAATGGGGATGTAGGGTGTGTGGACAGAAAGAAATGAGTGAAGCTGTAAGTTGTCATGTCATGAGGAGTGCTGTGCAGGAGAATGCTGGGAAAGTCAGCCCCCGGTCATGTCCCTCCTGGCATACTGGATCTTCAAGGTGCATGGGATCCAGGTGGAGGGAACACAC
This sequence comes from Cetorhinus maximus, assembly GCF_964194155.1. NCBI lineage: Eukaryota > Metazoa > Chordata > Chondrichthyes > Lamniformes > Cetorhinidae > Cetorhinus > Cetorhinus maximus. The sequence continues at coordinate 32,826,035 of NC_135902.1, read as the reverse complement.
TCCTTGTTGTTGACTTCCTCAGCCACGTCCATCCGCCCCTGCTTGATTGGACACATTATCCTCTTCCTCCCATCCTTGGGAGAGCTTACCTCACTGCAACCCCTCAGATCTCACCGGAGGGCCTCCAGGTAAGAGTGGGGGACCTGGGAGCCTTCTGAGGCCTCCTCTTCATTCCTATGATTGCTGCAGCCTCAAACGTCCAAAGTGCTGGTGAGCCTTTGTAACCCTTGCTGTGGTCTCCTTAATTAGAAATCCTTCCTTTGACACAAAGGCCATGTCTTTCTGCCCACCCCCCCCCAACTCCCCATCCCACACCAATTGGTTGTGCAACCTGCAGGTGGGATGCTAATGTCATGACTGATTTAAAGAGCTGCAGGTAAACCCGCCCATTAATAACTCTGGTTCCCGATCGGAAAATGATCCCGCCATACGAGCAGGAACAAAGTCTCACTTGATTGATTGACCTGGCAGGCATCGCCATTATTAATAAGCGGCTTGGCCTCTTGCACATCTCCCACATTTTACCCCAGCATTGGTAGATACCTGGGGCTGAATAACACAGTGGAGTGGGGGTGTGTGCGGAAGCTGACCAGCTCCATGCCGACCAGCTCCGCAGCCATAAAGCGCTGTGGGGCTCACCAACCAGTTCTGAGTGGGACTTGCACCCTTCATTGGGAGGGGACAGGACAGCGTCAGCGACAGCTGCCAGGACTGCAGTTGAAGAGAGGAGTCCAAGGCCTAGGATCCCCGGAGAAGGTAAGTCCGAGGTCTTGGGCCGGACTGATTTGGGTCAGTTAGGGACAGGGGCAATGGGGTGGAGAATGTGGGTTTAAGAGACCGCACAGGTGGGAAGGAAGGGGGCAGTATGCCCTGCAATCGGGAAAGGGCAGCCCTTGAGACCAACCCCTCCGCCTTCCTTCCTGCCAATTATACATTTACGGTTAAAAATCTGGCTTCTGCCCCGCCCCGCTGCCCACGCCAAACATATTATGGTGTGAGGAGAGTATTAGAGAGTACTAGAGAGTAATAGAGTATTAGAGAGTAATAACAAGCCTAATTAGCCCTTAATTGGTCATTTAAATATGTTGAGCCGGATGCCCATTTCAGTGCCCACCCCCTGTATTATAGGGTATTATGGGGGTGAGCTAGGGGGTGGGCAGGAAGATGGTGGAACGGGCGCCCTCCCCATTTTATGCGACCCCCCACACGTCCGCCGGGGGTACGTAAACTTCAGCCCCTAGTTCCTAAACCTTAGATTTCCTCACCAAAAGCCCTTTTGCGTTGCCACTTTCCATTCTTTTAAGACACTCATTTAAACCCAGCTCTTTGACCCAGGAAGAGGCACAGAAATCCTGGGCCCTGGTGCTTCTCCTTTTTCTGGGCCCCTTTCTCTCCCCAGCTCCCCCCAATATAACCCTCCCCCCCTTAATCATGCCTGTTATTTTTTTCCCCTTTCAAGACTCATCAATCAATTGACTAATCACAGAAAGTCCTCGTAAAATGATAATGCCCATTGTTGGCACCTGATATCCTCTGATATATATGCAGCATGGGTAGTTAATATTAACAGCAGCAATGATATAATGCAGTGGTAGTCTGTGTGCACTCTATAGGTGATTCCACCATGACTATTAAACAAACCAGAGAGCACAAATTTTATTTTAACAGCATCGTGCAATATTGTTAATTTGACAAGAAAATATCCTATTATTATTTATAACACTGGGCAGATGATAACACTGATTTCAATGACTGCCTCAACACTCATTAACATGTTCTGCACATTGCGTTATACGTATACAGTGACAGTACATTCATATTTGGGGGAAAGATTCAATACTTGCTACCCAGATTGCAAGGAAACCCTTTAGGTTTTGTTTTATATATCTCGACTACCTGTTTTGCATAGAAAAGAAAGTCTGTCTCTGAGCTGCAGTTCATGTTATTTCATTGTTGGAGAGTTGTAGAAGAGAAAGAGGGAGGGAGGGAGGGAGGGGAGGAGGTGAGGGGATGGCCCCATTCACTTGCTGTTGCCTAAGCTCCCTCCTCCCTCCCTGGACCCACTGACACAGCACTCACTCACCTTGCTCAAGAGAACTCTTATCACTGGATGCAAAGTTCCAGTTCCCTGGGAGTGACTTGTGCTGTGAACGCAGACAACAGCCGGTCCGGTCTCGCATGATACAGCTCCCTCAGGCCTGGTCTGGCCTTGTTACTGACAGAGGCTCCCTGCTGTTCTTTCATTTTCTGTTTCTTCTCCTTGGCCTCCCGGAAGATGTCACGGCAAATTGCTCAGTGCAGCTGAAAAACTCCTGCATGGTGGCCAGTGGGAACACCAGAATACCTGCTCCAGCTCCTCCAATCATAGGTTCCCTCCCTCAAACCCTTGCTGTTCCCCCAGTCAAAAATTCTGTCTCTGGAGGAGGGGCAAGAGCAGGAAGGAGGGGACCCATGATTGGAAGAGCTGGAGCAATGACTAACTTGAGCACTGAATGCACATTTTTGGCTTATCTCATTGGTTTCCCCAATAGATTGCATTCAACAGGTCTTAGCAACTTCAAGGGAAGATAACACAAAAGTTTCAAAACAAAGCCCTCAGCTTTGTGGGTCCAGGGAGGGAGGATGGAGTTTAGGCAACAGCAAATGAATGGGGCCATCCCCTCACCTCCTCCCCTCCCTCCCTCTTTCTCTTCTTCACACCTGCAGATCTGTTCATACACTATAACTTTTTCATTTCATTTTCATATATAAAACAAAATACGTTGCTAGACAACCTTTACAGGCCAATCATCTTGAGGGAGAGAGGAACGGACAGTACCACACAGAGCCACTGGAAAACCAGCTTCGCAAGCAAATCACCGGAAACCAAAGAATGAATGGAAGGACTTCTATATATCCAGTGTGGGGAAGAGACAGAATCTGCAATTGGAGTAGCAGCTCTGGCTTTCCCGCGGTTGCTATTCCTCCAATCACTGCTCTTCTGTCAGTTCCTGCTCTCAGCAACTGACAGTTTAACTGATGGTCAATAGTTTTTTTTTAAAGAAGAACCTTACAGTTGCTGAGAGTGGAAAAGACCTTTGGGCAACTTTGTGGTTGACCGGCTTTTTTTAAAAAAAATTGGAACTGTCAGTTTCACTGCAGTGAAACTTTAAGAGCAGCTCATTAGCTGCAACGTGCTTTGGGATAGCCTATAGTTGTGAAGACTGCTTAAACTGCACAAGATCTTTTCCATACTGTAGAAGAAGTAGAAGACTTTCTCCTGCCTGGGTGCATGACATTATTCAATATAATTATTTCACACAAGGGCTGTAATTGGATTCCATTTTATCAGTAATCTCACAGGATAGAAAGATAAAATGACTCCTGAGAAGCAAATTGGAACGTTTGAACAACAAAGGTCTTCACCGTCAGTGAGAGGCATTGGAGCCCTCAAGTGTCTCTGTGCGATACATCTTTTAAGAGGCCAGAGGACAAAGACAGGTTCACAATTGTGTTTTTTCCTGATCAGCAAGTCTGAAGACTTTGCTGATTGTTGCTTCTCACTACAATGTATTTCCAATATCTACTATGCAACGCAACTTTATCACAATATTTCAATACCTCAAAAACTCACAAAAGCATCAAGATAGAGTGGGATAGTAGGTAAGTGGACAAATAGGACAAGATTGAAGACAGTGGAAAAGACTCTTTAGAACCATGTGCAGCGTAAAACAGGTTACTGATTCATTATAAACCCATTACACACTCTGGCAATTTCACCCCACAAAGCCTGTTCACAGCAAACTTCTGTAAGCAACAAAATAAATGGAACTCCAGCCATGATTCCATCCTCTGTTTGTAAGAAATTATGGATGACAAAGGCAATCTAGTCCAACTCACCTCATTCATCCAAAATGACCTTATAAGTTACCCCCTCATAGCATCCAGTTGGCTTTAAAATGATTCCAGGGACTTCACATACCATTTCTCATCCAGATTTTCAACCAAGAGCACTCTTGTGACAGTTACTGTGAGAAGGAACTGCTGCTGCTGACCTTCAGGCAGCTTCGTGTGTTTCTGGCGGGTTTTTAAAAAAAGCAATTGGAACCACGAAGCTGCCCAAGGGTCAGAAGCAGCAGCGCCGCAACTGTCAGTGAAACTGACCTGAAAGACTGGCTTTAAAAAAAACTGGAACTGTCAGGTTGAAAAGGTCTTTCAGGTCGGAAACTCTGGCTGCTCAGTATGGACGACGGGAACTCCATTTATAACACCAAGCCCGGGACCCCTTGCCCCTGGGCCCCAGTGTTTTGCACCTCATGCACCCACTCTCTCTCCTGGGCCCTGCCTTGACCAAGCTTTCAATCAACTGGTTCTAATGTCCCCTTTGGCTTATCACCAAACTTGGCCCTCATTATGCTTCTCTGAAGTACCTTGGGATGTTTTCCTACACAAAACAGAAAGAAAGACTTGCATTGATATCACACTTTTCACAGCCACCAAACATCTCAAAGCACTTTGCATCCAATTAAGTACTTTTGAAGTGCAGTCACTGTTGTGATGTAGAAAACACGGTAGCCAATTTGCGCATAGCAAGTTCCCACAAATAGCAATTTAGTAATGACAGGTTAATCTGTATCTTGTGATGTCAATTGAGGGATAAATATTGGCCAGGACACTGGGGATAACTCCCCTGCTCTCCTTCGAAATAGTGTCATGGGAAAAGACACTATAGAAATGTAAGTTGTTGTTATTCCTTATGGCCAAGGTCACAAAGAATTCCAAGTCCTGTAATTCTCTCCCTAAATCTCTCTGCAGTTCCACCTGTCTCGTCCTTTAAGATGTTCCTTAAAACCTACCTCTTCCACCAAACTTTTTGTAGCTATTCTGAAGTTTGTCAAAATTTGTCTGATAACACTCCTGTGTAGTGCCTTGTGATGTTTCACTATGTTAAAGGTGCTACATAAATGCATAAATTTCCACCCCTCCATCATTTTCACATGGTCCATCTCTGACACTTCCCTTCCCTTCCTTGACCTCTCTGTCTCAATTTCTGGTGATAGACTGTCCACCAATATTCATTACAAGCCTACCGACTCCCACAGCTACCTCGACTACAGCTCCTCACACCCTGCTTCCTGTAAGGACTCCATCCCATTCTCTCAATTTCTTCGCCTCCGTCGCATCTGTTCCGATGATGCCACTTTCCAAAACAGTGCTTCTGACATGTCTTCCTTCTTCCTTAACTGAGGTTTCCCACCCACGGTGGTTGACAGGGCCCTCAGTTGTGTCCAACTCATTTTCCCCGCCTCTGCCTCCACATGTTCCTCTCCCTCTCAGGACCATGATAGGACCCCCTTGTCCTCATTTTTCACCCCACCAGCCTCCGCATTCAAAGGCTCAGCCTCAGTCATTTCCACCAACTCCAGCATGATGCCACCACCAACACATCTTCCCTTCACCGTAGGAACCATTCCCTCCGGGACACCCTGGTCCACTCCCCCATCTACCCCAACACCTCAACCCCCTCCCACGTCACCTTCCCATCCAATCGCAGGAGGTGCAACACCTGTCCCTTTACTTCCCCCCTCCTCACTGTCCAAGGGCCCAAACACTCCTTTCAAGGGAAGCAGCGCTTCATTTGCTCTTCCCTCAATTTGGTCTATTGCGTTTGCTGCTCCCAATGTGGCCTCCTCTACATTGGAGAGACCAAACACAGACTGGGTGACCGCTTTGCGGAACACCCTCGGTCTGTCCACAAGCATGACACAGACCTCCCTGTCGCTTGCCATTTCAACACACCACCCTGCTCTCATGCCCACTTGTCCGTCCTTGGCCTGCTGCAATGTTCCAGTGAAGCTCAACGCGAACTTCAGACCATGAACTCTCTCCTCCATCCCCACCCCTTTTTGATCCCCTTTTTTTCTATATTCATTTTCATTTTTTAATTTTTATTTGTTTTTTTCCACTTATTTTCATTATTATTTTTTTAAGTTATTTCCATTTTTATTCATTGTTTTATCCCCAACTTTCAGCCTATTTTCGATCTTTTTTCCCACCACCATCCCCTCGCCCACACCACCCCCACTAGGGCCACCTGTCACCTTCCAGAGTGCTTACCCTGGTCCTGCTATTATCACTTTCTGCTTTCCAGTCTTAATGTCACCATTAGCACCTCCTTTAGCCAGCACCACCACTATTAATAACCCTTTGACCTTTTGTTTATGACATCATTCGCAATCTCTCCTTTGCCCCCACCTATTGCTGGCCTTCTACCCAGCTTCACCGGTTCCACCTCCCTTAATCAGTATACATTTCACCACATTTCTACTTCCCTTTAGCTCTGAAGAAGAGTCATATGGACTCGAAACGTTAACTCTGTCTTTCTCTCCACAGATGCTGTCAGAGCTTTTCCTGCTGAGTTTTTCCAGCATTTTTTGTTTTTGTTTCATATTTCTGGCATCCGCAGTATTTTGCCTTTACATAAATGCAAGTTGTTTTTGTGAGACCTCAGTAACGTTGGAGTCTATAGACCTAGTGCTGACTTCCTTCAGTAGGCCTTATTTTTATAGAACAGTCTGTTTATAGTTCTGGGTGGCTAATCTGAAGCCTGTTTAAATATTAAATTTTGAATGACAAAGGTAAAGAATGCTTTGATGCAGCTTGCTTACTTGGAGGAATTATCTGCCAAAAGGCAAGATAATACAGAGATGTAAAGCGTGCATCATGTGTGTGTTTTAATGGAGAGAAAAATAGTCAAATTCAGGTGCTGTTTTCAAAGATTTTCAATTGACAAAATGTTAATAAGAATACACAGCAAGGCCAATCATTATGCAATGAATACATATTAATTAGCTCTCTGTTCCACAGGTAAAGGGTAATTATCACATTTTACTCAACACTGAGTAATTCAATCAGTATTCAAAAGAACATCCAACTGTTAAGCAACAGCATATGTCTCCTTCACAAATGTGTATGCTCAAAATATTGTTACCTATGACTAATCGCCTTGTGAAGGAATATAAATTAATTAATTAGTGTAAGCGGTTGTAAATTAAGGAGGAATATTTTTCCACTTCCCACTGAGAAACCATTTTCATCTTGGTTCTGACTCAGCGTGTTTTAGATACTTCAAGGAACAGCTGACCAGCAAGTCTCCACAGCAATATTATGGCATAGTAATGTTTTCTATTACGTTCTGTTTTATCAGGCAAAACTTGGGATATACTGGAAATTTTATAATAAGGGGAAACATCAGAAGGATTCCTGAGCATGGGTCCATCTTTTTTCAACTTGCCTAATTTACATCATTTCTGATTTTAGGCAACATTATCTGTAGTCCTTATGGTGAGTAGCAAACTAGTGTATCCAATTGATGAATATGTTTTATTACAGATTAATCCCGCTTAACAATTCCAATGTCAGGATCTGTTTTGTGCCTCTAACAGCAGTTATTTCCTCATATTTCCTCACGCTTTGCCCGTGTATCTTCTGTGTGTACATAAATGCAGACGCATTGAGTAAAAGTGTGGACGCATTAAGATCAATTGTAACTAAAGTTGCCCAGTGTAAGCAGGACATTTGCGGGTCGAAAATAGTCCATCTCTCTGCTACATTGGCACTACACGGGTTCAGACTGTAGGGCTTGTAATATGCATATTGATGTCCTCAGGAATCCTCTGATGTACATAGGATCTGGATTGCAGTTCTGATGGACAACTGGACTGGAGCATGCAGCCTCCAAAAAGGGATTGTTTAAAATGATTTTGGGCAGCCCAGAAGAAAGAAAGACTTGCATTTATATAGCACCTTTCACAATTACTGGATGTCCTAAAGCACTTTACAGCAATGGAGTACTTATTGAAGTGTAGCCATGGCAGCCAGTTTGCAAACAGCAAACCCCCACAAACAGGAATACAATAATAATCAGATAATCTGTGTTTGTGACTGAGCAACAAATGTTGACCAGGGCATCAGGGATGACTCCTCTTCTTCAAAGTAGTATCGTGGAATCTTTTATGCCCACCGGAGAGGGTAGATGGGGTCTCAGTTTAAAGTTTCATTAAAAAGATTATTCTGTGCTTGGCAGGAATGCTCACGTAACCTTGATAGTCCTTCATATCTTCAAAGGCTCAAGCTGGTCCAACTTGCCTCAAAGTGTCACAACCCAAATCATTAACCTGCCTTTTCTCTTGCGGAAATATGTTTTTAAAAAGCGCTGAAGAAACATTGTAGAGCTTGTTTTGTGAAGGATTGAATTCTGTTTAAGAAGCTCTGTATTGTCAAAGTGAATTTTTTATTATTATTTCAGATTTCTAACCTTTACATTTAAAAAAAATAAATCCTCTATAAGATGCTGCTTTGTAGCCATTGTACATTTTCAATATATCCTGATTTGTTTCAATATGAATGAATACAGTCAGATTTGGTAGTGCTCTAATACTGTGTCTTCACTGGATACTGACTGTTGTGCTACCCTTTCCTATCTCAAAAACAATCCCTAGCTTTAAATGTGTTACAAGATTGTAGCATGGTCTCACAGTTTAGATGATGTCATAAATCATAACAGAGCAGTTCAAATCATTTGAACTCCAAGATTGCATTATACAGCCCTGTAACATAACACACGCTAGCTCCTATTTAAATGCTCAGATGGGAAGCAAGTTGTACATATTATAAATCTTAGTTACTGTGACTCCCTGGGGTTAATGACAGTTACAGTGACATTATGCAATGGAAATGACAGTATTGATGTAACTCTTTGTGATGTAAGCACTTATGTGATAGGACAAGAGCATTTTATCGCAATTATGACGCTTGACCTGCCTTATGTCAACAGCATGTTACCACAGGACACAGTTTTACTGAAAAATAATACATTTCTTTACCAGGATTTGGGTCATAAACCATTGAAACATCACTCAGTTATACTGTCCTGTGATGTGAAGTGTGCACTTCAACAGTTAAAGTGGAATTGTTAGCTGAAAGTACTCAATCTTCTTTTGAAATGTAATGCTTCTAAAATATTCATGTTAAAACTTTGCTAGTAACGCAGGTGAAAGTATCGCTGAGAAAAGATAAAATTACATTCCATTAAATTTTCAAAACTGCCTTGATAAGCAGAGGTTGTCTGTTAATATTCAGCATTACGAGATGGGCCATTTTTTTCATTATCACGCTGAAGGGTCACAAACTGCAGAGAGGCCTTGTGGAGCGAGGTGGAATCAAACGGCAGGAGAGACCACTTGGGGAAGAAAACTCTGGTGAAACCTTGCTGCAGAGCCTTCAGCCCCACTGTATCCCCTGATACACCTTTGGGGATTCATTCGGAGGCAGCCCTGGAATGTAAGACTCTGACTGCTCTGCAAAGATGCTGAATAATAGCAAGAAAATGTTATCTGTTCTAAACAAAATGCTGCATCTAAGTAACAGGTACTTGGGAATCAAAGAGATGTTTATGCCTGGAAGGGAGATCAGTCAAACAGCTGTGCAGCACTTTTTGTCGAGTAGATGATGGCAAGCGTAAAGAATATCTCGACACTTTTATGATGTTTTGATGTGAATTGTGTCATTGGATTTCAGTATTGGCAAGTGAGCAAAATGCTTTGCCAACTGCATCCCCCTCTACATATTGCAATTAATTTTGATATTCACAAGCTATTCTTGTGGGCCAGGCTGCCTGAACTTCTCAATTCTTAGCACTGCAAGCTCACTTGTGAGTATTAATTACTGTACATGTAATTGTATGTGCATGGAAACTGCTACTGAAAAATACTCCTATTACTGCAGATCCTGTTATACTGCTTAACTTCAGGGTTGCAGCATGAGCATCAATAATGCCCCTTGTCCTCAATAATAATGGCATTACTCTCATTCTGACTCCTAAAATGGGGAAATTTCTGCATCAAGGAACAATGTGCTGCTGCTATACTTCAAAAATGCACCACAGAAGCTTTAACTTACTACAAACAGCCGAGTCAGACAAATAAACAATAACCACAGAGAGCCTGAAGTCAGCTAGCCAGCCATTTTCATCTCTGCACTGTAAAACTCCAAAAGCTCATGTTGTAAATCATAATAAATAACTAGAAAGACTTGAAAGCAGTAATCTAATCTTGGCAGGCATATGAAGTGCTTGAACTTACTGAGCCAGATGGTTTATGTTGTGATCTGGGGCCCTTTGATTGGATTATTGCCTCTTCATTACCTTCCAGGTACAGTATTGACTAATCCCTGGGCATTGCACATTAAGGTGGATCCTCATTTAAAATTTGTAGCACAAGTCAGGGGCTGCTATTATTCCTTTTTACTTTAGATGTGCAACATGAATTACAAACTGGATAAACTTGCAGCTATCCTGCAGTGATTAAAACTGGGAAACTTTATGGCTCCTATGTCTGAACAATGGGCATGAAGTGTTACTTATTATTTTGTAGGATCTCAATTAATCTTTGGGGTGATATCCCAAGGTGCTGTTTTTGCAGTAGCTATAAAGCTAAAACCGTAGAATTTGTCATAGGGAAAATGCTAGAATCTAATATTAAGGAGGTTATAGCAGGGCCCTTAGAAAATCTTAATGCAATCAGACAGATTCAATGTGGTTTCCTGAAAGGGAAATCGTGTTTGACTAATGTATTAAAGTTCTTTGAGGAAGTAACAAGCAACACGAATAAAGGGGAACTTGTAGATGTAGACACTTGGATTTCCAGAAGATATTTGAAAAGGTGCCACATCAAAGGTTACTCCACCAAATAAGAGCTCATGGTGTAGAGAGTAATATATTAGCATGGATAGAGGATTGATTAGCCAATAGGAAGCAGTGAGTGGGTATAAATGGGGGTCATTTTCAAGCTGTAACCAGTGGAGTGCCACAGAGATCAGCTGCTGGAGCCTCAACTATTTAAAATCTTTATCAATGTGTTGGATGAATGGACTGAATGTAAATTTGCCAATGACACAAAGACAGGTAGGAGAATAGGCTGTGAAGTGGGTTTAAGGAGTCTGCAAAGATTAGGCAAACATTTGGCACATGGAGTACAATGTAGGAATTCTGGAACTTGTCCACTTTGGCAGGAGAAACAGAACAGCAGCATATTATTTAAATGAAGCGAAATTGCAGAACTCTGAGGTGCAGAGGAATCTGGGTGTCCTGGTGCATGAATCACAAAAAGTTGGTTTGCAGGTACAGCGAGTGATTAGGAAGGCAAATAGAATGTTGGCATTTATGCAAGGAGAATTGAGTATAAAACTAGGGAAGTTTTGTTACAGTTGTACAGGGCATTGGTGAGACCACATCTGGAGCACTGTGTATGGCTTTAGTCTCCTTACTTGAGAAAGAATATAATTGCATTAGAAACAGTTCAGAAAAGGTTTGCTCAACTGATTCATGGGATGAAGGGGTTATCTTATGAGGAAAGGTTAGACAGACTGGGCCCATATCCGTTGGAGTTTGGAAAAATGAGAAGTGATCTCATTGGAACATATAAGATCCTGAGGTGGCTTGACAGGGTGGATGCCGAGAGGATGTTTCCCCTTGTGGGAGAGATTAGGAGATATAGAACTAGAACCTGGGGACACAGTTTAAGAATAAGGCGTCTTCCATTTAGGACAGAGTTGAGGAGAATTTTTTTTCTCTTAGAGGGTTGTTCGTGTGTGGAATTCTCTTCCACAGAGAGCGGTGGGGGCAGGGTCATTGAATATTTTTAAGGCTGAGTTAGATAAATTCTTGATTAACAAGGGAGTCAAAGGTAATAGAGGGTAGACAGGAAAGTAGAGTTGAGGCCACAATTGGATCAGCCATGGTTTCATAAAACTAGTGGAGCAGACTGAATGGCCTACTCCCGCTCCTAATTCGTATGTTTGTATATACGTTCATATGTATGTAATCTTGTTCAACTCCCTGATTTGGAATGACTTGGTTTGTGAATGGAAACAGGAAAAAAAAGAATAAAACAAGCCAATAAGAAATAGACAAATGCTCGCTATTATTAGCCAGCTCTGTTATGGAAAATTTTGAGGTTGAAGCTCAACTCCGTGAACCATCGTTATTGTTCTGTATTTGGCATCCAATAGGACTGTCTCTGATCTAACTTTCAATGGAGCAGAGCCAGATCCAGTCACATATAGATCCAATTCTGACTATGTTGCTTAAAATGAAAATCTTCATTGATGTTCTCTTATGTCTCTTAAAACTTTATAAGGGATCAATTATTTTCATCATTTTTAAGGGATACGGTGAAATACAGCACTTACTTCATACATGGATGTCCGCCATGGCTCAGTGGTAGCACACTCACCACTGAGTCAGAAGATTAAGGTTCTAGCCTCCTTTCAAAGACTTGAAGCACATAATCCAGGCTAACACTCCAGTGTAACACTGAGGGAGTGCTGCACAGTTGGTGGTGCCACCTTTTGGACCAGACTCTCAGGTGGGTCTAAACACTATTCGAAGAAGAAAAGCAAAGTTCTCCCAGTGCCCCCTGGGCTAATATTTATCCATCAGCCAACACCAAAAACAGACGACCAGGTCATTTATTTTATTGCTGTTTGTGGGAGCAAGTTGCATGCATATTAGCTGCCATGTTTCCTCCATCACTATAGTGAGTAAACCTCGAAAGATATTCATTGACTGTGAAGCTCTAATGGGTGTCCTTAAGCTACGCGAAGCACCCACACCCATCAGAAATGTTGGATGTTAACCCAGAATTCCCAGCCAGTGCTCTGGTCTCTACTCCACTGGGGCTGTCTGGAGCAAAGTTATGAACTGTCCACCTTCTGACTCAGAGGTGGGAGTGCTAAGCCTGAGCCAAAGGCTGACTGCATTAATACTGGAGATAATACAAAATAAATTACACTCCATTTACCTTTGACCGTCCAAGGCCAATCCACTTTCACACTATGATGAAAAATGAATCGATGTATTCTTTGGGTGCAGGGAACTAGCAGTTAGTGTTCTTAAAATAAATATAGCAATCTTCAAAGTAGATTCAGTCTAGCAAACATCACTGAAGTCCAATAATATTGCAGCAACTTTTTCTATGTTTAAGGCACTGCATAAAAAGCAAGTTGCTGTCTGTTTCTATTTCAAGTGCTCTGGAAACTGATACTGTCAGCATTAATATCAGCTCATATATTGGAGAATGCAATATAGAGTTTCACAAAAGCACCAAGATGTGAAGAAAATGCAAATGTATAATGCACACAAAATCATTTAGTGTTCCCAAGTTCACAAAGGATGGCATTTATAAAGAAAAATTTTAAAGTCAGGATTCCCAAGTAATTTTACACGATATTACAAAGTATGTTTGAGATAAAATATCAAGTAGATGGTGTGGACTTGGAGCACTGCATTGTAGGTATTCTGAAGATTTAATGTATCTCAAAATGTAATTTTCTGACCACTCAATTTGTGTGATAGAGCAGATAGGGTCAGTAAGTTCCTACTGTCAAGAAATAGTCCAGAATAATTCTGCTTTTCATTTCCCAAAGGTGAAAATATACTGGAGTTTTGCCAATTATGATAACTTATTGAGACTCTGATGAGAAGTGAAGACTGGACATTGCATTCCTAGTTAGTTTGTTTATTATATCTCCATGACTTTGTAATGATGAACTGTTCCACTGTTGGAACTGGTGGTAAATCTATGGCTAAGAAGGTGACCTCATAGAAAATATGCAACATGAATATTGCTTCCTCCTTGTGCATATATTGAGTAAATTATATGTAGTTTATGAACTTTTGGATCAAAACTCTCTTCTGCCGATAAATGAAGTGCTTTTTGATGTTTTGTTTAGTTTGGATTTTCTCGAACTGAGTTTATGGAAAAGGGAAAGTGTCAAAGTTCCCCCCAAAAAACTCAAAGTGCACCAAAGGGAAAGTTGGTTTTTATACCTCACAAAAAACAAAAAGTGCAATGCAATCACTTTTGTGATGCAGAGTTCTTTTTTGCAATCTTGTGATAAAAGGCAAATAGTGTTATCGCTTAAGGACAATTTTGTGTAATTTAATTCTCAACTTTCGTTCAGGATTGCAAAACAAATTGACTACAGAATAATTCCGCAGTGATAGTTTCAATTTATAGCTCAAGCTGAAATTGTACTTGTATAGACATAAATATACATTGGGGCATTTAAGTTTTGATATTTCTTTGGGTGTTAGTGGGTGGAGGAGCTTAATATAAAACAAATTGTGAAGGGTTTGAATTTCATTTAGCTCAGTTGAACTGATTGCAATAAGTTTAGACCACTGACTGTTTGATACTCATCCTCTGTCAAGTGTAGTCTCATTTTGACCCAGCTATATTTGACTCAATATGTCCAGTAATTACATATAGCTTTAATAAAGCATTAAACTGATTTTAAATCTCATTTAAAACACAAAATATTAACTTCTGTCTGAGTTGTGTGATTCTTGCTCATTAACTTTAAATGCTATTCACTTTTATTTAGTTCAATAATTTTAAACCCCATCCTGACTTGGAAATATATTGCCATTCCTTCATTACTGGTGGGTCGAAATCCTGAAGCTCCTCACCTAATAGTGCTGTGGGAGTTCCTACACCATATATACTGCAAAGATTCAAGAAAGAGGCTCACTTCCACCTTCTTGAGTCAGTTAGTGGTGGGCAATAAATTGTGAACTTGCCCCATCCTGTGGATGAATAAGAAAAATATTAATGGTTCTAATTTAAATGAATGCAATCATTTTTGCTTGAATTTGAACATTTGTAACTTGCTGTAATTGTCAACTTGGCTCAGTTAGTAGCACTTCTGTTTCCCAGCTGGAAGGCAGTGGGCTTGAGATGCACTCCAGGACATGAGCATATATTTTAAGATGACAGTTTTGCAGTGTTGAGGGAATGCTGCATATTTAGAGATACAATTCTTTGGATGAGATCTTAAGCTGCCTGTTCTGGTGGCCTGGTGCATGTGAAAAATCCTGCGGCATTATTCAAAGACTGAGTCTTGTCCTAGTTTCCTTGCCCACATTCTTTCATGTAAAATGGTTGTCTTGTTTACCTACATATCAGGAGTCGCTGTATTTTGAAATGATTAATTGTTTATAATGAGCTGTGAGATATTTCTGAGAGTTGTCACTATGTGCTTTATAGATACAAACCCTCTTCTGTTCTTTTTAAGTTGACAAATAACCCCTTGGACAGGATAAGTAGGAGTGAAAAAAGATACATTTATGTGGTCCCATTTTAATGTGAGGCCATACTAGAAGTAGAGACATGTTATCACTTTTTTCAGGATGCTCTGTAATATTCAACACTTTGCCACAAGTGTAATTTTGGAAAATAATGCGCTGTCTTCCCTAACAAGAACCCTAAGCATCAAAGGGTTAAATAACTCCAGTTTGGTCATTGGAATACCTTGTCTTTATGTTGAAAAGAATTTGTACATCTTCTATTCACAAAGACTCTGTGACTGAGCTTAAGTTTCCTGAATAATTAATACCATTTATTCTGTACTTCAAAGTATTAATTAAAGTTACTTATCTCCTTTTGATAATGTGAGGTTAGAATTGAATAATATTGTTCCGGTACTCTAAAGGCATTAGCTTTTGTAATGAACCTTACCAGTAGAACTGAAGGCTCTGCCTTAAGTTACCCCTAGTAGTCCATGCAGGGAATTAGCAAAGGAATTGGATGACTTCTCTCGTGGGCTGTAGCCAGCGGTGTTCCTTCAGAAAGATTGGCGATATGGAATTGAGTTACAATTGGAATTCAGACTGAATATAATGCACAGTTCAGTTTTAGAGCACTTTGTAATAAAAAGTTAATGTAAGAAGAAATCTGAGTAAGTCATAGCATGATGGCCTTCTTTTGAAACACTTATTTTGAGATCCAACCATGTGCCAACTAGTCATCAAAGTCCAAATTAAGGTTATTTGGGAGGACAGAAGACCCCATTGACACATAACAAGTGACTTCCCATCTTCCAGGATGCTGCTGGGCCATGGTCTAAGCAAACCTCATTCACAATAATGGATTTTAAGAATTTAAGCTTGCAAACTTCAAATGGAAGCTTCTTTTTGAAGGTCATAGTTTTTTTTCAGATTTTTCAAATTGCAATGATGCCCGTTTACAAGCAGCACTTAATTACCCAATAGACAATTTCTTCCCTCTCCAACCTCAATGTAAACATTCTCTTTAATATACAATTATTCTGTCAACCATGACCCCTTTACCCTGTTAGAGTAAATAGTCATTTTATTTATAGCCCCCTTTAATACTCCACCGTACAATAAATAATCCGTTTTAAGTGATATTGGTAAATAAATGATGGAAGCCAAGCAATTTTATTGATAGAGTGGACAATAATGCTCAGTGAAAACATACTTTTTGATAATGGGTTGTAGTTTAATAGTTATATCAATGTCTATGTTCATAATAGTCATTCCAGCAAGGTTTACGTGGCTTCAGTATTTTACACCTGAATGTTCATTGTATTAATTCAGTATATTGTAGTTCTTTTACTATCTAAGACCATAGGGGTTAAAAATGGGATATTCACAATCACATGTAAATATTTCCCTTCCTCCACATGACAAAGCAAGAAAGGCATTAAAGAAAAGGGTCAGATGACTTTATTCATGAATTTTGAGGAAAAGAACTGATTTTCCATCCCATCGAAAATGAGTTCACACCCGGTGCATTTGTAAAATCCCATGGCAACGCCTCCTTTCTGAAGTAAATAGCTATTCCACCTTTTTACGCAAGTCCAGTTTCCATCTCTGTTGATATTCAACTTGCTTTTGACAGCCCCTTTAATGCTTTCATTCTGTTTCCAAGTTGATCCACTTTTCTGACTTCAATTTGCTTATGGCCTGCCTGAGTGCTGAGCTGTCAGGCCATAAATCAGGGATATGGCCTTGTGCCTGACGCAGACATTCATTAGCATTGTTGGTAAATTCAGTTCTATCAGTATTCATTGATTTTACTGCTATCACAATCCAGATGCAGTGTTAGGAAACTCCTACATTGGAGTTATTCCCTGAGGGGTCATCTGTCTGGCTAACAAACAGTTGAAGCTGCACAATTTCTTTTTTGTTGGTGTATACAGCCTGGATTTCAGAATATAATCAGTCAATCTTGAGCCAGACCTGTTGCTACCCACAGCAAATCTAGGGAAAAAACCAAACTTTTTTGATGTAGGACATCTCACTTCATGATATGAAGTAATGACTCTTGCTTGATTTAAGAGAGGAAGTGCAGGGGAGACTATGAAAGTTAATGGGGTGACAGGCAGAAATAAGTCAATCAAGCAGGTTCTCAAAGACTATGATTTAATAGCTCTGTTAACACTGGAGAGTATGTTCTGGGACTAACTAATATAGATTCAGTTCAACATAATCACGTAAACCCTTCAAACTAGTACAAATGACACCAACATTAGCATAGTAGAAGTGGTTGCACTATTACATGAGAATCTTCCTTTAGTCTCAAATCGTCTCCAAGCAACATGTAATGTCCCTTCAATATTAGGCACTGGACAATCCAATTGCACTGCTTAAAATCTGTATCATCTTCACACCTATCCCCAGAGTTAAGCAAATTGGAGATATCCCAATTGAGTCAAAATGTAGCTACAGAGAATGATTCTTGACAAAACTCATGGTGATCAGTGTTCCCATTGGGAAGATAAGTAGCAGTTAAGTAATGGCAGCCACCCATCTCCCAGCCTTCCTTCAATATCAGCAACAATTTTCTATTCACTTATGTTCCAGGCTATGCGTTTCCTTTCCCCTTTGAAAAATGTTGGGTTTGGAAATAGAATGGGAGACAGAATGGAGCCTGAGAAAAGCATGTCCATTTTATTTAGCCGTATTAAAATCACCACTTTGCAGATGAAAAGGTTTAGTTTCTATTGCAGAAATTAGCGACCAAACCACTACTACTTAATTTATCTCATGTTCACTTCCATTCTTTGTAGCCTCGATAATAATCAACACCTTTGTTGAGGGTTCTCTGTGAAAATAAGGCACTTTACAATGAAGCACCACTAAGAATTGAAATGTTGCCAATTATGATTCCACAATGTCTATTAGCAGCTCCATGAAGGACTTATGAGCAGAAGGTTACCATTCCCTTCAACAATTTCCAATTATCTGTGTTTATTTAAAGGGAATTTGTTGAGTTCATTAAAGGAAGGAATGCAGCAGTTTTTACACTTTTGATTGTTAGCATTGGCTTTGTGCTGCTCCAGTCTCAGAAAGTTGCCCTCGTCAAGACTTATGCTAATTTTCAGCTCTCATACTAGTCATCTTTAGGGCTGATCTGAGTGAAATTGCTAATTGGTGTTAAATTATGAACTGGGTTGAAACTGCCGAAATTCATTTTTGCAGAATTCTTACAACTTGCAGCAAAAGGGAAACTTTCCAGAGGTCATTAGTGTGCCAGCTCACTATATCACCCGATTATCTCAACAACTGACAAAGGTGCCTGCTGCCTTTTTTCCTGACCACCAGGACCTTTGATACAAAACTATTAACTCATAGACTTTGTAAGTTTAAGGAAGTCCTCGTAATTCTCCTGAGATATGTTTGATGCCTTGTAGTTTGCTCGCTGATATTTATTTGAAAATAAACTTATAAATGAAGGACACAAATGTCACATTAAAATCTAATTTAATGCAATCAGTTTATCATATGTAATCAGCCTGTATTGGGTTCACGAGATGCTGCCTACATTGAGTGTGCTGGCAAAACTATAGATTCTTCATTGGCGTCGTACATGAGAAGGTCAGCAACCTATTAGCAATAGCTCCTTGAGGAGTGAAGGTAAGGTGGGTGTACTATTTGGAGTAGGGTGCTGCTGCTCTCTGCTGATTGTGCCAACTGTTCCTCATCCTATGGGAGCCTTTGGGTAGTCCCTGGAGATGATAATATCAAGTAGGTTTCCAATGAGTGGACTATCTGGCATTTCCCAGTTCCAGGTTATCTGTCACCTTTTTAGGCTAGCATATATCCACAATGTACTTTACCTGCACGTTTATTGAGCGAGTAGATGTGATTTTTCACAACGTGGAGACTTACCTCTTTGCTGCCAGTACTGGAAGCTGCAGTAATCTATCAAAGGGGCAGTAAGGGTTAGGTGATTGGAGCACTTTAGGTCTTTTACCAAGCAAATATGCTTTGGACCAGGGTGGAGCATTGCGACTCCAATCATATAGGAACATAGGACTTAGGAGTATGAGTAGGCTATTCAGCCCTCCAAGCCTGCTCTGCCATTCAATAAGATCATGGCTGATCTGGTTGTGGTCTCAACAACACTTTGCCATTTGCACCCCTACCCCACACCACCGGCAAAACCAACCCTTGACTCCCTCGTCTGTCAAAAATCTGTCTAACTGTGCCATGAATAAATTCAATGAGTCGGCCTCCACTACTTTCTGGGGAAGGGAATTCTACATACTAACGACCCCTTGAGAGAAAAGATTTCTTCTTTTTTTATTGACTTATGGAATGTGGGAATTGCTGGCTAGGCCAGCATTTCTTGCTTATCCCTAATTGCCCTTGAGAAGGTGGTGGTGAGCTGCCTTCTTGAACCTCTGCAGTCCCTGTAGATGGTACACACTGCTGTCACTGTTCGTCGGTGGTGGAGGGAGGAAATGTTTGTGGAAGGGGTGCCAATCAAACAGGCTGCTTTGTCCTGCATGGTGTCAAGCTTCTTGAGTGTTGTTGGAGCTGCACTCATCCAGGCAAGCAGAGCGTATTCCATCACACTCCTGACTTGTGCCTTGTAGATGGTGGACAGGCTTTGTGTAGTTACGAGGTGAGTTACTCACCACAGGATTCTTAGCTTCTTGTAGCCACAGTATTTATATGGCTGGTCCAGTTCAGTTTCTGGTCAATGGTAACCCCTGGGGTGTTAATAGTGGGAGATTCAGCGATGGTAATGCCATTGAATGTCAAGGGGCAATGGTTAGATTCTCTCCTGTTGGAGATGATCATTGCCTGGCACTTGTGTGGCATGAATGTTACTTGCCACTTATCAGCCCAAGCCTGGATATTGTCCAGGTCTCGCTGCATTTGGACATGGACTGCTTCAGTATCTGAGGAATTGCAAATGGTGCTGAACATTGTGCAATCATCAGCGAACATCCCCACTTCTGACCCTATGGTGGAAGGAAGGTAACTGATGAAGCAGCTGAAGGTGGTTGGGCCTAGGACACTACTTTGAGGAACTCCTATAGTGAAGTCCTGGAACTGAGATGATTGACCTCCAACAACCATAACCATCTTCCTTTGTGCTTCACCATTTTAAAGGGGAGACCTCTTATTCTTAAACCATGTCCCCTAATCCCCTAATCCCCCACAAGTGGAAACATCTTCCCAGTATCCATCCTATCAAATCCCCTCAGGATTTTATATGTTTCAATAAGATCACCTCTCATTCTTCTAAACTCCAATGGGCATAGGCCCAACCTTTCATCATAAGATAGGCCCCTTATCCCAGGAATGAGGAATCACAGGAATATGCTGTGTGGCTTCCCATTCTGCTGGGCAGTTGCCGGATTGTTTGCATTTCCATCAATATTCTTCCACATGTAGGGCTGAAAAATGTTGTCTGTTGTAACTCTGGACAACCTTCAACTGGCCATCCTGCAATCAACTACACCAACACATCATGAGTTTTGCCTCCATGTCACTTAATAAGAAATACCTCCTGGTCTAAATCTTATTCGTAGGGTGTCTGTTAGACTTGCTAGCATAGTATTTTATAGAAATATAACAAGGAAATGCCTGTCCACAAATACACCTTGTAACCCAAGACTGAGTACATAGAATAGCATCCATATATTATAGTACCACATGTGTCAACGAAAAACACATATTTGGGTATTAGGAGTAGAAAATGAGAGACAAATGGGAATCTAAGGTTAGATAGCCTGAAAGTAGTAGTGCTTCTTTGGTTTACTTAATTTAGTGGAAATGTTTGCGTAAGGCAGTGTGTCAATAATATCTGATTCCCAGTTAATAAACTGACAGACAGGAGTTGTTTAAATGGTTATTAGTGAATGATAGCAACATAGTATTATCTCAGCAAGCCCTGCTGCAACATGAAATATGGGCCTCCTCACCAGTTTAGACAGACATTTTTTGTAAATGTAAATGAAGTAACAGCAGCTACAAGGAGAATAACATCACCAATAGCTGCAACAGAAAACCTATCAACAATCCACAGGCTCATTTAAATCAATCACATCGTTCATTTCTGTTAGACAAATTTGTTAAAGTCCAAAGCAAACCATAATGTATTTCACTTTATGCTGAATTCAAATGAGTCTTTAAAAAAAAAAAGTAAGAATTATTGAAAGGAGGTATGTGTGCAGGTTGCAGTCATCCCCTGTAGCCCTGAGCTGCATCCCTGCACAGATCAAACCCATGTTGTTCCTTCCTGTTCTTCTGATGTTCCTCATGCTGAATATATTAAAGGTAATGGAAAAACTCAGCTTGAATAAATCCATACATTCTAACTTTATACCTGCTAGATTCCAATTGGTTTCAGCTGATAACTTGATGACAGGACAATTAACACCAACTTTTCTCCACACGGGAAATCACTGATGTAGAACAGACCATTATGAGGAGTGCATTGGGCAGATGCTGGAGGGGAAATTACTCTTGGCTGGTCTCATACCTTCTAATGGCTGACTTAAGATTGGCACTGCAGAGGTATGGAAGCGACTGACCTGCCACCCTCGTGGTTGGCGATAATTAATTGCGTGGAAAGATCTAATGAGAGGTATATAAATAACTGCTAAAATATTTTGTTAATGCAGCAAGATATAATATACAAACATATTTTATTGGAATCATTTGCAAAACAGCAAACACTTAACTGGGGTCTTCAATCTAGTTTTTGTTATTATTAACCACTTTAAGCTGCCTACTTGTTGAAATTGGCCATTTGGAGAATTTTTTCACTGGAGAAGGTTTAAGAATTTTTCAGACTTCATACTGGTTGAAACTGTGACTTGTATTCAGGATAGAGAGTTCACAATTTGATTTAAAATGCTCTTCTACTGTTATGGCACTGTTGATGGTAAATGCTGGACTGCCCAAATCCCAAAGAGAAACTTGAAACAACTGCCACAACTGTTTTGCAATTTGTATAAATTTAAAGATGTGTGCCTTGAATTCAGCAGTAATAAGACTGAGTCTTAGAGGTTTCTTACAAAACTAAATTAAACCTTTGATAAAAGAAGAAATTATTTTAAGTACACACATAGATCTATAAATTACTACTATGATAACTTCTAAATCCCTAGTTAATCTAACTCCCAGTTACACCTTTGTTAAGGCAACAGTAAGACACATTGATTTTAAAAGACCCAGGCAAAGAAACACGATACCCTGAATAATCCAATTCAAAGTGAATTTTCTTAACTTCAGTTCTTTGTAGACAGCAGCTTGAGGCTTTGATGCTGGAGGCTTTGTTTTTGATCTTAGAATGCTTACCCTTACACACAGCCTTCTCTCCTTTATACACATTTTCCCCTTTGAAAGCAAATTCCCATTGTTTCACTATGTCTTTGGACTTTACCTCTCTGTAATAAAAGTCTCTCATAGTACCAATTTTACCAGTAATCTTTGGGAAAAATAAACACGGCAGAAGTTTCCGTTTATCGGTCGGGTGAGCCTGACCAACTCAGCGGCGGGCGAGCGGCCGATTGCCATTAGAAATATGGACCGCGCCGTCATTTTCCGCGGGCGGGCCAATTAAGGCCCGCCCCACGGGTAAGCAACTCCCTTGGAGAACGGGAAAATAGTTGCGGGGGCGGGCGGCCTCAGACTGCTGGTTCCAATGGGGAGCCAGCAGCCTCTTTAAAGAGTGGCCAGGCAGCCTGCTTGAAGCAGTGCACCATGGCAACTCATAGATAAAAGGAGGGAGGTCTGAGTGGACAGCAGCATGAGCAGGAGGAGGGAAGCAGACTGCAGGAGAGGCCAGCGGGGGGCCACTGTGCCACCCGATTTTCAGATGCATGCCTTGTTGTCCTCCTGCAAGACGTGGCTATCCGTCGGCACGTTCTGTATCCTGAGGATGGGAGGAGGAGGGCCCCCCATGTCACCAGTCAGGCGTGGGAGGAGGTGGGTGACGCTGTAAGTGCCCATGATGATATGCGGTGCACTGGCACTCAGTACTGCAAAACATTCAATGATTTGCTGTGCTCTGGATGGGTAAGTACCATGTCTGTCTTGGCCATTTGACCCAGAAGGCAGCCTTAGCCACCACCATGTCTTGCTGTCATTACTGCATAGGGCATCTGTCATACGCTGGGTGGGCAAATGGGTACTGACCATGCTTACATCAGCCTTAGTGGTTGAGGAGAAGATGGGTTTTCCCCGCAGCATATGTTGGTGTTTGTCGCATTTGAGTAGTCTGGGGGCAACCTGCAGGGGAGGCAGCTAGACACATACTCAGAACTCCAACACATGTCTTATTGATGGTGATGCGATGGTGCAAGGGGAGCCTCAAGGTGTTTTGGGCAAGAGCCATATGCTGGCATCGGCGCCGCACCTAGTTGTGCCTCCTTGCCATGGGCACTAAGACCCATGTGCTATTCAAAGTGATGGACGCCGAATGTGTCCAAGGTGTCCTTTGGGGGAGGGGGTTGGGAGCAGCCGTACTATCTTCTGGGGACTGATCACCAGTAGTGTGGACAGGAGCCGCCGGAGGCCTCAGATGGGCCACTGTGGTTGGGGTGCGGAGTGCGCGTGCAGAGTACATGAGCGATCAGCCCCAATAAATCCTCTTCTCTGTTTTGCAGGCAAAAAGTCACCACAATGCCTGGGAGCACCAGCGGACTGGAGGTGGGTGCGGTCTCCTGCAGCGCCTCACAACTTTTGAGGAGCAGGCCATGGAGCTGGGGAGGAGGCAGGAGGCCAGGTTGGCAGGTGTCGGTGAGGCTGGGGTCCAGCGGGCAGGTAATTGAGGTCCACAGTCCCATCCACTCTGTCTGCCCACCATCCAAACCACTGATGGTTGCTGCAATGGTTAATGCTGCAACACAGCTCATTCACTGACTGAGGCATTCTGACGTCTGCGTCATACAGGAGGGACCCTCGTCCCCTTGAGGAATCGCGTCTCCACCATCTTCCAAAGTCACCTTATCTCATTTGTGGCCACTATCACCATGGTCTCACATGCCATTGGATTGCTGTTGCACACCCAAAGACTTTTTTCGTCTGAGGGGGTTTGGGACCTTTACCACCCTTTCAGCCAGTGCGCCCCACATTACTTTGTCCAGAAGGTCCTCAGCACCTCAGCTGTGAACCTCATGGCACTCAACTTAGATGAATGCCACCATGTTACTAATCCCTGCGCCAAGGGGAAATGTTGCCTTCTGCCCCACGCGGTCTATGCCCCTCCTTACGGAATGAAGGTCAGTTAATGTGACCTCTCAATCTCCTGTGATCGACGGCAAATGTCGCTACTGTTTGTGATGTTTCCTCAGCCCCACAACTATCCAGGCCACAATGCATCTAGGTCAGGTACCTCTGCACTCTCCCCACTCCTATGGTACATAACATGCCATGTGGCATTCCTGAGGCCATCTGACCAGCCTGTCTGCATGTGCATTTAATGGTTGGGGCTCGTCTTGACTCTTTTCCACCTCACCAATGTTCGTCTCCTTAGGGTCTTGAAGGGTGAGTGACTTATGAGGCTGGGCGGGAAAGGGATGAAAGGTTGAAGTGAATGTACGCTAACTGATGCACTGTCCTTGTTGTTAATTTCAGCATCACCACCAGAGCAACCCACACGTCAACCCCGCAGCTCCCCCTCCACACCTGAGGGCCAACGTGTGTAACTTGTGGCAAATCATTTCAGCCAGCCAGGCACCAGCGCAGACACACACACCTCGGTGAGGACTTTACCGTCGGCGAGTGTCCCAGGTCACAGTGAAGAGGGCACATCACGATTGCTGGAGGAGATGGTAGGGACAGAGAATGCTGATGGCGCCAGCAGCCGGAGAGCTGCAGGGGATGAGGCACATGCTGAGTCTGGCACCGATGACGTGCCTCTGGAGTTGTCCCCAATGCTGCAGCTGCAGGACAAGAGGCAGGAAGTGCGTTTGCATCTGGCAGGGTTGCATGAGGGAATGGTTCAGTTGCTCTCTGTGACAGAGGAGTCCAGGCAGAGTGCACACGAAGGTTTGACCCTCAGGGCAGAGCTTCAGGCTTCCTCCAGTGAGAGATTGGCAACTCTCATAGAGAGGGGCTTCAATCGAATGGAACATTTTATGATTGGGATACGCTCTGACCCGCAAGCCCTCACAGCGGTATTGGCAACGGGTGGTCATTCCCAATGTGGGAGAAGCGTCAGCACTCAGTGCCCATACATCTGTGGTGAGCAGGGAGGTCGAAAGGGACCTCACATCGGCGCAGCAGCTGCCTGTCATCGCTGCGAGCTCCTCTCAGGGCGTTCCGGATGAGGGCAGCAGCTCCTCTGCCCCTCTGCCAGTCAGCGTTTCTTCCGTTGAGGCTTCAACAACTGGGGAGGTGCCAGTTCTGGAACTGGCCACTCCCTCCCAGGCGGGGCCATCACAGGCTCCATCGGCCAGAGGATGCCCGCCAAGGTCATCGAGGCCAACAGGACAGCAGAGTCAGCAGGCTGTCTCACAAGTCACTCTGAGTGATGGGGCGGCACCTAGACGCAGCACCCACAAACGAAAACATAAGGCACGTTAGGCACTCCACGGGTATGTCACTGGTGATTTTGTGTTGGCCTTAGAATAGGGACCCATATTTTTGTGATCACAAAAAAGTACTGTGTGCTTTTCTTTTGAACAAAATGAAGTCCAACTTTGTAACCATGGCTGAGGGTCTTTTGTTTGTGATGCATTTTTCTTTTTCACATATTTATCATGAGTGTTTGAGTGGACATTGATGTTTCTGTACTAAGCCCTTATTTGCAGCTGAACAAGTGGAAGAGGTAGCACCTAAGTGCCACGTGTGGAAGCGCCAGGCAATGCTGTTCCTGCTGATCCATGTGTGTGGAGTTAGCTGAAGGTTCTTTGGATTAAATTGTCGTGGGTGGCCCTGCCTACTTGGTGTAGTAGCGGGTCGGCGTGCTGCCCCTCATCATTGCCCTGTGCTTCCTCATCCTCTGAGCCACTACTGGATTCATCATGTGCAGCCTCATCCAGGGCGTCAAGGTATTCATCGCCAACTGCATCCCCCTTTCCAGCGCAAGATTGTGGAGAGCGCAGCATGCTACCACTATCAGAGAGACACGACCTGGGGGTTACTGGAGTGCGCCCCCTGAGCGGTCCAGGCAACGGAAGCGCATCTTGAGAAGACCGATGGCTCTCTCCACCACAGCCCTTGTGGTACCCTGGCTCCTATTGTAGCGCTGCTCAGCTTCTGTTCTTGGACGGCGTACTGGCCTCATGAGCCACCTTCTGAGGGGATAGCTCTTGTCATCCAGCAGCCAACCATCAAGCCAAGCCGAAGCACTGAAGAGCCCCGGCACCTGGGAGTGTTTGAGGATGTAGGCATCATGGGAGCTGCCTGGGTACCTTGCACAGACTTGTAGAATCTGCATCCTGTGATCACACACTATCTGCACGTTCATGGAGTGGAAGCCCTTCCTGTTGACGAATGCACCGGGCTCACCCGCTGGCGCCTTGATGGCCACATGTGTACAGTCTATTGCACTCTGGACATGGGGGAAGCCAGCAATGGCCGCGAAGCCTCTGGCTCGCTGTGCCTGACTTGTCTGGTCGCAGCGGAAGTGGATGAAGGTCAATACCCATCTGAACAGAGCGTCTGTAACCTGCTTGACACAAGTGTGGACCGCTGATTGGGAGACACCGCAAAGATCACCCATCGAGCCCTGGAAGGAGCCAGATGCAAAAAAGTTGAGGGCAGCTGTGATCTTCAGAGCCGCTGGCATGGGATGTCCACCCACACAGTTAGCGGAGATCTCAGGCCCAATCATCTGACTGCCTCCCTTGAGAGTCGGAGCCTCCTTCGGCACTGCACCTCAGACATATTGAGGTAGCTGCTTCGCCGCCTGTATACCCTGGCAGCAGGATAGTGGTGTCTCCTGCGGCCCCTTCCACCTTGGACTACCTCTTGGCCCTGCACCCCTTGTGCCTATGTCTGGCCTCCTAAAGGTGGCTCCCCTGGAGGCTGATTGTCCTGTCCTGGCCTCCTCCTTATTCTATCCCTCCCTTCCTCCTCAGAGGAGCTGCCTCCAGTGGAGAGGTCAGAACCCATACCCCCAGGCTAAATGGGGGCCTCTGGAAAGCTGCAGGCCCGAGAAAGATTACTTTCTGCAGACTGGTTTCAAAATACACAAGAAGCTCTTGGAAATCGATGAGAACTACTAACAATCAAACAGGCAACTTTTAAACACTTTCAACAATTAAAACTTTGTGTAAAACATGAACAACCCCACTGAGTCCACATATCCTGACAATGCATGAGTTTTCTTAAAAATTCTCCTACCCGCCTGCCCGTTGGGCCCATGCGCCGACCCGAAGTTTGCACGGGCCCCTCAAAACCCTGGGCAATTGGCAAGTTAAGGGCCTTAACAAGCCCTTCAATTAATGGCTGATGTCGTTGCTGAGCGTGCCCGCTGACCGAAATATCGCGATGCGGCGTGCTGATGTCGGCACGCTCCCGCGACATCAGCCCGCACATCAGCTGGAAAATTCTGTCCACTGTTTCTGAACTTCTCCTGGCTAGGTGAAACATTTCACCCCTCCTTTGAATTCAAGTTAGTCTGGTTTATTTAAAATGCAAATGTTCCCTTTACCTCTTACATTCTAAAACTCCACTATTACTGTACTTTACAATAAATTCTAATAACATTATGAAAATGATTATATCTTCCTGAAATCTACGTTGTGCATTTAGCCCCCAGTCTATGGGCAGGACCAGAAAATCCCAGCCGCAGTCTTAGTGAGTAAAATGTCCCACTGAATTTTCCAAAGATGAACAGAACTCTCCCAGTGTCCTGGCCAATATTCATCCTTCAATGAACACCACCAACATAGATTACTTCATCATTCATCTTATTGCTGTTTGTGGGATCTGTTTTTTCAAAATGCCATAGTGATTAGGCTTCACAGTTTTTTGGGGAATCCCGAAGACATGCAAGGCACAACCCAAATGCAAGTTCTTTCTTTACATGATTTATTTACATATTAGATGCAACACATAAAGGAGTTTCCTTCCCCACCCTCCCAAATAAGCATGAAGGCCTGGATTTCTGCTTATTCAGGCCGACTGAGGACCCCTTTAAAAATGGTGGCTAGGACCAGATTCTGGGATTCCCACTCCCATTCATGTTTCCAGTAATTGTTGCTGGAAAGGGATAAGGGCATGGGCATCCCAAACACAACTCTCCCTCCCTTGCTGGCTTGATTGTGGGGGTGGGCATTTAAACCCTTTCACAATTTTAGTGGACTCAGACTCCTGTTATAAGTTGATGTGGTTCACAGTCCCTCAGAGGAGGTGTGAACCATGGGGGGAATCCAAGTTCCAAGTGGGGAACCAAAAAAAGCAACTACTTACTCCTGAAATCCTTTTATTGAGAGGTTTTGAAATGCAAAAAAATACATTTGTTCTTTCAATTTCAATAGCTAGATGCTGTATTATAAGCTAGATGTGTTTTTACTACAGTGATTGAATACAGGGCTCTACCCTGCAAAGTTAATTTGACCATTACATTGTTCAGCATTGTTGACATGTATTAGAGTACTTTTCCCAGTGGGGAAATGCTACCATGCATTCAAAAGTGAAGGAAGAACGGCTTGGGATCTCTAGTGTAATAATCTGAAGTGATTTGAGTATGCTGAGCTCTTTTAAATTAAAAGTAAACCTTCAGCAGTGTTCACATGGAGAAAGCAATGCAGGCACATGCTCCTGGACTGCTTTGATTGACAGCACTTCTGGCATAGCTTAGACGAAAAAGCCATCTGTTGCATCAGTTTCAATGGACTCCATTGTTTAGATTTTTTAGAGTTTGTTATTATAGCTGAGCCAATTATTAATGCTTGTTTGAGTTTCAAAAGCTCCAGAACCACTTATCTCAGTAGGGGGCTGTGTTCACATTTTGACAGCTTTAGTGGTTATTAAAGGGTCATCTGTTTTTCTTGTGGCTAGTGAAATGGATGTTTGTTTTTGCAATACATTAACCATTTGAGGGGATTTAATTTTTTGAATAGGGTTTTATAAATCAGAGTTTTTTTCAGTATGAAGTGCGTTTGAGTGAGAATTCTGTTAGATTGTTAGAAGTTTAATTTTTTTCACCGCCATTTCAAAGACATGGCTTCTGAGGTCTATCCATGGTGGATACTGGTCGAATAGTTATGGGGATACAATGGGGGTCATAGGGGCATGGGACTATAGGGATGGTATGAAGAATGTGAGGGGACATGGGGAAATATGAGGGCACACGGAGAGGGAATGGGAGTACAAGGGGACATTGGGATATATGAGGGGGCATTGGATTGCATGAGAAAAGTGAGGAGGCATGGGGAGCATGTAGGGTGGATGTGAAGGTGAGGGGGTGTGAGTGTTTGAGGGTCTGACATTCATTATTAAAATTGGGCCAATGGTCCAGTAAACGGGCTTGGCCACCCATCTACTGCCACTGTTGCTCCAGTCCTACCTCCGGAGGCAGTGGGTCCGATTCCTTCCCACCACTGCCTCCCCGGAATGAAAATATGGTGGGCAGGGGCCTTTTTGAAAGAAACGGGTCTGCTGGATCAGCAAGTTTCCCGACTATCTTCCCGCCTCCTCCATGGAAATCTGGCTGGAAGACCACAGGGCATTATTCCGGTGTGGGTACTGTGCTTTGGGACAGCATAAAATTAGGGAAGTAATGTGCTGGAAATTCCTGTTAAACTTTATCAGTGTAATGAGGGTGGACTTTAGGCTGGTGCATGTGGTGGAAGATGGCAAGTTGATAACAAGATGGTGACTCATATTGGGCCTTAAAGACTCTGGACTGATTAAAGGGTTATGGTGACACCTAAGGACAACTGGAAGCATTGGACCCAATATTCCTGGAGTGATGCAGATGAGTGTTTTGGTCACTCCCGACACTTTTAAACTGTTCAAAATTAAAGCTGCCCGAAGATTTTGAGACGTTAAATGTATTCTTAGCCGGACATGTCACTGCAATGTAAATGTTCTTTGCTAGTTTTAAAATACAATCATTTGGTCATGTTTTTCTGTTTCTCCAGCAGGGAGAGGATGGCAGCAACAAGAGGGGGAAGACAAAGAACTTGACATTTTAATGAGCTGAATGCAGAAACACTGCAGCAGACAGTGGAGAGACAGAGGACGGTGCTGTTTGCTGCATCAAGTCAAGTGATCTCATAAACGATTAGATGCAACGCATGGCAGCAGATAGCAGAAGACCGAGGCTCTGGCTGTACTATCCAATAAGCATGGCTGCAGTGTTCAGAGAAACTGATCTTGTCAGAAGGGGCAAGCTACAGCACTGACTGGCTATGCTTTTCACCAAGGTGAAGGTGATTTCTGTGCAGTCTCTACTTAATTCTCCTCAGCATCTCTTCTTTTACACATGCCTTCTTTTTTCACTCCCCTCAAAATGTTTTTAGATCTCCTCTTCTCATAGCCTGAGCTTAGCCACTGCTCAAAACTCTCGTGCTTCACTGGCTCCTCAGGAAAATGTTTTTACTCTGAGCAGTGCTTCTTTCTGATTTCTCCTTTCTCATCATCTTTCTCTGTGATGTGACCTTCAGCCCCGTTTCAATTTACAGAAGACAAAACAGGCCAGAGCTGAAGGCAGCGCTTGAGAATGGGAGAAGCGGAAGCCTCCGTATGCTTCAAGGATCAGCTGCCTCCATCCAATGGAACAATGATTGCATGTACCACTCTTCAAGAACATACTTCAAAAGCATTGTGCGATATTGTAAGTAAAAAAATTAGTAAATTTAAATAAAATAATGCATTAATTTGCAGTTGCAATTCTTAAAGTCATCCGACAACTTTTCTAGCTCTCAAGAGAAGAAATATTTCGCAAGGACTTAGATATGCCATCATTCCTGAGACGCTTGCAGATGATTTTCAGCCCCCACTGGGGCCAGGAACGGAGATGGGCAGGCACTGAAAAGAGCACTCATGGCCTGTGTGCAGGTCCCCCTGCTCCATCCCACTATTTTCTCGGAGGTTGGATGGAAGGATGGGTGGTAGGGCTACCCATCTGCCTCCAGGTTCCCAGAGGTGGGCGGGAGCCAGTTTAGGTTCCTGTTGGGTTGCATTTAGTGGCAGACCAGTGGCCAGTGCCACATGGCAGGCCTCGAGGCCCTCCCTGTCAGCCTAGGAGCAACAGCAACTGCAGGTCACCCTGTAAAGGGGATCCCCTCCACCCTGACCACTGTTCCAGGGTGAAATAGCATCTTTATGAACCACAAGAAAAGTTAGTGATATTGAAAGGTATTAAATCACTCCTAAAAGAGACGGGTAACACAAAAATATATTATTAAACTGTTCTATATTGCGTGTGAGGCCGTTTTGGTATAGGTACGATTTGTCTTTCTAAAATATTGAGTGAAGAAATAGGAATATTACATGAGAATGTGATATTATTTTAACAACACATGATGCAACAGGCATGCTACAGGAATTGAGCGTTAAGATAATGATGGGAAAGTTGCATCTCAACAATATATCTGAATTTGAAAACAATACTAATGGCAGCCATGAAATCATTAGGCACACTGAACTGGATCAGCATATAATTTGAGTCTTTATTCAAAACAGCCGTAAAAGTGTTCTAGACCACAATATTTCTGTCCCTTGAAGATAAACCAACAAGAGGAAGATTTTCTCTGTATACCTTTTGTATTAAAATCTTAAACCATTCTATATACACCTTATTTTTACAATGCACAAGCCAAATTATTTGAGCACATTAAATCCATAAAGGCCTCTCCAAGCAGGTTTTTGTCTTAGCAACTGTTAATTTGCAAAAACAATTAAAAGCTGAGAGGATGTGCTGATCACTTTGAATGTGAAGCTCCTGCTGTTTTTGAATGCCGACAGTAATTGTTGATCAAACTCTTTGTTAAAGAGCAAGGCTATTCCAAAATGATTCAAGGTCACTAGTCAATCTTTGATATGTATTATATGATGGGAGGGGTGCGTATGTATGTATTGGAAAAATCTTCTATTCCTTTGGCACACAAGTCTACGGGCTGTACCCTGATTTACACTGTAATGAACATTTTAGAAAGTTGTAAGGAGAAGGGATTGTGATTAATTCCACCATATCACAGAGCTTCATGTTTGACTCTGACACATTGAGGGGATGAGGGAGTGGAAAGAAAATAAGCAAATAATCAAAAATCTCGCTGGAAGTATATACTTCAGTAAAGTTTACCAGAGGAGACGGGTTTTAGTAAACTGCCTTTTAAGGAAAATAAGTTTTGTCTTTTGGGCATTTGTAAGTTACTTTGCTAATCTATTTTACTTTTTGCTGACCGGTACTATGTACCTGTTAAAACCACCATTGGGGGGCAAAAATCATGGACAAATCTAAATAGAAAATTCAACAATATTACCCCTGATGATTTGCTTAAACATGGTCTCACATGCAATATAGCACAGTTCAAACCTATCCTTGTTAATAATGTACTCTCATGTTACCAGTCACACCTATATTACCAACTTTCTGTCCAATGACCTAATCTATGCTATTATGCTGAGCACACTAAATTCAATATTTTGTGGAATTGGTGACAATAATCTTATTTTTAGTCCTGGGAAAATAAAAATGATCAAACGTTCTTCACAGACTCTAATAATTAGATGACGCAGCACATTTTCAGAAACTGCTTTCTGTGTTGATCTGAACCAAAACAACGTTATTCGAAATTTCCGTACTATTGATGCAGCATAACACAAGTTTAAATTTGCTTTCTCTTTGAGCTTGCAACTGTCACGAACCAGCAATTAAATGCAGTTTTAAGAACTCATTTACGCTGAGTATTTAACCACATCTTAACTGATAAAAATCAACAGGACTTCAGATAAAATAAGCTCATTTAACAGAACCTTGGTGGATTCCTACGCTCCTTCTCCATAACTTCGGCAGAAGAGCTGCAGAAACCCCGGACAAATGGTTAGGGATTCCCATGACTTTTCTATCAAAGTTACGGTGGTCAATCTGGGAGGAGCTCACCACCTGCCCCCCATTCCCCACTCTGCTGTAAAGATTGTTCGGTATTTCACGGAGAGGTCTGGAGGCTTGTCTGGTTGAACATAAATTGTTTATTGGTAACCCATAACTATGTACATATCCAAGATACAGCCTTGCATGGGTGCTGTCTCCTTCCAGACTCTACTCCACAGACAGTCTACTATCATGTGACCCGCTACATCACTATGTGGGTGGGACTGTTCTCCAGTGCCACATTAACCCTTACTCTGCCACACACCCTTATCCTACACCCCCTCCCCCAACCCCTGAAAGTACACCCCCTAGAAATTCTGTATCCTCCAGTGTTATGTACATAAGGTTTAATTTTTATTGAACTACTTCAAACCAACAATGAATGTGGTGGCACTACACATTGGATTTACTTGTCAGAAAAAAATGATACTAACTGACATGTACCTAAGACATGAAAGAAATCATAAACTATGTAAATCAAACTTTTTTTTTGCTCATTTGGTGTTTGCTGAACCAAAAGATAGCTGTCACATGTCACCTGATGTCTGGAATTGTAAGGTGACCACTAAGGCATTTTATGGATTGCACTGGAGACATGCCCTGACATGTTGTTCAACGTAGCTCACACCTGGAACAGGTAAGGTTCATTTTAAAAAGGAACTTTTGAAAGGAAATGAATGACATTTGCATCTTTATAAGCTTACCCCTCTAGCGGAGTCCGAGGGTCTACTAAGATAATAGCTACCTGGAACAGAGTCATTAATATGGATAATTACTCTTTCAGAGGCTAATAACTGAGACATTATAAGCCATAAAACAAAATCCAGGTTCAGACACCAGATAAACATCCCTTTATAAAATCATTGTGGAGGAATGTGGTCACATGACCCAGGTGACCCTTTTAAAATCTCTATATTCAGTTGCGATCTCAGAAACGAGCAGTCTGCTGATTTACATCCAACCTGCAAGACTAACAACAAGACTCCATGTTGACCAAGCAACCTGCAACAAGTCTCACCCCCTCAAAGCCTGTTTATCTGGAAGCCTCTGATCATTGCCTGCCAAGTAGACCAAGTCTATGTACAGCAACCTCACCTCACTGCATCATCATCACCCACTTTGAAGGTCATAGGCTCTACTGTCTTCAGCCAGGAACCCATCGGAACTGGAGCTTCTATACAAAGGAACAACTGCACCACTCCCCCCAACCCCGCCAACCCGACAACTTTGACTTTCTGGACTGTGGAAATCACACGAACTGCTATCCATTTCTGTGGTTCTTTTACTGTTAAGCTATTCATAGTTGTAAAACTCCTCTTTTCTAGCTCCCTTACTGTAGATTTGTGTGTGTGTGTGTCTGAATTTGTGATCACCATTCCCCACCCCCACCCCCCCCACCTCCCCACCCTTCCCCAGGTTTGAATGTGTGAATATACAAACCTTCTGATTTAATCATGAAAAGAGTTTGCTGGACTCACTTTAAAATTGGGACTTCACAAACTGAGGGTACGGGGAGACATGCTACAGCCTAGATTTAAAACAATTAAAAACACCTTCTGCTTATGGACAGATGGCCAGAGGATAAAGAAGTTCAGTTTGCTTCTTTCTCCTGATTGTAACACCAATCTTAAACCGTCTGGACAAACTCTAAAGTGTCGGCTTGTTCATTCTCTACACAATTGCTGCCTGAGCTGCTGAGTGCTTTCAACATTTTCTGTTTGTCTCTCAGATTTCCGGCATCTGCAGTATTTTTCAATTTGTCCTGGAATATGGTGCACAGTTTTGGGCTTCCACCTCCTAAAAGGGCAAAGAAAGAGTCCAGAGCAGCATGACCAGGGTGACTCCAGGCTTTACAGGATAACATTATGAAGAAGGGTTCAAATGACTAAGTGCATTTTTTCTGAGGAAATGGGGATTGAGGGGGGAGTGATGCTACGAAGCTTCAAAGTAATATAGAGCAGTGAGAGTAGAGCATGGATGGAGGCAACTGAGGAGGAATATAGTAAGGGAGGGTGTAAATTCAGTTGTCATCGTCCCTGTTGAAACAAACGACACAGGTCGGAGGTACTGCTGAGGGACTATCAGGAGATAGGAACTAAATTTAAAAACTGGGACCTGAGGGTAATAATTTCTGGATTATTGCCTGAACCATGTGCAGACACATTAGGAGAGTCAACACATGGGAGGGCTGATGGGAGGAAGAGGGGTTCCTTTTCATGGGCCATTCGCACCAATATTGGAACAGGTAGGAGCTGCAATGGTGGGAGGGGCTCCACCTGAACTGGAATGGGATCACTGTCAGAACGGAAAGGGTAAATAGGGAGGGGGCAAAGGCTTTAAACCAGTATGGCAAGGTGAGGGATCTACAAGAAATGAAACAACCTTAAATATAAATAACATAGGGAAGGGGAGCACGGGACAGACTAAATTAAAGGAAGGCCAGAATTATGGAACAGGAGTACAAAAAATGGTTAAACTAAAGTGAGAGGAGCTGCTACTAAAAATGAGCTAAACTGTCTGTACAGCAAGGCACACCATGTCTATAATAAAACAAGGGTACTGGAGACAATAAAGCATTGCAAGGAATCAGATATAGGGCACTAAGTGTGGTAGCGGGCGGGTAAAATGGAGTCCTACCCGCCGATGAAAATAGTGGGTTTTCATGCCGTATCTTCCCGAGCCCACCTCATTATATAATCACTCCCGCGAAACACGCCGTTTCCATGGCGGCTGGGCTCTCATTCGCCGGCTCGTCATCACCCCGCTGTTGCATCACGCTGGCCGCTATCTTTAAAAGGCAGCTGCCAGCAAAGTGCTCATCGCCACGAACTCACCACCACTGCCTGGGAGACATGGCCAGCAAAGGCAAAATGACTGCAGCCCCCTGCTTCAACAGCGGGTCCCTCGAGCGACTGCTGGATGCCGTGGAGGCTCGCCGGGTTGTGCTCTAGCCCCACTCTGCCGCAGGATGGGTAGCAATATCACCAACCCGGCTTGGGAGGCGGTGGCAGCGGTGGTCAGCGCGAACGCCCTGCAGAGGAGGACAGCCACCCAGTGCCACAAAAGGATGAATTATCTCCTCCATTCCGCCAGGGTAAGTCACTCTTTTCATCACTCCCAACTCTCTCTCACACACAAACCCATCTCACATCCACAGGGCCCTCACTCACTGCCAGTGCAAGGGACATCACCATTCACTCTTTCACACACCGTCATTGTCCTCAGCCTGTCCCTGGGACCACTCCCCACCCACACAGGCCAGGCATACTTATCATCTGGCCCGGCAGGCGTCCTGATACACTCTCCCCATCTCTATCCATGCAGGAAAAACTGGCTCACAACAGGAGGGAGAGGTTGCAGACAGGTGGAGGGATGTCGGAAATCAAAGTTCTGACAGAATTCGAAAACAGAGCCATCCAGCTGGCCGGCAATGACCGGGACCGGTCCTGTGCTGACGGTGAGGTCGGCGCTGCTCTACCAAGTGAGGATCCAACAGTGGAACATCCATCAGATAACCATACTGTGGGTGATGTGTCCTCTTTCACAGGCCACTGCCATGCACTAATTATCTCCCTTTGCTTTCACAGGCACATCTGCCAAACAGCCGACAAAGTCCATGACCCAGGGCCTCCAAATCAAGCTCCGAAGAAACCTCTGAAGAGGAATCTGAAGGCACCCTCCGTGAAGTCCTGTCACAGCACTCACCCACACCCTCCACCAGCACAGAGACACACACCTCAGTGGGACCTAGCTTTAGAGTAGCCTCAGGATCACAATCTGGTGAGCACATCGCACTGTCTGATCCACAGCAGGCGGAGGCAGGGACTTCCTAGGTCCCCGGCACTCGGAGGACTGCTGGAGGCCAGAACATTGCTGAGTCCGAGTCAGATGACAAGCCTCTGGACTCTGTCATGTCACAGTTGCTGGAGCTGCCAAGGCATGTTCGGGAGCATCAGGAAGGGATGTCCGCTGCACTCCTCAGAGTGCAAGGCATGTTGCAGGAGTCCATCCATCTTCAGGCTGAGGTGATAGCACCGGCATTGCAATACACCGAGGTCAACACTGGCAGGATGGCGGCCTCCATGGAGACCTTGGTCCAGGACGTAACTCCTGCACTGCTGAGTGGGTTTAACTCCATCGCTGATGCCATAGTTGGCCTCCAACAGTGTGTACACGAGAGGGGTGCTGGGCAGCTCGATATCACCCCAGCTACCCCTTCCTTTCACAGTGTCAGCCAGGGGCCCTCGGGCAGCTATAGAGAGGAGGATCAGCGGGTACACGCTCTGGGGCCATCCACCCAGGTGACTCTGGGAGTGACCGGCCCATCCGAATCCCCTCTTCCTGTGACCACCGCAGATCCAGCTTCACAGGCCGAGGAGGGTGCCACTGCCACACAGCAGGACCCCGAAAGCAGGCCGGGGCCCTTCAAGTCTCAGCCCTCCAGAAGGTGCCCGCCAAAGTTGTCACAGTCAGCAGGCTGCCTCCACCGCTGCTGTAGGTGTCTGGGGGGCACCAAGACATAGCGGCAGGGTTAGGAAAGTTGGGTAAAAGTAGTTGCACAGCCTGGCCACGGGTGTTGATCACTTGTACATACTGCTCACTATTGTCAATAAACTCCGAAGAATGTCACCCTGCCTGTGGCTCCTTGTTCTGATGAGCAGTGTTCTTTTCACTCAGATGTGAAACCTTTCTGCACAAAATAAAAGCAGGTGTCTCAGTCCAAGGCCTCTTCCCTGTGCTCTGTGCAGCCTTCAGACCACAGTGATGGTCCAGACTCACACTGCCTGGAAACATTACTGATGTCTGCACCTCGACGGTGCTTGTCAATGCTGCCAGAATGTAGTGGGCAGGCACCACAGAGTTCACTCATACTCTCTGTGTGCTCTCAGCACCTTTAAGGTGGGGCTGGCCCCCATCACACCAGCATCTGTGACCAGTGATGCTGTGCACCAACTCCTGAAGGGCTGAGGTGCTGAAGGAAGACACACCATCAGATGCATCTAAAGTTTCATGGCTGCGTCTCTGAGATGGCCCTGATCATGGAGTGCAAGTGAGCTGCCCTCGGCCAGACAGGAGTCAGACATTCTCAGAGGCCATGTGAAGATCTATGGAGGGTCCTCACTGCATGTTGTCATCATCCTCCTGCGATCAAGCGACTATTAGGGCCTCCACTGCGTCTCCATGACAGGAGCATTCTCACAGTCAAACGTTCACAACTGCAATGTGAGGATCTATGGGGACACCTCACTACATATTGTCATCATTCTCCACAAATCTGGCAGCTGTGAGGGCCTCCCGAGTGTGCCTGACTCATCTCACAAGTGCGAGAGCCTCATCCCCCATCATCGTCACCACCGAGGACCCCCTCACCCTCATCCCCTTCAGCATCCTCCTCATCGGAGGAGACATGCAGCCCCACCATCTCCTCCTCAGCCAGCTACCCACCCCGGTTGCAGCGCCAGGTTGTAAAGGGTGCAGCAGATGATGATGATGCATGACACCCTCTGTGGACTGTATTGCAGGGCTCCACCAGACCGGTCCAGGCACCAGAACCGCATCTTCAGCATCCTGATGGTCTGCTCCACCAAGTTGCGAGCTGCTGCTGCATGAGCCTCATTATAGCGTCGCTCTGCTGCAGTCTGAGGGCGCTGCACGGGTGTCATCAGCCACAGCCTCTGCAGGTAGCCCTTGTCCCCAAGGAGCCAACTCTGCAGCCTCTGTGGGCCCTGGAAGATGGCAGGGAGAGTGTTGGTCACCCCTCAGATGGCCAGAGATGAGTGCGCTGCATGGCTGCCCTGTCAACCTGCGACATGGGGGACACTGGTCCAAACCGGGTTTGCTGAGATTGCAAGGGGCTGTGAGCACCTTCAGCAGTGACTGTTACATAGTCAGCATTGGAGAGGAGATTGTACAATGTGTGCAGTCCAACTGCTCCATGGTCCAATAAAGTGGTAGCGGGCTCGAAGTCTGTGCCGGGGGGTGGGGGGGAGGAGGGTAATGTATAGAACGCTTGGTGGCCCTTTGGTGCCTCTGTGTTGCTTGCATGGGCGGGCAGGCTAGGAGCCCGACCCCAATCACATCACTGTGACTGCGCCTGATCTGTCTTAGTTGCAGAGGCATAGTCAGTTTATACAGGTATCCCTAATGTGTGGCCACTTCCCTCACTTACCCTGCTCCCCAACTCGATTGCCTGTGCACAGGATGCAGCACCAGGGCAGCACTTGACCCCCCCCTCAGCAGTAACCTCTGAGGCTGGCCAGCACTTGCCCCTAGACACCCCCCCACCACCCTCAGCAGTCGCCTGCAGGGTCAGGCATCAGTTCCCCGGCCCCCTGGTGCCCCTGAAGCCTGTAAACAATGGGCGAGCTGTGGAGAACGCTGCTGCTCACTCATCTCAGTTCCCCCAAAGTGAAGGCCGCCAAGTGCGCGTTGCCTGTGTGCTGTAGAGAAACACGTCGGGGTGCTTTCCCGCCGACCGTGGACAGATGATACGGCGGGGGTTCCAAGACTCTGGCGGGATGGTCGTTTAATTATATGCTGATGTATTACAATTAGCTCCCCGCTGACCAATGGCGGGAAACACTGCCCGCTGTCAGTGAGCTGAGCGGAAGATTGTGACCTGCCTTCACTGGTG
Organism: Cetorhinus maximus; assembly: GCF_964194155.1. Taxonomy (NCBI): domain Eukaryota; kingdom Metazoa; phylum Chordata; class Chondrichthyes; order Lamniformes; family Cetorhinidae; genus Cetorhinus; species Cetorhinus maximus. Next base: position 32,786,258 of record NC_135902.1, on the reverse strand, counting down.
CAGTTAGTTACTTTTAAGATGGCGGCTTCCTTACGGATTGCCATCTTCCGAATCTGATCCCAATGTCCACAACATTGGCCCCGGCTGCCAATTTTTGTGGGTAGTGCTGCATGATTATCCTCTGGGGCAGATATCCTCCGGTGATAGCCACCTTGGTAGCCTCTGGCAATGTGTGCCCTCCTGGTCCACCATGATAAAGGCCCTGTTCCAAGAGGCTGCAGACGACAGCAATAACCTACCAGGAAAGTGTGACCCTCATGGTGCTGACATATTTTGGGATCCTTTTCCTGTAGGCCCTACGTTGTGGGTTTCACCTACTTCCAGCTGGATTTGATGTCCATCCCCTTTATCCTGTGGAGTGGCATGTGACTGGGGAGAAGGCAGCTGGCGCTGCAGCTGGTGTTGTTTCCTCTGCTCCAGGTGCCATTGGTGTTGCTGCTCCTCTTGTTCCTTATCAGAAGTTCAGCATAAGCTGCTTCCGTGCCGCAGTGAAAGCGGACAGCAGGGAAGCGCAGATCAAGGTGAGTGAAATCCAAGATAGGTGAACTGACTACCAGTCATACATCACCTATCAGCAGTATGAACCTACTCTCAGAAGAAATGCTGTGAGCAACAGCCTCTCACCTGGACATGGCTGCAGCTCTTCAGTTTCGCTGTTTGAAGGTTGGCCCTGGCAAGTTTCACTCAGCCTGGAAACGCGTGCGCTGGCTCCTAACGCTGCATAGGGAATTCCCTACTCACCTACAAACCTGCCCAGGTTAAACCTAGAAGTGGGCAGGATCATGTTGGATTCCCAACCCAACACCATTTTTCGGGGATTTTGGAGAGGTGGGTGGGGATGGGAGAGAGATGGTAGACCTGTGCTTTTAAGTTGAACAGTGTGTTAGGTAATACATACTCCAAATGAATGCTTGAGGGAAGGGCATTAGACAATTTGGCCATAGACATGAGCTAACATTTCTATAACCCAGGATGTAGAGGCAACAGGCCGGTTTGGTAGCAGATTGGATCTCTCAATCCCCTTTTGGATAAATGTTTCAAACTCCAGGATGACATTTCAGGAAACAGATGCTCCTGTTCTAGGCTTTATCTTTGGCTGATCCATTTAAATGTTAAAAGAATGTGAAATCCTATTCTCAGCTGTTAATTGTTTGCTAAAAATTGAATAATCCTACTGTAGTTCATTTGCCCTGTATCATTATTCTGTCAATTACACCTTAGTCTGTGCCAAAATAATGAAAGATTGCCAAAGAAGTTCTTCAGCAGAAAAGTCCAATTCTATTCTTTGAAATAACCCTAATTACAAATTATATTTTGCCAAGTATTTGAAAGGTTCTTTTAAAGGGATACTGTTTGTGAAAAAAGTTGGTCAGAATACTTTTTGTTGTTCAGAGACAACGTAAATCACAACAAAGAAGTGTCAGGTGATGTATGATATTATCATAAAAATTAGGTTTTGTTCTTGTCCCTTGCTCTTCCCTCAAAAAAGGTTTTCATGATAACATCTCCCTTTTGAGCAAATATTTGAGTTGTTGGGTGTGTAAACAGATAAGTTAGTACTCGTCTGAGTTTGTTTTCAGTTCATTTCAGTGAATCAATGTTTACTGACCATATAGGGCCTATATAATGTTTTCAATAAGGACTGGGAGGGTAGGGTAACGGTGGAGTGCAGAGGTGAGATTAACAAACCTTCTGGTGCAGTAAGCCATATTTTATATGTGTTAGAATTCTAAAAACCCATTGTCTTCAGTAAAACTGAAATTAAGTGGGTGATTTGATAGCCACAGAATTGCAAAATGGGCTCTTGTCAACCAGGCCTAAGCCTGATTTCCATTCTGGACTGGCATTTATATTCAGGCTTCCCTGGGGATATGTGCCAGTCACAACCGCGCTGGCCAGGATTTCCCAGTCATCGGGCGGGATCAGCGGGGTCGGCTGGGGAGAGCCGACCGCTGCCCGTGATTGGCTCCATATTGCGATTTCACGTGGGCGAGCCAATTAAGGCCCACCCTGCGTGGATCGTGAGCGCTCCCTGTGCAGGCGGAGGGGGGGAGGGGAGAGCCGGGCCTCACACGCTGTTCGCGCATGCACGCGAAAGAGCGCTTCAATCTCCCTGAGGCATGGAGCTGCCTCAGGGAGATTAAAGCGCTTCTTAAAAAAAATAGATAAAGACATTAAAAATGTAATGCAACTTGTTCCCTCGTGTGACTGTGCCACATGAGATGGGACATGTTTCTATTTTCAAAATAAAGTTTTCATTTCATTAGTATTAGCTTTAAGAAACCTCACCCCACTCATGGATGAGGTTTCCTAAAAAACGTAAAGGCCACTTGGCCTTTTCACCCGACCTGCCTGCCAACTGTAAGGTTGGACGGGCAGCGTAAAATTCAGCTTAATTACCTTGTTAATGGCCTTATTAGGCCTTTCAATTATTGGCGGGCATGCAGCCAACTCCGGCACGCGCCTGCCAAACGAAATATCGCTCAAGTTCGCGATGACATCGGGATGCACGCCCGACATCATCGCGTGTCATTTTACATTCTGGCATGTCAGGTGCGTGCCCGTACATCGAATGTAAAATCCTGCCACTGTTTGGAAAAACTGCATGCAAAAGGCAACCTCTCTCACTTGACTTAAATGTACATTCAGAAAGACTAACCAGGAAGTAGCTTTGGTGTGATCAGTGAAGATCTCCATGGAATGAATTCTCCTTCATTCTGAACTAATACGGGCGGTGTGACATGAGAAGATAAAACTTCAGTGGGAGGAGGAGAAGAAGATGGTAAACTACCATTTCTGTTTATATGTTACTTTTCAAAACAATTGCAAAAATATTTAATCCTGTAAAATAACCTGTGCTTCAAGAAGTTTTATTTGGTGTACTGCAAGGTTTCATTCTTGAGCCTTTCCTCTCTTTTTAAAAAAGTAATGCACAGTTTTTAAGATGTTTTGGTCCCTGTAGACATACAGAAATATTATTGTATATGCAGGTACTGTCATTTCATTCTCTAAATCATGTTTTATTAATACAATATTTGATACATGAACCAAAAAGTTATCTACAGTAGTTAGCTCTCTTATTGATCTCCGTTAATACTGAATATTGCTAAAATAATTCTCTACAAACTGTTGATAATGTATAATATGATATTTGTTAGTTTCTGATTTTTGAAAATAACTAGTGGGATTTTTTTCTCTGTTCACTATGTAATGAAATTGGAACACTGCTTGTAAAGGGCATGTTCACGTTTTTTCAGCAAGCAGTAATATTCTTTCCCCATTCTCTTATATTTGTTTCCAATTTGCTAATAAAGCCCAATGATGAATAAAATTGAATATAAATTGGCCACCCTAGATGCCATATTGATAAAACAAAATTTGAGTTATCATTTTGTAGTTTCTCTGTTTTGTTGTGGTACGGACAAAGGTGATTATACAAGTTCATTCTTATCATGGAATATCATAAAAACAGCTTGCACCTTGCCTCCATGGGTTGTTATGTCACTGACCCTAAGGGTAGACAGGAGCATGAGTCACCAAATGATAACGAAGCCTGTAACCCGCAAGTTTCCAGTCTCATTCAAAACTAATTTTTCTTGTTCTTGTTTTGGGAATTTTTCAACCCTTCCATTCTACTTCTCACAGTATGTTTGAGAAGTGGTTTAATCAGGTAAAGTTCTCATGATCATTAGAAAATGTTACTATCACCCTGCTATTACCACATTCTGCTTTCTGACCTTAATGCCACCATCAGCACCTCCTTTAGCCAGTATCACTATCATCACTATGCCCTTTGTCCTTTTGTTGATGACATCTTTAGCAATCTCTCCTTTGCCCCTACCTATCGCTGGCCTTCTATCCAGCTTCACCTGCTCCGCCACCACCCCCCTCCCCTTAAACAGAATAACTTTCATCACATTTTTACTTCTCTTTAGCTCTGAAGAAGAATCATATGGACTCGAAATGTTAACTCTGTCTTTCTCTCCACAGATGCTGTTAGGCCTGCTGAGTTTTTCCAGCATTTTCTGTTTTTGTTACTATCAACCATTACTTGCAATTGATCAAATTGGTTGACAATAACAGGAATCTTTCTAAATATTAAACACAGGTGGTGCAAGTTTCCTTTAAAAATCATTGAAAGCTTTCTAAACATTAAACTGTAACTGTTATGTCCTGCTATTTACCAAGAAGAGAGTTAAATTGTGTAAATGAGATAGACAGGTATTGGAATTACAGTATAACAATCAAAGGATATTTTACATAATTTTTTTCACATGTATCATACAAATTTTATTGAAAGCTAATACAATAGTAATCACTTCTGCTCCAACTGTCCACAGCAATAACTGTTTCCATAGTTTAATTAAATGCCTTGGCCTATAGCCACAGTATTTAATCAGCATTGAAGCCATTGACTACCTAGTGCGCTCCTGATAAAACAGAAGTTTGCTTAATTGCTTATGGCTCCTTCATAAATAGGAAAAGCATGCAAAACATTCTGTCTCCAACATGCCCTTGGCTGTAGCATGCTTTCGACATGCCTCTTCAAAACAGCACTGCAGACAGATCCGACTGCAATGCATGGTGGTTTACCATTCATGAGGGCTTGACCTTTTAACCACACCCAGTCTAGCGTGAACATCATACTGCTTCCACTCCTGACAGCCATGCTTTTCTGAATAAAATCGATGAATCTTATTTTAATATTTGCATTTAGCCCCTCTCCTTTCCTGTAAATGGCCCTGCTGAATTTTTATGCAGAGAAGCGCAGAAAATTTATGGCCACAATTAGGCCATTGCAGTCTGGTGAGCAAGCAATTACAAGCCTGCTGTTCAGCAATCCGAAAAGCCTGACCAAATCTCAACTCCCAGGCGCCACTCGGCTCAGTCTCCCAGCACACAACACGAAACTCTCATTTTCAGAAAAATTAATATTTTCCCATTTATTTTCCCCCGTATTCACAATTGCACAGTTATTAATTATAAGCAAAGGTAATGCCATAAATATCTTGTGTTGAAGTGTGCACAATAATGCCTGTGTAATTTCGGTTAATTGCCTGGAAGAGTTTCTTTAAGATAAAACCTCTTCAATATAAAGGGAATGTTTATTTTTAAGTATTGCTTTATAATATACAAGTTAATATCACTAGGTTATTCAAATTGAATAAAAAGCTCTTAGTCAACTGAAGCTCCCACACACTGTTAATCATTCTGACATTGTGCTAATAGAAGCCTTTTAGGTGAATGTACAATACAAGTAATAGTGGAATTTTTAATTAACCACTGAATTTCTGTCACACAGTTTTCCAGATACAAGTTCTTTCATTATATCACAGGCGCAGAAATAATATTCTGTCCATTATTAAACAGCAGTTAAAAAATCCCCATGAACAGTCTTTGTCAATCTGATTTTTCTTTTGTGCAAAGTTAAATTGGGCACAGTATTTTTTGCAGAAAATGCAACATTAAGCAAACAAATTTGTTCAAAATATAAGATTTTCATAGACAATATTGCCCATTTTCTTTTGCAATATGAAATCCTGTTTAATTAATATTTGCAATTGATTGTAATTCAACAATTGTGAAATTCTGATACTTGTTATGTCAGTATAACACCTACTTAATTTTAATTTTTGTCTTCCTGTGCCAGCCTGGCTAACCAGTTATTTACTCTCTGGAGATAAACCAAATTAATAAGATAAACATTTTTATTACTGAAAAATCATGAACAAAGAACAAATGTAGCTGCAAGCTCACTGGATTGGAATGGATCAGGATGTCGTCTTATTGTTTAATTGTTAACCTTGGCTCAGTTGTTAGATTATTGCCCCCAAATCAAAAGGTTGTGGGCTCCAATCCCACACAAGAGGTTGAACACATGGTCCTGGATTCTCGCCACGCCGCAGAGAATCCCCATCATTGGCCAAAATCCTGGAAATGGCTGAAATTTCTAAGTTCCACCCCTGAACCCAGCATCCCCCATCTTCATGTGGGCGGGGCTGGAGCCGGGCTCGGGTTCGTGCATGCGCCATTCGCAGAGGCAGCTGGCCAATAAATCAGCAGCCGCCTCCACTGAAGTGGGATTTTGGAAGGCCAGGTGTGTGATATCCGGAGTGTGCAGATTATAACAGGTAAGAGGAGGTCTGAGCTTGGTGGGTTCGTTTATATAGCCAGGTAAGGCGCCCTTTGGGATTGTTAAAAGTGAACATAATTACGTACTTCTTACACACAAACTTATTGGAACTGTCAAGCTGCCATGGAACTGTCCATCTGTCAAGGAACTGTTAAAGAGCTGTCCAGCTGTCCAAGTTGTTTAGCTGTCCAGGAAGTATCAAAGCTGTTAAGGAACTGTCCAAGGAATACAAGGTGAGTTGGCATGGAGGGAGTATGGGCAAAGGGGGGTGGGTGGGGGGCATGGGTTGGCATAAGTTGTCACTAAGTTGGCATGGGGACAATGAGGTGTGGGCAGAGGGCCATGGATTGGTATAGGGATGTGAGGGAACATGGGGATGGTTGGGAGGACATAGTTTGGCATAGGGGTGTGAGGGGCCATGGGGCGAGGGTAGAGGGGCATGGGTCAGCATAGGATGGGACATAGGAACTGTGTGGGGGGAGGGCGTGAGGGCTGAAGTGACATTTTTAAAATTATTTTTTATTTATTTAAGCACAGAGACAGGCCTTGCGTTCAGCCCACTTGTTCCTGGGTCTCCCGAACCGACTCTGTGAATCCGATCTGGGGATGAAAATCTGGGCCATAATTCAGGCTGACACTCCAGTGCCGTGCTGAGGGAATGCCTCACTATTAGTGGTGCTGTCTTCTGGGCAAGGTGTTAAACTAAGGCTGGGTCTACCCTCTCAGGTGGACACAAATGGTCACTATCCTCAAAGAAAACCAGTCGAGTCCTTCTGGTGTATTCTCCCACTAAAACAGTGAGATAGAGTTTCTGCTGGTTCTGACAGCAGAATACTATTATGTTATATAATAATAATATCAACACAATCTGGCAAGATGGGCTAAATTAATGCAAAGGATAAAGGAATTTTAAATTGAATTATGTCCACAATGACCTGTGTTCTTGCTTTCTGCAATCTATTACACTGGTTTCAGATTCAAATTGCCTGGATCAGGCCCTGACCACAAAATGAGCCATGCCCCCAACTCAAAATTGTGAGATTCTGTCCATTTGTGTCATTTTGGGACAACTCTTCACATTGTACTTTCTTTCAAAGGAGTACAGGTACTCGTATGCGTGTTGGAAAATATTTCTCACCTCAAGAAGTATTTTGTTTACTAATTGTATTGTGCACAAATTAAACCACTAAATGGTTCAGTGTAGTTTTTTAATGTAATTTTCAATGATTTTAAATGATATTACTCACAGGTGGAGGACTGAACGCCCTTATGAAAAATATCCATTGTTGCTGATAAACCCATTTTCAACCCAATTAATAAAACTGCACCAGTTTACCACTCTTAAATACATCAAGGAATACCTTCTAATGGAAAGAAAAAACATGATTACGTTCTATTCGGTTGCTTGACTGCACTGGTTCATGGCAGATGTTTATATTTGTGATTATGCAATTGAATTTAGCAGAAAATTCTACCGCTGATTATCTGGTTTACCCTCCCTTTCCCCTTTCCCTTGCTTTCCCTTCCTCTTCCCCTTCTTTTCCCTTTCCTTCTCTTCCCCTCCCCTTCCCCTTTCACTTCCCCTTTCCTTCCTTCACATCCCCCTTCCCTTCCTTTCCTTGCCTTTCCTATTCCTTCCTTTTCCTTCCCCTTCCCTTCCCTTCTCTGCTCTTCCTCTAGCTTCTGGATGTGGTCACCCCTTGGGTAAATTAAAGGTGTGCAGGCAGACAGGGAATGGGTGACTGCCAGGAGGTGAGGACAGCTAATGAATGAGTTCCCTGAGTGCATTTTACTCTCCAACCAATATTCAAGCTTTTAAAAAAAACATTTCTTGATACAGACCCCAAAAACTAAATACCCTGAACTTACTAGTAAAGGTGGTAACTCTTTAAGTTAATTGAGAGTTTGAACCCTCAATGCTGATAATCCTTGGCAAAGATTGCAAAAGAATTTGTAAGTCCTTCAGTCAGTATAATCAGTGGCAATAAGTGAATGGCATATCTTCTCATCTACTTAACCTCATCAGGACTGAAGTACTCATTATGGACTAGGCTGTGCATTATTGCATTAATTTTGGAAGAGCTTTAGCTCTGGGTATATAGCAAATATCATTATATTCATTTGACATAGCAGGAAAAAACTGTGGTTTAATCTTTCTTTTGAAAGTTGCAAATCCCTCTTGCAATAGCCATTCAAAATTAATCAATTCACAATTATGGTCTTTTTTCAAAAAAGCAGATTTCTCTGTAAGTAGGTTGAAATTGGATTATTTTAAACCTTTTGTCAGAAATATATCAGGCAACTTGCAAATTCAAACATTCATGAATTTCTGGTCACTTGGGCGCATATTATCACATGAAGATACTTTGGAAAGTTTCCTATTGGAAGTGTAATTTATTGGCTGTTCAACGTCTTCTCTGACCAAATAGTAAACAATATGTCCCATCAAGAGAGTGAAGTATAACATTTAGCTGCTGGTTTATTTTTCAGTGTCCAAATGGTATCTGGAGCACATATCTCGGTCTTCCACAAGCTTAGTAACTGCGTTTAGAGAACTATAATCTTCTCTCCCCAATGTCGCTGTAACTGGGGAGGATCTGAACCATACAGTCAAGAGGATTCCACCTTAGAGCTGTGTTGTGTTAACTGATCTCAGCAAATTAGCAACATCTAATGGATGTGTATACATGTGGAGAACAAGTGCAGTTGGGGATAGGACTGGCTGTGATTACTCCTGTGGTCAATAGGGAGGGGTGGCATAGTGGTATTGTCACTGGGCTGGTATTCCAGAGATCTAGGGTAATGCTCTGGGTACTCAGGTTCAAATCCCACCATGGCAGATAGTGAAATTTGAATCTGATAAAAATCTGTAATTAAAAGTCTGATGATGACCATGAAACCATTGCCAATTGTTGTAAAAACCCATCTGGTTCACTAATGTCCTTTAGGGAAGGAAGCCTACCATCCTTACCTGGTCTGGCCCACATGTGACTCCAAACCTACAGCAATGTGGTTGACTCTTAATTAAGCAATGAATACTGGCCTAGGCGGCAACATCCCATGAACAAAAAAAAAATCTCCTAATACTCCCTGTAGGTTCATACCTGAATGATGGACACTTTTATGAAGTACTGGAGAGAGAGATCAGTGCCTGGAGCACAGTGTTCCTGGTAAACTGTGCATACAGAAAATGGAAGGTATTATGCAGGTCACTTACAAGTTCTGTTTGAAATTAGCAATATGCCTAGTAAAATTAGCTGGAAGGAGGTAAATGTTTTTAGTTCATTCTATTGGAATTTGCTTAAGGTTTCATTCCCATGGAAACCAGACTAGAGAATCATTATTCTTAGATAAGATGAGCTAGTTTGAACAAAAAGCCATAGTTGGAAGAGATAACAAGCTATGTCAGACTTCTCATTTAATTTTGCTTGCTGAAATACATATATCCAGTAGTATGTGGCAACATTAGATGTGACTGCAGTGGACAATAGACCGGTTCACCAGCCTGATAAAGGGTAAGAATAGCTGCACTAAATGGCCATTTTGAATGTTGTTAGGAGGACTCACAGAATAGCCTAACTGATGGTGGAATGTTATGGAAGGGTGGAACTAGTCTGGGAAAGACAGCTCGAGAAGTGACAGGCAAGAAATAAGTTAAGAATGACTGAATATGGCCATATGATACAGGCAAAGGTCCTAAAGAGTAACGGCAGGTGATTGACATCAAAAAGCGGGATGTTCAACCCAAAGTTTAGACAAAGAACTAGGCGTTGGATAGGATAAACCTTTATAGGACCAAAAGGCCTTGTCAATAATCCATCCAGGCATCCAAGCCTGAAAAAGGATAAAATGTAAGAGACTTTGGGAGGGTTCATTGCGGTAGGTGGTGGATAAGGACACTGAAGGAAGGTTCCAATCAAACCTTCCTGAGATGTTCCAGAAGTCGAGAAGACCTGAGCACTGAGAAGAGAAGAATTGAAGAGATAAAGAGCTGTTTATGCATGCCAGCCTTACTGCCTGATCTGGACTGGTACTTGCTAATTGTCACAGTCATGTGTTTTTGCTGCATAGCTAGTGTGTTATATCCAGTCTTGAATTCTTATTTAAACTCAACTTCCCATCATATCGGTTGCACTGCAATCCTAACCAGTTGATTAATTGGATAACTCCAAGGTAACGTTCTAAGTTTAACTCAGTGAGTGGGATTTTCTATGCCTTTTGGCATCGGGCGTGTTTGGCAGCATGAACGGACAATATGGCGGGAAGGCCAAAAATCGGTTCACAACATCGTGAAACCAAATTGTCTGCTCTGCCCGTCAATGGCAGGCCGCGTTTCCCACTATCGGACATTGGGAACCTCATTATAATACATCTGCATATCATTAAAGCCCAGCCAGCCAGAATCATCCCCCCTGCTGGATCATCTGAGCCCATCACACCTGGCGAGCTGCACTTCGCTCGGGACTTCGAGGTTTGTTTGTGGACCTTGCTTCGGGCAACACTTGTGGTCATCAGCGCCAGGCTTCACAGACAGCACCACATCACTTTTAGGGGGCTCATGAGTAGGTCTCTACTTACCAGATCATTTCAATAGTTGCAGGGCTAGGACTTGCTTGGGGAAGGGGCAGAAGTGGCCTAAGGCAAGGGAAGAGGCTGCAGGACGAGGGCTGTACTGGGGAAGGGGGGTATCCCAGGGTGCGTGTGGGGGCACATGCTCATCTATGCAAGTGGCCTCAAGATGGTGAGGCCTGAGGAGGCAGTCTCCAGAGGAGATGAGGAGATCGGAGACACACCTCCATGCACCCGCACTTCATCTTCGCCCCCGACGGGGTAACGTCCTGCCCCTAGATTGGTTTGGAGTTGTTGAATCTTAAGGCTACAAGTACAAGAAGAATATTGAACTCGGGAATTGTTGTGAGGGATTTTAAAGTGTCAAGATTGTAAAAATGGCATTATCCATGGCTAATGTTTTTCTGGGAGTAACTCTGACTGGTTTACAAAAAGTATCTAAGGGTAAGTTAGCAGAATTGACAGAGAAGTTGCAGTTGAGATTAACTGTAGGGGCAAAGAAAGCAGACATAATTGAAATAATAGCACATTTGAATTTGGAAGGGATACCTGACACTAGTGAGTCACAGCTGGAGGTGGTGAGACTTCAGTTACAAATGAAGAAGCTTAAACATGAACAAGCAATGGAAATGAAAAACTGGATTAGAGGCAGAGGAAAAGGAAAGAGAAAGGGTATTTCAAAGGGAGCAAGCAGAAAGGCAGGAGAGAGAAAGAAAACAGGAAAGGGAATTGGCACTAGAGGAAGTAGCAAGGGAGGAAAGAGAGAAGGCCGGGGAGAGAGAGAATACCAGCGTAAAAAGCTGGAAGTTAAAAAAGAGATCTCAGAGGCTGAGGGAGATTCTGAAGATGAAATGATCACTTCCAATCTAAAGCCCAGTGGGGAGACATTTAAATTTGTGCAAGCTCTTCCGAAGTTCAAGGAAAGGGAGATAGAGGCTTCTTTATTATGGTTGAGAAGATAGCTAAGCAAATGAAACAGCCACAAGAAATCTGGACATTGCTTTTACAATCTAGGTTGGTAGGTAGAGCTCATGAGATTTGTGCTTCACTGTCAGAAGAAGTATTAGTGGATTATAATGCTGTAAGAAGGCTACTTTTAGTGCATATGAATTGGTTCCTGAGGCATACAGGTAGAAATTTAGGAATGTAAGGAAACAGCCTGGGCAAACTTATATTGAGGTTCAGAGTGTAAAACAAAGTAATTTTGACCGGTGATACGAGCATTAAAGGTAGAGACAACATATGCAGGACTTAGAGAAGTAATTTTTTTGAAAGAGTTTAAAGATTCAATTCCTTTGGTAGTAAGGTAATATGGAGGAACAGAGGGTTAAAACAGCAAGGTGAGCAGCAGAGATAGCTGATGTTTATGAGTTAGTTCATAGATCTAAGCTTTTTTTAGTCACCCATTTAAATCCAGGAAGGATAGAATGTGGGAAGGTGAAAGGAAGGTAGGTAGTCAGGGAAGAGAAGGAACAGTTGGAAATTCTCAGGAAGTTTTTTCTTGGACCAAAAGAAAGGTGTTGAGGATAGAAGTGACACTAGAAAACTGGGGTGTTGTCGTTGTAATAAGGTTGGGCACATGAAGTCAATGGGCAGAATTTTGCCCTTGATGGGTGGGTGGGCCCGACTGACTCAGCGGTGGGCGGGCAGCCGATCGCTGCCACCGAAACAGGCCCCGCCGCCATTTTACGTGGGCGGACCAATTAAGGCCCACCCAGCATGCCGCCCGACGGGAAGCGCTATGCGCTTCCTGTGCAGGCGGTGGGGGGGCGGGGATTCCCCAACTGCCAGAGTACACTCTTTCACACTTGCACACGAAAGAGCGCACATCTCCCTGAGGCTAAGTGCTGCCTCAGGGAGATCGCTGAAAGGCTATGAAAGATTAAAAATAGAACAATAAAAAATTCATTAACATGTCCTCCTCATGTGAAAACGTTACATGAGATGGGTCATGTTAATGAAATGCATAAAACCTTTATTAAACGTTTTTAAATCCGATATTAAACCTCATCCCGCCACTGGATGAGGTTTGTAAAAAAGTCACTTACCCGCCTGCCCGTTGGGCCCATGCGCCGAGCCGAAGTTCGCACGGGCTCCTCAAAATCCTGGTCGATTGGTGACTTAATGGCCTTAACAAGGCCTTTAATTAATGGTGGGCATGTGTCGTGCTGCATAGCGTGCCCGCCGACCTAAACATGGCGATGCCGCGCGCTGACGTCGGGACGCTCACGCGACGTCAGCGGGCGACATTTTAAGTGCTGACGGGCGGGCTCCGCCACCCGCACGTCAGCCAGAAAATGTGTTTGAGGTTACAGGGAACATCTGTTGCAGCAATTGGAATGCAGAAAAGTTCTGGCAATAATAGTACTGTGGGTTCTGAGATTCAGGCACAGGAAAGATAAATGGTTTGTGGACAGTGAATTAGGAAGGATCAGGGATAGGTAAAGTAGTGGGAATGTGTTCACAATTTACATCAGGGAGTTCTGAAGGGCAGGTTACAGAAATGTTTAAAGATTTTGTGTGTGAAGGGAAAGTCTTTTATGTAAGGAAACAGCCTGGGCAAACTTATATTGAGATTGAGAGCGTAAAACAAAGTAATTTTGACCAGTGATATGGGCATTAAAGGTAGAGACAACATATGCAGCTCTTAGAGAAGTAATTCTTTTGAAAGAGTTTAAAGATTCAATTCCTTTGGTAGTGAGGTAATGTGGAAGAACAGAGGGTTAAAACGGCAGCAGACTCCTCCCTAAGACTAAAAGTGGAAATCATTACTTGCCGGCAATAATGGATGTATCTACAAGGTTTCAGGAAGTGATACCTTTGCGGAATATTACAGCAAAGAGAATTGTGGAAGAGTTGACTAAATTCTTTACCAGGTATAGGCCAGGATTTTCCGGCCCCGTCAAAGACGGGACCCATCGCGGGTGAGGAGAAGCCCCAGCCAGAGGTCCATTGATCTGCGGCAGGACTGGACGATCCCAGCAGCGGGCGGGTGCAGAAAATCCCGCCCGCTGTTTACCAAAAGAAATACAATTGGATCAGGGTTCAAATTTCATGTCACAGCTATTTAAGGAAATAATGAACAGCTTGGGGATAAAACAGTTTAAGTCAACAGCCTATCATTCTGAATCACAAGGTGCTTTCAAACTTTGAAAACTATGATGTGGGCTTATAGTTAAGACTATCCACAGGATTGGGATGGGGGAATCCCATTCTTATTATCTGCTATTAGGGATGCTTCTAATGAATCAACAGGGTTTAGTCCTTTTGAATTAATCCATGGTCATGAGGTAAGGGGACCACTTAAGTTGATTCAGGAGAAATTAGTGGATCAAAATTCGGAAACAACTCTCCTGGATTATGTGACAAACTTTAGAGAAAGATTGAACAGGGCATGTGAGTTAGCTAAGGAATGTTTAATGATATCAAAACAGGTGATGAAGGCGAAAGCAGATAAGGGAGCCAAAGCTCATAGTTCTGTTGCTGGGGAAAAAGTGTTAGTTTTATTATCAGTATTGGGTGAACTATTAAAGGCAAGGTTTAGTGGGCCTTGCAAGATTGAAAGGAAACTGAGTGAAGTAAATTATTTAATAAATACCCCAGATAGAAGAAATAAGCAGAGGGTGTGTCATGTAAATATGCTTAAAAAGTACTTTGACTGGGAAGGGGACCAAAATGAGGTATTAGTGGTGGTAGATAAGGAGGAAGAGGTAGAAATGGAGGATTCTGAAATTGATTTCCCTCCATTCAAATTGGATAATGAGGGAGTACTTGAAAATTTAAATGTAATATTGAGTTACCTTCCAGACAAGTGTCAAAGTGATTTGGAGAAGCTATTGCAGTTGCACAAAGATATTTGTGCGAATAAGCTAGGGCAGACAAGTGTAGCTACGCATGATGTGAATATGGGTGATTCCATTTCAATAAGGCAACATACATGTAGATTAAGTCCAGCAAAATTATCACAAGTACAGAAAGAAATTGAATTCATGCTTAAAAATGACATCATTGAGTCTGGTTGCAGTAACTGGAGTTTGCCTATTGTGGTGGCACCAAAACCGGATGGAACACAAAGACTGTGTGAGTATTATCAAAAAGTAAACGCCATGACAAAAGTGGATCCACAACCTATTCCATGGTTGGAAGATTGCATTAAGTGGGAAAATCAAAGTTTATCACAAAAATTGACTTGCTGAGAGGATATCGGCAAATACCGTTATTAGAGAGAGCAAAGGAGATATTGGCTTTTGTGACGCCAGATGGACTATATTAATTTAAAGTTATGCCATTTGGTATGAAAAATACACCAGCAATATTTCAAAGACTGACAAACAAAGTAATTGCAGGACAGAGCAATCATATTGACGACTTGATAGTTTTCAGTCAAACGTAGGAAGAGCATTTACAACATCTGAAATAATTGTTTGATCGGCAGCAAGAAGCCAATTTGGTGGTGAACTTGGTTAAAAGTGAGTTTGAAGGGCGCAAGTTACATACCTAGACCATTCCATTGGACATAGTAAGATGGCTCGGAAAGATGTGAAAATAAAAACCATCTGAATTTCCCTGTGCCCACAACAAAACAAGAAGTTTTGAGATTTCTGAGCATGAGTGGACTTTACCGGAAGTTTGTACCAAATTTTAGTAGTGTGCTTGCTCCATTTACTGAACTATTAACAAAGAACAAGAAGTTTCAATGGACACAGAAGTGTCAGAATGCATTTGACTGTTTAAAAACTGTATTGATTACAATGCCAGTTTTGACAGTACATAATTATGCCAAACAATTTAAGTTGGCAGTTGACACAAGTGATGTAGGTAAGGGTGCTGTACTGTTGCAAGAAACTAGAATTGCAAAACTGATAAGATATTTTTCACGAAAGCTGAATGTACATCGGAGCAAATATTCAACCATTGAAAAGGAGACTCTGGGTCTGGTGTTAGCATTGCAGCATTTCAAGGTTTGTGTTACAAGGAGACCACAATCCTTTAAAAATTCTGGACAAATTTTGAGACCGAAGTGCAAGATTGTTCAGATGGAGTTTATTATTGCAACCATTTAATTTACAGATTATACATGTGGCTGGTGAAGAAAATCTATTTGCAGATGCGTTGTTAAGAGTTTAAAGATCAAAGGACATCAGGCATTTAAAATCTGGACACTGGACTGGAATGACCTCTGTTGATACAAAGGATTTGTATATATTGTTATGTTAATGCATGTACCTGGTAATGTATTGGTTTGTGTATATAGATAAGTATAGTAAGTAATGTAAAATGGGTTGAGAAAATGAAACCATCTTAAAATTATGACGGTTCATTTTTCCATAAGGGTGAGAGTGTCATGAAAACTATAATATTTTTCATAAGATTATTGTGGTTTATTGTGAAGTAGATTTATGGATGTGAGTGTAGAAGGTTTTGTCTATGTGATTTAATTAAATTAGAGTCAGGTAGACTGCAAGCTTGAAATGATCAAAAGAGGTTAGTGGTAAAAGGCATTTGAAATGTTAATGAGTAAACATGGATGAGGTCTTAGCATATAAATTGTGAAGGAAATTTGCATTTTTAGATAAGTGAAGGAGTTGTTTGGATTTCAAAGGGATGGTGGGATGTTTACAACTGCTAAGATAAGAAAGACCGGGCAGTGTGTTTATTTTTCCCAAAAGGAAAGAGGTCATATTGGCAACATGAAAGATTTTTATATTATGGGAAAAGTAAATTTGCAAAGACTAATGGAACAATGGGATTTACCAGATGAAAGAGAGAGAAACATATATAAAGGGGAATGAAAGACCATTTTGGGAAGCCATGTAAGATCTGACAGGAGTGTATGAAATAACCTTGAAGAAGCCTCCAGCTATTTTTGCAAAAGTCTGCTGTGTCCAGTAACTAAAGTTTGAGAAAAGCCTTTGGAATTCCATAGTCGAGTGGATGCAGTGGTAACTTGTTGGCTTGCTTTTTAAATTTCAAATCTATTTTGGACTGTTACCTTAAAGAGGAATTGTAGTTAGGAGTTAGGTTAATTAAGAATTTTAGGATTTGTTATAGTATTAAGCAATTGTAATCTTATGTATGAGCTTGAAATCTTTTCTTTTGTTAATAAATATTTTAATTTTTAAAATCTCTAAACGGTAGTGGACTCATTACTTCTGAATTCAATGCACACACCTCGTAATAAATACAAGTTGGGAAACGGTTGTGATGGCGTGGCCAAGTTTCCCTTGTGGATTTGGTCTGGCAGGCATGCATCTCCTGCCACATCATAACGCTCCTCATACCTGAAGTCCCTCATCTTTCATAACATCCAGGGAAACCTCCTCTGTACCCTTTCTAATTTTAACCATTTTATTTCCTTTTAAGAAACGTGAACTACATTTGTATGCATCTATGAATGTAAAATTCAAAAGTTCAAAGTATTCAGTAGGAAAAAAATGGAATGAAAAATAAATGATCTTCCATATGACAGATGCAAAAGATTATAATACAAGAAATCTATTAAATGGTCCAACATGGGTTATTATTGAGGGTACAATGGTGCTGTTCATGTATACGCTATCCTGTGGAAAGTAGAACAACTTCATGTGAAGAGCATATAAGTTCATTTTCATTGTCATTTTCTGCTTTTCATTCAATTATTATGCTTTTCACTTAAGTACCTAGACCCATCTCCTCCCGTTATATAGAATTAATACTCAAACCAATTTACTCATTATATTCTTAATTTCATATTATCAAATCTCAATCGTACCTGTTGAATAAAATTAATGGTTATGATTCCTCCTTACTCCCATTTATACAGGATCTGAATGCACCAAGTTAAATTTGCTTCCATTGTGCATAATTCGAGTGTTATTAAATTTCATTTAGTCCCATAGCATAGAAGTCAAATGTACAAATTGTATTAAATGAAATTCTAATGTGTTAAATCTCAGGTTTGCTGAATATAACTCCTGTGTACTGAATCCTATTCAATGTTATTCTACGTTATCAACTTACTTCTTATTCTTCTCCATTATATCAATTCTAATTCATCAAATCCCTTCCAGTTGATGAATTGAGTGCATGTTTTATTGGTATTCTGTTAATAAATCCATAAACAGAATGTGTTGCATCAGAACATTTGTGCATGACATGGAATGCAGAAGTGATGGGTGAGTCTAAAAGGCATTAATACGATGTTTTGTTTGATATTGACATTTTGATAATTTTTAACCTCTAGAAATTTTAACAATGGCTTTAAGATATGTTAACAGCTTGCCAAATGGAAAGAACTTAAAAGCCTCAAGCCTGGTGACATGTCAAATGTGCTCAACGTGTTTGTAGAACACAAAGGCAGCTGATTGGTTGGCTCTGACATTACAACAGGAATCACACTTCAAAAGTACTGCAGTAAAGTGCTGTGGGATATCATATGGTCATTTTAGGGGGAGGCGGTGGCGTAGTGGTATTATCACTGGACTGTTAGTCCAGAGACCCAGGGTCATGCTCTGGTGGAGCAGGTGGCAGAATTTGAATTCAATAAATATCTGGAAAATTTCCTATTCAGAAAAAGGGACCATTCACTTTCTTGGGATCTTCTGCTCTCGCTGGTGGTGAACTTGGAGGCGTGAAGGACATGTAATTAGGGAGGGTGCTGATGTACTGGAACCCCGCAGCCTTCCTGCCTCTGCCAGAATTAAGACCCATGGTCGACCTTCCCGTCTCACTGCCCGTTGAGGCCTTGGAATGGCAAATTAATGGCCTCTTAAGGGCCTCATCCTGCTGCTGCTGCTGGTATTAACCCAGTGGTGAGCGGGCCTGTTGACATGTGGTGTGCAGGACAGGTAAAACTGTGCAGCCAGTTTGTCACCTCCAGGGGGTCCCTCAATCGATGCCTGATCGAGGGACTTAACATCAGGAAGGAAGGCCCTCTGAGAGCCATCCCTCTGCCCTTTTCCTTCGCCCCTTTCCCTCCGATCACCGCCCCGCAAAACTTCTCCCACATGTTACTTCTCTGTGGCCTGGGTCACTCTGCGATCATGGAACTCCAATGCCTGTCCTGCCAGCAGCAGCCACCTCTGATTGGCCCATAGCTCTCGGAAGGTGAGACTTCCCCCGGGGTCTTGATTCTGGGGAAAGACCCACCGCTGGCCTGGTCACTGCCTGATTGGCAAACTCTCCAGCCAGCAGGCACGACCCCCTGACGCCTCACCAAGATTCCACCCAACATTTTTTTTAAAGCATTTTCAGTGAGCACCTTCATTCCTTACTCGTCCAATTATATAACTGTGAAAATAAATTTACAATTTTCAAGAATTCGGGGAAAAAAACCTTACACATAAATGAACCTGTCCTTCTTCCAAAATATCCATTCACTCCTTTGCAGATACCGTATTTTCTGCTTCACTTTTGTTTATTGAAGCATATTGAAGGGATTAAGCGTAATCTGAGAGCTCAGTGTCCAGAGCAGCTGCTGGTCTTGCTCCGTCTTGTGTGATTGTGACCTTTCCTGAAAAAGTCCTGCTGTACCTGATGACTAACAGAAGCGCAGCGTGCCACTCGTGAAAGTAGGAGGCACAGAAAATTCTCAATGTAAAAAAAGGGGAAGAAATAAGGTCAGGGAGAAAAGAGGCAAAGTCATTCAAAAATCAAAAAAAACACAAACGACCAAAAAATAATAAAATGACGAAAATGTGCAAAAGGCACCAGAAAGGAAGAAAGGTGGACAGACAGAAACTGTGGCCCCAGTTTTCTGATCCCTGCAAAATGTGCCCACACTGGTAGTGCGGGACTGGCCTACTCTATTTAGGCCTCCCCCCCTTAGTTGAATGGGCTCTTTGCATCTGACAAGTGTGTACAAAATCTGGCTTTGAGGCTGGTGGGTTGCAAGTGAAAAAAATTGCTTTAATAGCTGCTTTTAGAGTGCTGCTGCTTAACCTTAGAGGGTGAGGAAGAAAGACTCAAACATGTGAGGAGTGGATTTTGGATTGAGTGAATCCAGTGTCACATTGGATTTGGAAGCACATGGAACAGAAATGACATATCAAAGGTAATACATCCTTACTATTCTTTCATAAACGGCAAGGCCCAGTGCAGCTGTCTGTCTACTGTCAGAACAAACACCTTCTAATCTGGGACACAGCAATGTTTCCTTTTTGCAACATACTTCCACTTCATTAAAGCAGTTCAGCATGTTGTTGGTAGGGCCAGTAGATCCAAGCACAAAGCTTTTGACATCTGCAAAGCCAATATGCAACCTGGTAGCGGTAGTCAGGGCCAATGAGGATGGGGGTAAGAGTGCAGAGGTGCAGTTTTGTGGACTCTGCCACTTTCTTACATACTCAAACGTGTTTTCTGCTTGCCGGATATGCCAAGATTGCCTACAACCACTGGGAACAAACCAAAACTGGAGGTAGGCCAACAATACTGAAACAAATCATGATATATGGTTCTCTTCCTTTGGGAATTGGAAACTATAGAGGGTATTGATTGACTTTGGAGTCTTGGTGCAGCAACCCAACAATTCTTCTTTGCTTGCTATGATACTGCATATTGAGAACACAATCTAGAATCTAGCCGGGCCAGCATTTGCTAATCAGCTACAAGATGCTCCAAAGTCATATGGTATTATCGTCTCGAAAGCTATAAACTGTAATCATTTCCTTGATCTGTAGTTTCTTCTGAACGTGAGGCCATAGGGAGTGGGAGCTTAGCGCCAAGCCTCTCAAAATATGTGGCGTCAAGCATTCCATCTGCTCCAAGCTCCAGTGTAGAAACTAATATCTTCAGTTAATAGATTTGAAGAAGAGGGGCTGCGTGAAGTACCAATCAGAAGGAGTGAATTGTGATAGAAGGAGAGGAAGCTAAACAGCATGGACAATAGATTGACATTCTCCAGGACCTGCCATTGGATTGGACTTATTACAGATAATGCTGAAGCAAAAAGACATTTGCAGCCGCCTTTGAGCCCATTTTGAGTGGCCTGTAGCTGTGGTCTGAAAATGTGTGGTAAACGTATCTCTGACATGACCGCCGTGTTCTGGAGATATTTAATGACATTCAAAGGAACACAGAGCAAATAGATTGTTTATGCCTCTTTTTAGCAGGACCCCGAAGCAAGAATAGAGGGTAATTTTCTCAGAAACGCTGAGCTGCACCCCACTGAGTTCTTGGACGCTCAGTACAAGAGGCTGACGCTGTTGGATTTGGTACATTCTGTGATCATTTGGAAAGGACAGTGACTGCTGGCTTGGATTGCTCGCATACTGGGTGGCATTCAACTGGGGATCCCAGCAGTAAGACAGTGGCAGGAGAAGGGAGCAAGTAGGTGGTTTCCTCTCACGGAATCAGAACAATTTTACACCCCAGTTATGTCCCCAAAGGAATGAGAAAGTATCAGGGACTGGGCAAGCATTGTGCCCCCTGCATCTTCAAATATGATTTCAGCTATTGTAGAAACATTGCATGGTCCTGCACCAAGAGGCCATTCCTGTGTCAGGGAGAAAAGCAGCATGAAGTGCCTGTGTTCACTGGTGTCACAGACAGAATTTATGCGTTTCCTTACTGCTGTGAACAATATCCTTTGTATATGAGGGGTGTGTGTTTTCTTACCCTCAGAATGATTGTCCCAATTTAAATAATTCCAGCATTAAGCTTTTAGTGAATTTAAAATAAGGAAGGTTATTTACTACCACACATTTGACCCGGAGGTTTAAAAACGCAACGTCTCACTCGCTCAGCGCACCCACACTATCACACACACAAAGATTAGATACATACATGGGTAAAACAATTGAATTACAATTTATGATTGTCTCAGTCTCTCTTTTGTAGCTGGCCTGTAATTTCTTAAATGATTTGAAGTGAAGGTATTGTAAACAGTGGGATTTCAGTAAGCTGTGGTCAAATTTCCAAGCAGTTGGGTTCTCAAGTGAACTTGAAGTCAGAACAGGTTGGGGAGAGTCCTCCTTCCACTTTCAAGCTATGGCTGTTTATTACCTAGCTGCTTAGTTGACATGCAGCTGGTTCAATAGCTAACTTTGATTAAATAGGATTCTTTGTCCAGAACAGCTTCTTGCTGTTTTAAAAGCAGGCAACAAACATGCCTGTCTTACCATGTGACCTGTTACAAGTCCAAAGTTCTTTTCCCAGCTAGGTCAATTATACACCCTATGTAATGACTTTCACACCTTGAGAGCTTAAGACAGCGAGTGTCTTTGTATCTGAATGACCCATTCAGATCGGGTCTGTTGAATTAGTTTCAGGAAAAGGCATTGGCTGGAATATTCTTCCCTTGCAGGCATTGAGGAAGGAGGCAGGCCAGCCTGAAAATTTGGTGCTTTGCTGTCGGGACTGAGACCATATCCCAGGCCCTCCTGCCTCTACTGGAAGCAAGTTCTGAGCAGGAAGGCCCATGATCGAGCTTCCCATCCCACCTCCACTTGACCAATTAAGGACCAATTAAGGACCGCTTAAGGGCCTCTTCCCGCCTCCCTGGCAATCTTCCCAGCTCCAGCCGAGCCTGCCGACATGCGTGACTGGGAAAACCGTGTGGGCTGCATGACAGATGGGGGTGGTCCCTCAATCTGCACTAATCAGTGCATCATCAAAGGCATGGACATGGGCGGGTGGTGGTCTCTGAGAGCCATCCTCCTGCCCTTGCTGCCAACCCCCATGGACTCCCTCTCCCTACAACCCCCACCCTACGAGGCTGACGCAATCCTGGGACCCTGAGGTATAGTTCGCCAAATGTAAGAGCTGCTGGCCACTGATTGACCAGCAGCTCTTGGTGGGCAGTGCGTCTTATCCCAGGGCCCTCAGTCGGAAGGAAGGCAATGCAGCATCTTAACAGTCCTCTCAGCAGTCTGATGGGCTGAAGATATGGCGGCATTTGCTCCTCAGAGTCAGCGCAGGTATCTCACTGCTTTTTCAGGCAGCGTGTGAGACACCTGCCAAGAGCGGAAGATTCCACCCAGTTTCAACAGCAGTCTAGAAGATTCCTTTTGTTCCCCTTGAGGCAGGAGAGCATTTCAAACCACAAGAGAAGCCGGGTGAAGCTCAGGTGACCATTTTATTTTGCTTTTTAAAAATATGGGGCAGAATTTTACGGCCCCGTTTTGGCGGGGACAGGGCCGTAAAAAGCGGCAGGCCGTTATAAATCCCATTGACGGCAGCGGGAATGTAAAATCCCATAAATCCCATTGACGGCAGCGGGAATGTAAAATCCCATAAACCCCATTGACGGCAGCGGGAATGTAAAATCCCGCTGTCGTAAAATTCTGCCCGTGAAGTATTGACGACAATTCATAAAATACTGTAATGTGACACAGGCAACAGATGGAGTGGCCAGTGTAATAGTGCTTACATTTTTATTTTTCTCTACTTAAAATGTAGTAGAAGGTTACCTAAGTGGTTTATAAACCAATCAAAAGCTATCTTTTTAATGCTGTTTAAGTTTTGTCAATTTTTGTTAAACTTTGTTGGAACATAGTCGAGCATTCTCAGCTATGTCATTTGGGTTTGCTTGCTCATTCTATGGATTCACCGGTCAATGTCTTGTTAGTATTCCACTCATCACCTTGCCTGTTCCTGGTGTTCCAGGAGGATAGACCTCCCTAACTTAGAAAACACCCCCATGTACCTCTGCTATTCAGCTATGGTGATACAGTTGGTAAGTGGTGTCTTGCTGGACAGGACAAGGAGAACGAATAAGTAACTGAAGAAGAAACGAGGGAGTGAATTAAAAAAAAAATCAATCAGCAGCAACCCCGAGCCATTTTTTGGGGAGGGACACACCTCCTCCGCTCCTAACAGGCACAGACTAAAGGTACTGTATTGCAGACAAAATGGTAGCTCGACATTCCTGACTTTTAGACCATGTCTACACCATTCTCTCCAAACACCACGGCGGTAATCAGGCACAAATATATGTAAATAATTTTTGTAGGCTATTGATTAAATGTCATCGTTGTTCATATGTTATTAGATTTGCTGTAAAAACCCATGTAACACCTTGTTGAATGAGGTGCCACTGGGTTTTTAATGGTATATTAATTACCACTAAACAGCCTCACTGGCCCTGAAAGAGTAATTTTATATTTGTGGAAAGTCAGATTTCTGTATTTTTATAAAGTTCACAAGTTTGAAATATATTTTTACAAAGTTTTATAAATGATATTTCAGCTTCTAACTTAATCCCAAATGTTTGTTCCAATCATTTATTTCAGAATTTGTAAAATTTTAATTAAAAATGAAAAATTCAGTACGTTTTTACTTCCTGATTTGATGTCAGCAAGAATACTTCAATACAATTGGCTGCTTTACCCTGCTTGATGATATCCCAGTTGATGCAGGTTTGGAGATCCGCTTGACTTGGTGCCAGATTCAAACTGATGTCAGGAAAGGCAAAATCCACACCTCAGCGGTTGATGGATCTTTGTGGTCAGTTTTCTTTGAAGTCAGTAGCGAGCGCTGTTACTTTGCCACCGACTGCAAAATCTGGAACATTATTTATCTGCTACGGCCTCTACCATTCAACCATCAGCTGATACTGGTCTGAGAGTGCACAGTACACACTCCACCGGTGCTAAAGTAGCATCGGGATTCTATTGGCGTCACAGGACCCTGACTTAAATATCTAACTTAGTTGTGTGCTCTCTTTAGGCAGCTACCAACCTATTTCATAGAGTCCAGCAAAATGGTGATGGGAAGGGTTATTTCCTCCAAGCCATTTTAAAGGCGGATACCATCCCATTTCTAGGGAACTAAGTGCAGTTGGTAATGTCTTAAGACAGGCACCAGGGGCTCAGAGTTGGGTAATAATTAGAATGTAGACACTTCTGTAAGCCAATGGAATCATTAATCTTTTTGGAGTTGTAGGGCGGAATCGCCCGCTCCCCTGGACTCCCTTCTCCCTCCCTGCTTCTCAGTAAATATCGAGATCATTTTCCCCTGGGGTAGGCCATCTGTCGGATTTACACAGATTCTCCTGAAAGGGCGACACATGCTATAAATGTTGCCTTGTGGCGCATTGACTTGGCCATCGCTGATCATTACTAACCTACTCCAGATTTTGGTTGTTCTGTGATTAAAACAGGGCATGTTAAGTATAGTGGTAAATTAGACGCAGCATGCCCATTGGCCTTTTAGAGACTTAGATTGTTTTTAATTTCCAATGCTAACCATTATGTGTGTGTTTGTGTAGGAGCCAGTGGCTTTAGCCACCCTTAAATGAAATTAGATGTTTCTCATTAAAATTTTATCTGGATAAATTGAGATGAGCACCTGCTTTGCTCAGTTTGTTTGCTGCTGTCCTTACAGAAATTGCAGGCTGGTAGGGCACAAATAGACTAAATTCAGCAAGGGCGAACATTTAAGGCATAAAACCTAAACTTCTAAATTGATATTGTACAATCCATATGGTTTACCGTACTTTAATATGTGCAGCATTCATCCAGCTCACCATACATTATTCGGAATTACAGATCTGTTGCGATACAGAAGGAGGCCATTTGGCCCATCATGTCTGCACCGAAGGCCATTTCCTATCACTTGTTCTGAGAAGCAATGGCACAGCAGTTGATTAATCCACCTCATTATAATGTAGACAGTTCAAGTTCCCGCTCTTTCTGAATTTAAGTTCATGTGAAATTGACTTCCCTGAATGACAAATGTTACAAGCATTTTTACATTAACCCTCTTCTCCGTTAAATCATGTTGTTGCCAGGTTACCAGTACCATTATTTTTCAGTCTAACTGGCAGTGACATGAAAACTCGCTTAAATGTAGGAAAATTGCAATCACCATTGTTTTTCATGGGGACGGAGTTATGAAAGAAAGAAAGACTTGCATTTATATAGCACCTTTCATCACTACAGGACATCCCGAAGTACTTTACAGTCAGTGAAGTATTTTTTTCAAAGTGTAGCTACTGTTGCAATGTAGGAAATGTGTCAGACAATTTGCACACAGGTCCCACAAAGAGCAATGTGATAATGACCAGATAATCTGTCGTTGGGGATTGGTTGAGGGATAAATAGTGGCCAGGACATGAGGACAGGTTGCATAAACTTGGCCTGAATTCCCTTGAGAATAGAAAATTGAGCAGCGATGAGCTGTTTATAATGTTAAAAAACCGGGAAGGCAGATACAGATAAACTATTTCCTCTAATGGGTGGGGGCGTGGTGGTCAAGAGCAAAAGGATATAATCTTAAAATTAGAGCTAGGCCAATTAGGAGAGAAGTCAGAAAGCACTTGTTTTATACAAGGGATGATCAAAATTTTGAATTCTCTCCCCTCAAAAGCTGCAGATTCTGGAATAATTGGAGCTTTCAAGACTGAGATTGATAGATTCTTGTTTGGTAAGAGTATCAAGGAATATGGTAATTACTGCCTAACTATTTTTGATGAGGCTAATAGCACAGTGACACAAAAGTTTGTGGAAAATATGGGGTGACATGATTAATATTAAGTAACTTACTCCATAATTTCCTCCTTTCTTTTGTGCCCTGCACAATGGTCCCTGCAGCACGGAGGTGCCATTGGAGTTTGTCCCCAGGGAAATTTGAACCAGTGGTTTAAAATTAAACTTGACAAGATCATGAATGAACAGGACATTTCCAGTTATGGAGAGTAAGCAGCTGGTTAACTGCGATTATGGGAAACAAATCGACTACCCCGGTTTCCTGAAATTTTGCTTAAGCACCACCAAGAGTCAGAGAAGTGTCTCCCAGAGTTTTTTTTTTCTGAATTGACCAATGGTTTGTTTTTTATCTGTCTCCTCCTGTGTGGGGAGGAGATGGGTCAGGGACATGCCTGGCTGCACCATTTCTGCATGGTATTTTCCCAAACATGTATGTAATTTTAGTTGCAAAATGAATAATTGAATGAACCAAAGCACTGGTACTCTCCGTAATTGATTGAGATTAATGGCGTTACTACATTTAATGTAGAGATTTAGACACTGTCCTCTGCCTCCTCCATTTCCAACAAGTATGAAGAGTTCACAGACTTCTTCATCACTGAGATTCAGATCATCCATTCCACTCCCTCTGTTGTTTCCCATCACCTTTGCCACTAAATTAGGCCTCGCTCTGGGTTTCCCTCTTTGCCAATTTGTCCATCTCTCCTTATGCCCCCTCCAATCTCATCTTGAAAATGAGACCGACCTCACGCTCCCTTAATCCCATTCCCACTAAACTGCTGCCCACCCAACTTTCCCAACTGCTGCCCATGTTAGCTGATATTGTAAATCCTCCAGGATAGTTCTCCAGGACTATCCATCTCCTGTTCAAAACTGTGGTCAGAGTGACAAATGAGACTGATTGTGACTGTTACCATGGTGCATTTCCCTCCTTGTCCTCTTTAGCCTCACTGCAGCTTTTGACATGATTGGCTGTACTATCCTCCTCCAATGCCTCTCCTGCATTGTTCATCTCAAAGGGACAGTCCTCAATGGATGCACTCTTACCTATTAAATCATAGTTGAACCATCTCCAGCATGGCTTCTGCTCCTGTCTCTGCACCGTTACAAACAGGTCGTGCCTAACCAACAATCCCTTTTAAGTGTGTCATAACCGTGGCCATGTGGCCATCTTAAGAGGACCGTGTAGTGCAACAAACAGGCTACGTACAATAAGGAAAAATTAGAGAGGACATTGTTCTTGAATTGCTCAAAGAATCATGCTTTGCCCCCCTCTCTGAGTCAACTGTAGTTCCGTTGGTAGCACTACCACCTCCGAGTCAAAGGTTTGCAGGTTCAAGTCCCACTCCTGAGATTTGAGCAGAAAATCTAGGCTATCGCTTCTGTGTAGCACTGAGGGGGTGCTGCATTGTCGAAGATGCTGTCTTTCAGATGATATATTAAACCGAAGCCCTGTTTTCCCTGTCAGGTGGTCATAAAAGATCCATGATATGATTTTGAAGAAGACCAGGCGAGATATCCCCAGCGTTCTACCCAATATTTATCTTTCAATCAACATCGCTAAAACATCATTTGTTTGTGGCAGCTGAGTTTGCGCATAAATTGCTGTGTGTTTCCTATATTGTTAGTGTCCAAGCTTCAAAAGTTCTTCATTCGCTGCAAAGCACTTTGCACCATCTAGTGGTCATGAAAGGCGCTATATAAATGTAAGTCTTTTTTTTTCCATTTACGTGCTGCCCCTAGGCGATATAGTCTGAATATATAGGCCGACTTTCACATCCCCTTCCCCACCATGTCTCTCAGCCTCCACCATTGCCATTGATTCCATCCCCCTCCACAGCCAAAATCTTAGGTTAAAGCAGATAGATTACAACTTTGGTGTCCTATTTGATCCTACATTGAGCATCCAACTCCATATCTTCCACTACACGGTCCAGCTACACCCACCTCCAAACATCATCCTCTTCTGCCTCTATCTAGCCCACCTGTGGCTGAAACTTTCATTTTTTGCCATGGCCAGACTTGACTATTCCAATGACCTTCTGATTAACCTCTCATCTTCCAAGCTTAGTAAACTTCTGTTTATCTAAAACTTTGCTCCTGGATGTTTTGCTGTACCAATTCCCAATTACCTTTAACCATTGCCTTTTCTGAGCTATTTCAGCTCCTGGTTCTCTAATTCCTCAAATTTAAAATTCTCATCCTTGTGTTTAAACCCCTTCTAGGCCTTACCCCTTCCTGCAGCCCTACAACTACCCTTAAGAACTGTGTCCTTTCAATTCTGGCCTCGCGTTCATCATACTTCCCTGCTCTCTTCTGTTGATTGAAAGATATTGGCCAGGATACTGTGGATAATTACCCTCTTTCCCTTTGAAATAGTGTCATGCAATCTTTTATGTCTACCTGAGATGGCAGACAGGGGCTTGGTTTAATAGCTCATCCAAAGGACAGCACCTCCCTCAGTAAAGCACTGAAGCGACAGTCTTGATTTTCATTTCCAAGTCTGCTGGAGTAGGACTTGAACACCAGAACCTTTGGACTCAGAGGTAAGGGTGTTACCGATTGAGCCACAGCAGAAGATTAATTGCAGCATCTAAATACAAGATATTACTATTAAGATTCAGGTAAAAAAAATCACTAAACTTTTCTCACAGGAGATTGGAACATTTTTCTTGCATTCCTGGGGTTTACATAATATCCATTTGATATGAGAGAAGATGAAGGTTAACATTCTCCAATGGAAGATTTAGTGAAGTAGTATGTTGCTCTGCTCCAAGGTTTCATCAAGTTTAGACAAGAAGATGGCTCCCCGTTTCTGAGGGAAAACATTAACAGCATATTAAAATGTTATTTCTTATGATCTAGGATCTGGATTCAAACCTGGCCTTAACAGAAAGGACGAATACATCATCTGTTAGATATCTTACATGGAATAAATTGGAGACCAAACGGCCACAGTACAACACTTCTCTAAATACCTGCACTAAGGCTAAAACCATGGAAACACATGCATGTGCATGTACATTCATGTGAAAGCAAAATAGTAGTTAGGATCGACCTGGAATTTTTTGGGTTCACTTGGACAGTTCCTGATTACAGGGGCCTTGTGATTGGCCATCAATAACTCCCAAATTAATGAACAGTCTTTAATTACCATTTACTGGCAGTTTGTCAAATTTCATTTCATAAATCGCTTGTACTGCACTTTTCCAAATTAACTCAGCTGAGAGTCATTCTCTGACTGCTATCAAAGCCAGCAATTAAGCATTTTACAGATTAATTTCTTGTCAAACACATGCCGATGAGTTTTATTCTCTCCTAGGACACTTCAATCTATTAACTGCAGCTTTAGGCACACACAATTAAGTCCAGTTCCTATGCTGAGGGTCTCCAAAGCGTGTCGCTGTGCACCAAAGCCACTCAGTCATAGAGTCGCCGTTTCCCAGGAGTCTCTCTTATGAACAGAAAAATCAATTAGAAAGTAACCTGGCTAAGCTGATTCTTCACTTATTAATGACTCCACAAGTTTAACTGCTTGTTGACCATCACTTGTCCTGCTGTGTGCTGTGTTAATGTTATTCATACATCACATTGACTGAATGGTTATTGGCATTAAAATGAAAGTGCAGTATAATAAAATCACAAATTGGACCATGTAGTTGAGGCCTTGTTCCTGGGTAGGTTAATAATATGCCGTTAATATCAGTTGGAACGAACAAAGACCGGTATCTTTTCATAAGCTCTTGTTCTTGCTTTGTAAGTTAATATTGAAATATTAGCTTCATTGTGAATGTCCTTTAGCTGGAATACCTTTCTTGCAACTGGATGAATTAAGCTAGTAATGTTAAGATAGCTAGAATTCATAAATTATTGTGGAAAATTATTCTTTAACATGATTATCCTTGTTGCCAATGGGTCAGATTCATTAATAATTTAAATTAACTAACCACTGACATCACCAGTTAATTTGAACATTATCCTCATTGCTAATCATGAGCATGAAGATGACTGTTAGCCTTGGCTCAGTGTTAGCACTCTTAACCTTAAGTCAGACGGTTGCATCTTCAAGTCTGTCTCCAGTGCAGTACAGAGGCAGCGCTTTCTTTCTGCATCCACTGCCGTCTCAGGTAGATGTAAAAAAAACTCGTAGCTATTCTTGAGGAAGCACAGGAGAGTTGTCTCAGTGTCTTTTGCCAAGATCTATCTTTTGGCCAACACTATTGTAGCAGATTATCTAGTCATTTATCTCATTGCCTTTTGTGTCCATTCTAAATGCCCACTATTCAAGAGTAATTGTCTATGAAATGCTTTGTGACATGCTGAGGTTATGAAATGCGCCATATGAATGTAAGTTCTTTCTACCTAAATAGGTATGAAGAAGTTAGACCTTCATGATATATTTCATTGAGATTAAAAGTAATTGGAATCCAAAATTTTAAACTATGTCAAAACCATCAGCAAGTTACAGGTCAAATAAGTTGGCTAATTGTGCATTTATTAATAGGTTGCTTTGTGTTTCACAACTATGTTGTTCCCTTATATGGCATAGATTGCATTAGGAGCAAGTGCATGGAATTAGCCAAGCCAAATTGTACCAATGAAGGAAGAAAATTGTATCAACTCAACTTAAGCCAGAAACTTGCAAAAAAGTTGAAAAGCTAATAATAATGCAGCTATGTGATTAACAATACTTTATGAAGAATGGGACAAACACTAGTGGTGACACAGTAAGCAAGCAGAGCATGTCTGGTCAGCAGCACAGTGTGCTGAGTCAAAGCAAGTCAGGTATTCCATGTTTTGGTCTATTCTCAGCAAAAATAGGTAACACGTTCACAAGCTAATGATAAATGAATGACTTCCTATTCGTTTTGTTTACAATACAAAGGGAATGGCTATTCAAGTCAAAGATCCTTTCAAATGTGAACCTCATATTAATAATAACCTGATGGTTGCACCTGCAAAATGGAGTTTGTCTATGAGTGAGTGCCTGCAGTACAATCTCTGAAGAATTTGAAAAGCTGACCATCTGGCTGCTGTCAGAATGGTCAACTCATGTAGGTCTGGCTTGACTGCTTTATTGTCTTTGGCATCCCAGGCTCAGTGTAGTTCGAACTTGTAATTATGAATATCTGTACCTGAAAGCAAGTATATAATCAAAGATCTAATAGTACTTAACCTTAATAGTATTTAACTGAGCAAGACAATTATTCCAACTGCACAGACACGGGTGGTCTGAAATTCTTGTAATATAAATAAACATGAGCATAAGCCATGAATAGAAGTAGGATTCTGAAAAAAATGTGTACTGTAATAATTTAACAATGATTTGAGATTGAGGTGATCTTCTCAAAGCATACAAATTTCTTTCAGGACTCGACAGAGTAGATATAGGAAGGATATTTCCCTTGACTGGGTGGAGTGCAGGGTGAGGTGGTCTAGAACCAGGGGACACAGTCTCAGAATAAGGGAATAAAGCAAAATACTGCGGATGCTGTAAATCTAGAACAAAAACAAAAATACCTGGAAAAACTCAGCAGGTCTGACAGCATCTGCGGAGAGGGATACGGTTGACGTTTCGAGTCCGTATGGCCCTTCATCAGAACTAAAAAATATAGAAATGAGGTGAAATATAAGCTAGTAGAGGGGGATGGGACAGCTCGATAGGGGGCCAGTGATAGGTGGAGGCCAAGAGACTGCCAAAGGTGACATAGACAAAAGGACAAAGGGGTGTTGACGGTGGATATTATCTAAAGGATATGCTAATGGCGACATTAAGGGTAGCAAGCAGGACAAGCTAGTGGCAGATGGCCCTAATGGGGGTGGGGTGGGGGGAAGGGATCGAAATGGGCTAAAAGGTGGAGACAAAACAATAGATCAAAATAAATTTTAAAATAGGTGGGAAAAGAAAAATATATTTGTAAAAAAATTTATAAATTATTGGAAAAAGTGGGATCAGAAAAGGGGCGGTGATGGAGGAGAGAGTTCATGATCTGAAACTGTTGAACTCAATATTAAGTCCGGAAGACTGTAAAGTGCCTAATCGGAAGATGAGGTGCTGTTCCTCCAGTTTGCATTGAGCTTCACTGGAACATTGCAGCAGGCCAAGGATGGACATGTGGGCATGAGAGCAGGGTGGAGTGTTGAAATGGCAAGTGACAGGGAGGTCTGGGTCATGCTTGCGGACAGACCAAAGGTGTTCCGCAAAGCAGTCACCCAATCTGCATTTGGTGTCTCTAATGTAGAGGACACCACATTGGGAGCAGCGAATGCAGTAGACTAAATTGAGGGACGTGCAAGTGAAATGCTGCTTCACTTGAAAGGAGTGTTTGGGCCCTTGGAGGGTGAGGAGGGGGGAAGTAAAGGGGCAGGTGTTGCACCTTCTGTGGTTGCATGGGTAGGTGACGTGGGAGGGGTTGAGGTGTAGGGGGTCATGGAGGAGTGGACCAGGGTGTCCTGGAGGGAATGATCCCTGCGGAAAGCCGCCAGGGGGGTGAAGGGAAGATGTGTTTGGTGGTGGCATCATGCTGGCGTTGGCAGAAATGGCGTAGGATGATCCTTTGAACACGGAGGCTGGTGGGGTGATAAGTGAGGACAAGGGGGACCCTATCATGGTTCTGGGAGGGAGAGGAAGGTGTGAGGGCGGATGCGCGGGAGATGGGCCAGACACGGTTGAGGGCCCTGTCAACCACTGTGGGTGGAAAACCTCGGTTAAGGAAGACATGTCAGAGGAACAGTTTTGGAAAGTGGCATCATCAGAACAGATGTGTTGGAGGTGAAGGAACTGAGAGAATGGGATGGAGTCCTTACAGGAAGCTTAGAGGAGCTGTAGTCAAGGTAGCTGTGGGAGTCGGTAGGCTTATAATGGATATTGGTGGACAGTCTATCACCAGAAATTGAGACTGAGAGGTCAAGGAAGGGAAGAGAAGTGTCAGTGATGGAACACGTGAAAATGATGGAGGGGTAGAAATTGGAAGCAAAATTAATAAATGTTTCCAGATCCAGACGAGAGCATGAAGCAGCACCGAAGCAATCATCGATGTACCGGAGAAAGAGTTTTGGGAGGGGGCCGGAGTAGGACTGGAACAAGGAATGTTCCACATACCCCATAAAGAGACAGGCATAAGAATAAGGGGTGGGCCATTAAGGACTGAGATGAGGAGGAATTTCTTCACTCAGAAGGTGGCGAATCTTTGGAATTCTTTACCCCAGAGGGCTGCGGAGGCTTAGTCATCATGCATATCAAGACAGTGATGGATAGGTTTCTAGATATTAAAGAAATCTAGGGATTTGGGGATAGTGTGGGAAAATGGCATTGAGGCACAAGGTCAGTCATGATTTTGTTGAATGGTGGAACAGGCTTGAGGGGCTGAATGGCCAACCCCTGCCCCTGTTTCCTATAATTCCTATGATATGGAGGTTACAACAAGCCAGAGATGTGATGCTGGGAGAAAGTATGCATGAACCTATATTTATATTAGGTCATCCCAAATCACCTTACAGCTAATTAAGTGCTTTTTGAGGTGTAGACACTGTTGTAATGTCAGAAATGTGGCAGTCAATTTCCCCCCTGCAAGGTCGATAAACAGCAATAAGATAATGACCAGATAATCTGTTCTTATGTGTAAACATTCCCATCCTTGCTTTCAAATCCCTCCATGGCCTTGCCTCTCCCTTTCTCTGTGATCTCCTCCAACCTCACAACCCTTTAAGATATCTGCACGTCTCTAACTCTGGCCCCTTGTGCATTCCCAATCATTATTGCTGTTACCATTGGTGGCCAGGCCTTCAGTTACCTAGAGTCCAAGCTCTGGAATTCCCCCCCTACATCATCCGCCTCTCTACCTCGCTTTCTTCCTTTAAGACACGCCTTAAAACCAATTTCTTTGACCAAGCTTCTTTAGGTGACTCAATGTCACACTTCATTTCATAAAACTCCTGTGAAGCACCTTGGGTCAGCTCATCGCGTTAGATGCGCTATACAAATATAAATTGTTGTTGTTTTGGGTGACTGATAAATATCAACCAGGACACTGGGGAGAACTGTGCTCTCCTTTTCTTCAAAATATTACCATGGGATCTTTTATATTCACCTGAGAGGGTAGATGGTGTCTTGATTTAACATCTCATCGAAAATAAAGCACCTCCAACAGTGCTGCACTCCCTTACTGATCCTAATTGTCATGTAAAGGGGTGTCAGCCTAGGTTATGTGCTCAAGTCCCTGTATTGAGACTTTAATCCAAAAGCTCCTGACTTAGAGGTGAGAATTTTACCACTGAACCATGGCTGAAGATTCGAAACTTTGATGTCAGGGTACCATAAGACCATAAGACATAAGAAATGAGGCCATTCGGTACATTTAGTGGCGGGGTATGGGAGGGAATGGGTGGGGTTGGAGAGTTTTGTGGGTGGGGGAGTGGGATAGCTAGTTTAGTAAGTGAATCTTGGGGCTAATGGGACAATTTATCAAATGGGTCTAAATAGGTGTTCAGACTCTCTGTAAATGGCTATCGAGGTGACACAAGTGGCAGATGGGTCCCTCGATCACTGTGGTGGAAATATATGCCAAGACAGACCTATATCTGACTGAAGATGTCTGGAGGATCTTACACTCTGTACTAGCCATGAACAGTCATTTAATTATTTTATATGTTCCCTCTTTTTATTCCTCATCTGCGTCCTGTTATTTTCTGGTACCACGTGCCATTACCTAGAATAGATCATGTGCAGCATCTCTGATCGCAAACACCTGTCAATTATGTTGTTGGGTTACTTGCCAAAGAAGCATTGAAATTTAAAAATACACAGTAGCAGCAGGACATGAACATGATTCTGATATTTCTACCCCATCCATTCATACCACTCAATAAATGGATGGTAGGTGGTAATGATTGTTTCTGAGCTGCTGGGGCCATGCAAATTTGATACCAAGGAAGATGATTGATTGAAGATTGATAAGGAAGATGTAAGAATAGACAGGAATTCCGGAGTTTTACTTTATTTGCCTTGAAGGGAAGGATTTTGAAGATTCTCTCTGCAGTCCTTAACAAATTAGCCTATGGATGTGTCTCTTATAAAAAGCTAACACATTTGTCTTCTATAGCTTATATTTAGAACAGTTATCCATGTCTTTTGACAAATAGCTCTCAATTATGTTACCCGTTTTAAGTTAAACTTAAATACTCTCAGTTCAAACTAATACCCTTTCACTGGGCAACAGTGATCATAACTGCTCTTTTAACAAGGTCCCTAGTGTTCCCTTGTGTTACAGGCCTGTTTGAAATAAATCTCTTCTGGAGTTTTTGATTGGTGTCAGAGGAAAGATGCAGCTTAACCTATGCAGAAGTTTCGATATTTTACTGAAACATATTGTGAGTATATGTGTTCAATATTGGTTTGTTTCAATGATATTTGAGAGAAGGTCCTGTTGGTAAGGCGGAGATTATACTCATCTGAACTCTGTGAGTTTCTGTCCCTTATGTCAAAGCACAGGGGGAGTATGACAAAGATGGAGTAAAGCACTCTACATTCTGCTGAGGTGTACAGTAGGGAACAGCACGACCCATGAAGTGAACACTTCCCATCACAATTGGCATTCCACAAATGCATGGAAATGAATCGGTGGCAATGAGCATTCAGATTGCATATAGACAAAATACTGCAGGTTAGCATTCTTTTTTGAAGAAAATCACAAGACTACTTTCTGCATACCTGGATTAGTTCATGTGTAATTTGATATCCATGAAGAAAAAGTCCCAGTATAAAGGAAAGTAAGAAAACTTAAAGCTATCCTAAATCTAAAACTTCAAAATGGAGATCAGTCAACTTTCAAGGCAATGTTTTTAGTGTCGAAGTTCTTAGAAAAATAGAACAGAGTATATTAGGAAAGGACTCAAACGGAATCCTAAATATTCAATATAAATAGACATACTTTAAAAATCTGTCTTTTAGATATTTACATTGCTACTGCATCAGTAGCTTGCATTGTTGAGTAATCTGATATAACCAATCATTATGGCGTATGTTCATTAAACAGGTGTCACTCTATTTTATCTTTGAAAAGAAAATCCATAATGGATATACTAGATTCTAAGATGTACTAGGGAAGTCAGTGGTGCAGGGAAGGAGCACATAGTGGAATGCTTGAGACAGAATGGTGATTCAAGTTCATTTCTATGTGTGCTAATCTCAGACTGAACAACCCCTCAAATTCTGAATGGCAATTAGTTGTATGGATGCTCCCGCTACTCAATAGAAAATTTCTGAGAGTATCTTAACATTGTAAGTTTAGCATTAGTGCAGAGTGTTTCACACCAATGGTCAACTGCAGTTGAAATGTGGAGTCAGGGTCCAACTTGGAGCATAAATCCAGCAGTGTCAAACCATGTTTGCACAAAGTCTAGGGGATCCATTTGGACACTTTATAAGTCCATTGAACCTTAATTTAAATGAGAGAGTGGCGATTTTCCCTTCTGTATCCAAACATGTGCGTACACAACAGTTCCTCTTCCAACCAGGCAATGTAAACACTGTTCTTCCTGGGCTGGAGTCTGGTAGAAAATCTCACATGTCTATAGATGCATGAAGCAGACAAAACACATATTTTTTGTAGCTTGTTTTTCCTGAAACGATCGCTAGTCTGAAGCAAGAGGCTAGAGCTTGAGGGGTGTCACTTGCATCAAGCATGGCTGACCAGGAATCTTTCCCACTCTTACCGCCTGCCATAGGTGGGCTGGAAGGATTTGCAGGTTGGTAATCAACCTGCCTGGCCACATTGTGAACACACCTTCCATGGCCATCAAATCCTGGAGTGGGACTTGAAGCCAGAGCTTCTGACTCAGAGGCAGAGACACTACACCACACAATCTCCCCCAGGAGTCTAAGGGAGATGGTAGCTGCAATGTCAATGCTGCCTAATAAATAGCAAAAGGCAGCAAAAAATAAAGCTCAGAAATGGAGGATGCGCACCTTAGAGGGTGTTCCTGTTGAACCCGACGTTATGCATGCAATGAAACACAGTACTGAGTTGTTGATGCCTGTCACCAGCCTGACCTAGATATCAGAAAAAGGATCGAACAGGTCTTCACAAAGCTTTGATTCCACTTAAGTGCAGTGAACCTAAATTCATAAACACAACCTTGTAGGTTATTCAATGGAAACAGAAAAGAAATTGCCATTAGAGGGCTCGCTCATTGACACAAAGCTGAAGGTACTAAATTAATTGCCTCAACAAAAACAGCTCACATTTATACAGCACCATTAACATAGTAAAACATCCTGATGTGCTTCACAGCAGCATTATCAAATAAAATTTTATACCTAACTATATAAGGAGATATTATGATAAATAAACAAAAACTTGGCTGAAGACGTAGATTTTAAGGGGTGCCTTAAAGGAGGAGAGATCACCCGAAAGGCAGCACCTCCAACAGTGCAGCTCTCCCTAAACGGGCACTGGATTACTGTGCTCAGGTTTCAGGAGCAGAACTAGACTCTCCAACCTCTTGACTCGAAGCAATATGGCTACCAGTAAGGCTCAGCATCAGGTTGAATATAAAAAAATAAAGCAAATGTCACAGAATAATTTTCCGGTTTCTATGTTAGGATGCATAGTAAGTTATGTCAATGGGAGCAAAAGGTTGCAAAGGGACAGACAGACTTAAGTGAATATGCAAATTATGCCAGATGGAGTTCAATGTAGTGAAAATCTATTTCCTTTAGGAGTAGAGGTGAGGAACTGTGGAGGAGCCAAGGAATTTTGGTGTCCGTATACACCCATTACCAAAAGCAAGTGCATCCCTATAAAGAGTGATCAAAAATGTTAATATATTGACTTTTATGTCAAAAGATTGAAGTACAAAAGTGTCAAAGTTACCTTCAGTTTCCGAAGTCTTGATGAAGCCCCATCTGGAGAATTTCAGTTTGTGCACACATCTCAGGAACCATATATTGGCCTTGGCAGGGGTGGGGTGCAGTGCAGATTTACCAGTGCTCACAGGGTTAAAATCTAAGGCCAGCTCTTGTGGTGTAGTTGGCTACAACTAGCTCTGAGCTGGAAGCTCTGGGTTTGAATGTCACTCCAGGTCTCGATGGCCATGGAAGGTGCATGCATAACATGGCTAAACAGGTTGATTATCAACCTGCAAATCCTTCCGATACGCCTATAGCAGGTGGTAAGAACGGGAGAGTCTCCTAGTCAGCCAGAACCATGTGATAGCTGCAGCGCAACAGCCTCCCCATGTTAAAAACTCCATGAGCAGAATCTTGCCATGCGTTGCCCTCCATGACAGGCCCTCTCCTCGCTTCAAAGGCCTATCAGTGTGAACGAAAAAGAAACTGAGAGGCCAAGTCGCATAAATGTGGTTGGTACTCCCTTGAGTTGAGAAGGTTGAGAGGTGATT
Organism: Cetorhinus maximus; assembly: GCF_964194155.1. Classification (NCBI taxonomy): domain Eukaryota; kingdom Metazoa; phylum Chordata; class Chondrichthyes; order Lamniformes; family Cetorhinidae; genus Cetorhinus; species Cetorhinus maximus. The sequence continues at coordinate 32,747,753 of NC_135902.1, read as the reverse complement.
TAATTGAGAAATTATTTCTTCTGGTGGAGGAATGTAGAACATGGTCTTTTCGAATTAGGGCCAGGTCAGTTATGAGTGAAATCAGGAAGCATTTTTTTTTCATATAAAACAAAATGGAATTCTGGAACTCCTTCCTCCAAAAGGCTGCAGACGCTGGATCATTTGAAATTTTTAAGACTGTGATCAATAGTTTTTGTGAGCTGAGGATATCAAGGGAGAAGGGGGTTAAAAAAGGAAATGGATTTGAGGTACAAAGTCAGCCATGAGCTAATAGAATGGTGGAATGTGCTTGGAGGGGCTGAATGCTCCTTTACTGCTTCAAGGTTCCCAGGTTCCTATCTTCAGTAGTAATATTAGATGAAGGATATCAATGAACAACACAGCAGTTTGAGTCACAGTACCTGAATTTCAAGTAAAATTAAATTTGTATGAGACTGTGCGGTTAATTCCCTTCCCTGTGAATCTCTGAATCTTCTTAGATTCCATTCTTTGAATATATTAGTACAGCTAGGTGGGAAGCTAAGGCTCATTACTGCAGGGTGACACCAAGGTTGCAAGGGATAGGACAGAAGATGAGGTAAATCAACAAATATTGATCATGTAATGACAAAATTAGATTCTTAAGGCTGAAAATTGTCAAAGGAAAATAAAAGCAAGGAAGCTGTGTAATTCCACAGTGTTGAAGCCTTGGGAAAGAATACATTTGAGTTCCTGCTATATTATATACCTCAAGTACAAGGTGAGGTATTAAATGTGTTAAAGCCCACTGTAGAAACAGATCAAAAGCAAGTAGAATGGAATAAATGTAAAGGAGGAGAAAATAAGAATTCAATAAAATGTTTAAAATATGATGTGATTTGAATTATAAATCTAAAAACAGAAAGGAAGACTTGAAAATAAAATAAATTAGACGGAAAGCAAAAGGAAACATGGATGAAAGGACAATATATATTGACAACAAAGGACTATTAATAATAGAAAACCAACAACCTCCTGTGTTATAAACTTGATGTCCCTTCTCGGCTTTTATTTAGGTTCATGGCAGTGTCTAGTATAGTGGTAAACTGCAATTTATTTTCCATCAACTATTAATTCAGACTGAATCAAGGGTTGACATTACCACTGACAACCAATGACATTTTAGTTAATTTTTAATGTTTAGAAATACTTGAAATTTTGACTGAATTTGGAAAAGTCTGTGTTTGGCAGTTTACATTTACCTAATTGTGTGTGATAGATTTGACTCTGCGCTTCTGTTGTCAGATTTTCACTTGTAATTAATTAGCTGCACCCAGAACAATGACATTTTAATTAAAACTGAACTGGGGAAAAAACAAGAGAAAAACAAGCTGAGACCTTTAGGAAAGGTTTCAAAGGAAGATGCGTGACACACTTTGTGTTCGAAAACTAAGTGTTCTCCTGCCTTAAAGCAAGAAGTGAAAAAAAAGGAGAAATAAGTAAGGAGGTTAAGAAAAAGCTAGAAGAGGTGGAATTAACCACCTGAGCGCTGGTTTTCCCTGGAGCTCTGCAAAATAGAAACAGGGTTTCTTTTTCCCCTGTACATTCAATCTGGAAATCAAAGCAAATTTGACGTGCCCTAATACCTTGTTATGTGGCTCAGTTTCAAATGTTGTTTGATAATGTTCCATTGACGCTCCTTGGGATGTTTTACTGTAGATACAAGTTTGTTGTTTAAGCACATTGTCAGCTTTTTGCATTGTTTCTTTTTTAATGGTAAATAAGGGCCTAGCTATCAAGCCTGTTAAACTTTCAAATTTGAATGACCTATGTGACTTTCATATGGCCCTCCCTCAGTAATGCCCAGAATATATTTCTATTTGCAAATTATCCCCACCCCACTTCTGAAAGTCCACAAAATTGCTTCAACTACAAAAAACGTGTGATTGTATTCACTCTGTGGAGTGTTACTTCCCCTTGTAAAAATGCTGAATATATTTTCATAATGTACTGACTGTTGAGAGTCAGATTAATTGAATGTTTGCCAACATTATGCAGCCGCTTGCCAATCAGTTGAAATTCAAACAGTAAAGATAGTGTAGTTCTCACAAATGCATAAGTTTGCTCATGGCAGTTTAAAATGAAATTTAGATGATGGGCCGTTGCTTCAAAGTGCTAATGGTTGCCCCCAGGTAACCAGTGGATTGCTCCTGAACAAGATAATGATTTATATTTTTGTGTTTTTATGGTAACATACAAATGGTGCAAAGCTCCATGGTTCAAAATATAAGTTAACTACTGTATGATACTGTGTATAATTGAATGTTTTTATATACTTTTGAATTGTAATATTATTAGGCACCCATCTGCTTGGCCAAGACCAATCTAAAAATATTCTTCAAAATTTAATAAGTAACTAATTGCTCTTTTTGAAAGCAAGGATACATTGGTGATTTCCCAATACAGTTGGTGCTAATTGTCCAACAGGTTAAAAACTACAAGGTTTTTCAGTTAGGCAGTTAATTACAGGATATTGGAATCTCAGCTTCAGTCAGACAGGGGGACTTCATAATGTGAGGCTTAAATTATATCAAGATGCTATTCCAATCAAAGCCAAGGACAGAAGGAATGACAGGTTGTAGAATGGCAGCTTTTGTCAATCTGTAGATAATATTATTCAAGTATATTTTTGACTGTCCTCATATTTTCAGTTTGCATTGTATTGACAGTATTGGCTGAATTCTTCTGTGCCTCCTAGTTTCATTGATTAACAAATACATGCAAATATTCTAGTTCCCTTAGCCTTCACAAGTCTCTGGTGCATGCATTGTTTCTGCCATTTCTGGAGAAAACTGCATCATAACCCAAGATGGTTAATACAGTGAGAAGATTATGGTAAATGGAATAATTGTTAGCTTTACAGGTTACATAACTCTCCTAGGATAAATGAGTGGAAAGGTGCGGGTTTCAGATAATAGGGGACCAGATTTGTGTATGAGAACAACTGTGATAACATGGAGAGAGAAACAGTTTTATGAAAGCATACAGCTGTAACACCCTCAAACAAAATCGTTTGCCCATTAACACAGTCCCCTATGAATCTAGACTTAATTCTATATTTTTCTTCAATAAATTAGTAATGATCTTAGGAACAAATGTTTGGCAATCACTGAAGTAATTAAATTATAAATGTGCAAGTCTTCATTTTTGTTTGGGGGCTGGAAAATGTGGCTCGTAGCATTATCTTTGACATTGCACAATGAATGGCAGCATTGTGGCTATGTTACTGGACTGGTAATCCAGAAACCTGGATTCATAACCTGTGAGACCTGAGTTCAAATCCCACCATAGCTATGGGGAATTTAAAATCAGTTAATTTTTTAAAAATCGGAAAGTAAAAAGCTAGTATCAGCATTGTGATAAAAAACCTGTCTGGTTCTCTAATATCCTTTAGGAAAGGAAATCTGTTCTTATCTGGTTTGGCCTTGTCTGTGACTCCAGGCCCACAGAAGGTGATTGGCACTTAAGCGCCCTCTGAAATCCGTTGTAGCAAAATCGGATGGACCATTCAGCATTGGCCTGGACACCAGGTTTGGACAGGACAGTCAACTTTGCAAAGCCCTCCTCACCATCATCTGGGCATGTGTCCCAAAATTGGGAGAGGTGTCCCACAGACTAGTTAAGCTTGATGCAATCATAGTCACAGAATAATACCTTTCAGCCGATGTCCCATGAGTCTCTATGACCACCAGAAGCAGCACACTGGTATCTAGTCAGGAGGGAACAGCCCTGGGAGTCCTCAACATTGATCCATGAAGTCTCACATCATTAGGCCAAACATGGTCAAAGAATCATACTCCTGATTACCACCCATCGCTTTCCATCAGCTGATGAATTGGTTCTCCCCTATGTTGAACACCACTTGTAAGAAATACTGAAGGTAGCAAGGCCGCAGAATGTATTCTGGGTTGGGGACTTCAATATCCATCACGGAGTGGTGCATGGGTTCCCCTTTTCCCTCAGAGACCTTCCCAACACTCACGTGCGTGACACCAGATTCACAAGTGTATGGCTTGAACAGAATGACCAGCGAGACCAGTTTCTTCTGATAATTCACAATTGCTTTATTGAATCGCCCACAACCCCACAGTACAAAACCCCAAAATTTAAAACAACCCAGTACCCGACACAAAGTCACCACGATTCAGGCTTAAACTTATGAAAATACAAATTCCACACTAAGTCCCCATGACTCGGTTTAAACTTACAAAAACGCGGGCAAAACACTACGCCTTGTCCTGAAACCTTAAGAAGAAAAGAAATCAGACCAATATATGGCTGAAACAAGTTACAAGGTACCAGGAAAAAACACCAAGTTTTCACCCCCCAAACCTTCACAAAACCCTCAGACCAATATCATTACAATTTGGCTGAAACTTACAATCCCCAACACAGCTGGTCTGTCCGGCATTGACTGCAGGCCTGAGTCAAGGTGACCAAACTCGACCCTTCTCCTGACTGCAGCCAAAAATCTCAGACTAACATCACCACAATATGGCTGAAAACACTTACAATCCCCAACACGGCTGCTCTGTCCAGTGTAGAATGTAGGCCTGAGTCAAAGTGACCAGTACTGACCCTCCTTCCAACTGCAGCCCAGATACCCAGATCTGCTCTTCTTTTACAATAATTTAACTCAGACATGTCAAAACATATTTTCTGTTGTTCCAATGTCCATTTAGTTGCTTCCACGCAAAGTCCAGACAGATGTCATCAGCTCTTGCTGGCTGAAACAATATGGGATTTTCCATGGAAGATATATCCAGGTGAATATTATCAGTTCTCATTGCATAAGCAATTCTCCTACTGTTTGAGGTAGCACAGTAACAGCACCTGGCTCCAAAGTTAATGAGGGTTTGAATGAGCCTATTTCCGGTACTATTGTCTGTGATACAGACCTTAGCTGCATAATTCCCTGAGTGTATTTTATTGATGAAATGTCTTTTGTGTCATTGTATTGGGTAATCAGACTTCTTGATTGCATTAGTCAATGTCCAAACCCTTTTGATGAGTCACTGTCCTTTTACTAAATGCCCAAATTAACCCCTTGCTGCCCAGCCATGCACTGCTAACTGCAGCTTATTTTTTGTAATTTATATTTCCAATCATGAGGTCAAAACATGTCCATGGGTTGGAAATTATGTTCCACTAATTTCCCAGTTGTAGGGGACTCCAATCCTACACTGGCAAGGGAGCACCAATGTTGACTGAGCTGGCCAAGTCCTGAAGTGCATAGCTGTCAGACTAGGCCAACAGCAGGTGATGAGAGAGACACCTGAAGGGAATAATCTACTTGACCTTATCCTCAGCAATCTACCAGTTCATGATAGCATTGGTAGGAGTAACACCATGCAAGCCTTGTGGAGACAAAGTCCCATCCTCACATTGAGGACATCCTTCATCTTGTTTTGTGGCACTACCCCCATGCTGAATGGGATACAAGTCTAGCAGCTCAAAACTAGGCACCCATAATGTGGGCCATGAGCAGCAAAAGAATTGTATTCAACCACAACCTGTAACCTGATGGCCTTGTATATCCCTCACTCTACCATTGGCATGAAGCTAGGGGGCCAGCCCTGGTTCAGCGAGGAGCATAGGAGGACATGCCTTGAGCAGCACCAGGAAGCTAAAAATCAGGTTTCAACCTTGTGAAGCTACAATACATCATATTAAACCTTGTGATGCACCGAGGTAAACAATTCCACAACTAAACCGATCAGATTAAAGCTCTGCAGTCCTGCCACATCCTGTTGTGAATAGTGGTGGTCAGTTAAACAATCACTGGAAGGAGGCAACATGAACATCCCCATCCTCAATGCCGGTGGAGTCCCAGCATGCCAGTGCAAAAATAAAAAACTGAAGCATTTGTAATCACCTTCCCCCAGATGTGGTGAGTGAATGATTTATTTAGGCCTCCTTTTGAGCTCCCTATACTTTCACAGAAGCCAGTCTTACGCCAATGCAGTTGACTCCACATGATATCAAGAAACAGCTGAGCACACTGGACACAGTGAAGCTATGGGCCCCAACAACATCTTGACTGTAATGCTCCAGAACTAGTCTCGACTCTAGTTAAACTGTTCCAGTACAGCTACAAGACTGACATCTATCCAACAAAATGCAATGTTGCCCTGGTTATGTCCTGTCCCCTAGAAGCAGGACAAATCTAATCTGGCTAAATATCACCCTATCAGCAGCACTTACTCAACAATAACTTGCTTGCTGACGCTCAGCTTCGGTCTTGCTAGGACTATTTAACTTCAGACCATATTATAGCCTTGCTCCAAACATGGACAAAAGAGTTTTATTCCAGAGCTGAGGTGAGAGTGACTACCCTTGTAATCATGGTAGCATTTGACTGAGTGTGACATGGAGGAGCCCTAGTCAAAATGAAGTCAATGGGAATCAGGGGGAAAGCTTTCCACTGGCTGCATTTATAGGTAACACAAAGGAAGCAAGTTGTAGTTGTTAGAGGCCTATCATCTCAGTCCCAGGACACTGCAAGATTTCCTCAGGGCAGTGTCCTAGTTCCAACCATCCTCAGCTGCTTCATCAATGACCTTCCCTCCATTATAAGGTCAGGAGTGAGGAGGTTTTTTGATGATTGGACAGTGTTCCTAGTGTTCAATTTCACTAGGAACATGTCAAATAATGAAGCAGTCCATGCCCACATGTAGCAAGACCTGGTCAACATTCAGGCTTGGGCTGATCAGGAACCAGTAACATTCGTGCCACACAAGTGCCAGGCAATGAACATCTCCAACAAGAGCGAGTCTAACCACTCTTGACATTCAAGGGCATTACCATTGCTGAATTTCCCACCATCAACATTCTGGGTGATAATGTGACTACAGGAGCAGGTCAGAGGCCGGGTATTCTTTAGTGAGTGACTCACCTCCTGACTTCCCAAAGCCTGACAACCACCAACAAGGCACAAGTCGAGTGTGATGGAATACTCTCCACTTGCCTGGATGAGTACAGCACCAACAACACTCAAGAAACTCAACACATTCCAGGAAAAAGCAGCCCACTTGATCAGCACCTCATTCACCACTTTGAACGGTTACTCCCTGCACTACTGCGTCTGCAGCATTTACTATCTACAAGATGCACTGCAGTAACCATGCAAGGCATCTTCAATAACACTTTCCAAAGCTGCAAAATGACAATGGCAGCAAGTACCTGGGAACACCACAACTTGCAATTTCCCTCCTAGTCACATGGAGCGGCTGCAGGACATTCTGGGGAGGGAAGGTAAACAGCCAGTGGTCGTGGTGCACATTGGTACCAACGACATAGGAAAACTAAGGGATGAGGACCTGCAAGCTCAGTACAGGAAGTTAGGAGATAAATTAAAATGCAGGACCTCAAGTGTAGTAATCTCAGGATTACTCCCAGTTCCACGTGCAAGCGAGAGCAGGAATAAGAGGATATAACAAGTGAACACGTGGCTGGAGAGATGGTGTAGCTGGGAGGGATTCAGATTCTTGAGGCACTGGGACCGGTTCTGGGGAAGGTGGGACCTGTACAAACCGGACGGGCTGCACCCAGGCAGAGTTGGGACCAGTGTCCTTGCAGGGGCTTTTGCTAGTTCTGTTGGGGAGTATTTAAACTAGTGTGGCAGGGGGATGGGATCCCAGGAGTAGGATCAGATAGGTCAGATTCAGATCAGAAAAATGGAGGTAGAACATTAGCTAGGGACGTTGTGATAGACATGGAGTTACAGGAGAAGCAAAGTTTACCAAGTGTCCAGCAAGGGAAATTGACAGGGTTAAACTGTTTATGCTTCAATGCAAGGAGTATTACAAACAAGGTAGATGAGTTAAGGGCACAGGTAGACACATGGCAGCAGGATGTCATTGCTATAATGGAGACCTGGCTAAAGGAGGGACAAAACTGGCAGTTTAATATCCCTGGTTATAGAGTCTTCAGACACGATCGAGTAGGAGATAAAAAAAGAGGTGGTGGGGTAGCACTAATGGTTAAAGAATCAATTCCAGTTGTGAAAAGGGATGATATACTAAATGGGTCAACAAACGAGGCTTTATGGATTGAGCTTAGAAATAAAAAAGGGGCAGTCACACTACTGGGAGTATACTACCGACCCCCAAATAATGAAAGGGAGATAGAAGAACAAATATGTAGGCAAATTTCTGCTTCTAAGAACAAGAGGGCAATAATAGGAGACTTCAACTATCTTTCAGGTGCTACATGCTCAATCAAGACTCTCATCAGGAAGCCTAAACCCCCAGATTGCTCGCGCTTAGGGCTCATTGGTTGGAGCTTTCCAGAACATCACATGACCCCTGATAGACAGCAGAAGAGGCTATACCTTCAGTTACTGCATTTCCTCCCTCTTAAGTTTTTTTTACAATTTCTATTTACAGGGAAACATTTGAATATCCAACAACATATACATATATACAATTTCAGGTGATTAAAGATCAAGTCTTTGAGGTGCTCTATACAGCTAGAGTGGTGTAACTCTACCACTTGAGATTCCTCAACAGGATTTGGAACTGCAGCATGAGACACATCATTAGAAAGTGGCACTTCTGAGTTTGGCAACTCTACAGAGACAATGGGCATGTCTATTCTAGATCGATCTGTCAGCTCAGAAATTGACAGTTTGACTTTAATCACCGGTGGAATAGTTGGTTGTTGGAATGTCTCTCTGGCACGAATATGATCCACCTGCTTATGAACAATTCTATCTCCCACTTGCACTTGGAAAGATAATGGACCAGTCCCTGAGACAATGGTTCCAGGAACTGAACAAGGTCCACTTCTGGAATTTTGCACAAATAGTGTGTCACCTACACTGTGCGAGCTTTGCTGTGTAGATCATGGTTCAATTTTTGATTACTCTGATTGCACTCTACCTTCCCCTTTAAATTTGGAAACATCAGGCTTAACCGTGTACGTAGACAGTATTTCATCAATAATTCAGACTGTATTGAACCTGTAGGTAGTACGATAATTGAGAAGAAAGTGGAAAAGTCGAGGTTCTAGAGTACATTCGGATAACGTTTTCATACCAGACTTGAAAGTTTTTACAGCTCTCTCAGCTTAACCATCTGATGAGGGATGGTAAGGGACTGTTTTAATATGTCAAGGGAAATTGATGGGGTTAAACTGTTTATACTTCAATGCAAAGAGTATTACAAACAAGGTAGATGAGTTAAGGGCACAGGTAGACACATGGCAGCAGGATGTCATTGCTATAACGGAGACCTGGCTAAAGGAGGGACTAAACTGGCAGCTTAATATCCCTGGTTATAGAGTCTTCAGACATGATAGAGTAGGAGATAAAAAAAGGAGGGGGGTAGCACTAATGGTTAAAGAATCAATTCCAGTTGTGAGAAGGGATGATATACTAAATGGGTCACAAACGAGGCTTTATGGATTGAGCTTAGAAATAAAAAAGGGGCAGTCACACTACTGGGAGTATACTACAGACCCCCAAATAGTGAAAGGGAGATAGAAGAACAAATATGTGGGCAAATTTCTGCTTGTAAGAACAAGAGGGCAATAATAGTAGGAGACTTCAACTATCCTAATATCAACTGGGATTCAAACAATATAAGGGCCACTGAGGGAGAAAAATTCATGCAGTGTGTCCAGGAAAATGTTTTCAACCAATTTGTGACAAACCCAACGAGAGGAGATGCAATTCTAGACCTAGTCTTGGGGAACGAAGAAGGGCAAGTGGGTGAAGTGACAGTTGGCGACCATATCGGGGACAGTGATCACAATTCAGTTAGATTTAGCATTACCATGGAAAAGGACAGAGATAAGGCAGGAGTAAAAGTTTTGAACTGGGGGAAGGCAAATTTTGCAGAAATGAGAGGGGACTTGGCTGAGGTGGACTGGACAGCACTGCTGGAGGATAAAACAGTGGAAAACCAGTGGGAAGCACTAAAAAGCGAGATCCTAATTGTACAAAGTAGACATGTCCCCTACAAAAATAAGAGTGGTACTGCCAAATCTAGACCCCCCTGGTTGTCTAGAGGAATACAAGGGAAGATCAAACAGAAAAAGAAAGCGCACGATAGGCACAAAGAACTAAGCACTGCAGATATCTTGGACGAATATAGGAAGTGCAGGGACGAAGTAAAAAAGGAAATAAGGAAATCAAAGAGGGCATGAAAAAAGATTAGCAAATAAAGTTAAAGATAACCCAAAGATGTTTCACCAATACATTAATGCTAAAAGGTTAGTTAACGAAAAAGTGGGACCTATCAGAGATGAAGATGGAAACTTGTGCGTACTTGCAGAGGCTGTGGGAAGGGTTTTAAATGAATATTATCTCCGTGTTTACAAAGGAAAGGGAGGATGTAGATATAGTAATCCAGGAGGAACACTGCGAGATAGTCATAAAGAGAAAGGAAGTACTCGAAGGGTTGAAATCCTTGAAAGTTGATAAGTCACCAGGACCTGATGGATTGTTTCCGAGGCTGCTGAAGGAAGTCAGACTGCAACATATGAAGTAGGCTCATCATCACCTTCTTAAGGGCATTAAAAATGGGCAATAAATGTTGACCTTGCTAGCAACACCCGCATCTCATGAATGATTAAATAAAATACTTTATCAGCCTATGGAAACTGTGACTGCTTATAATGGTGGAAAGGCCAATCAACTCTGCCAATGGAGACTAAAAGATAGAAGACAGTGGAACCTGATAACTTGCTGCTCTTTGAGTTAGCCAGAATGGAACCCATAAAATAGCTGCTGTGCGTTTCTTGGATAAGGCTAGATTAACAATTTAATTGGTTCCCTATTTTCTTGCTATCTAACACCTGTATGACTATATTATGTAGGAAAACAGACATAATCCAGTTTGGAACATTTGGAAAGTCCATTAAAAATTGCTGAGATAGATTGATAAGACAAAGGGAAGGGTTGATAATGATCTGATTACATGTAGAACCCCCACATTTTAGGGAAGTTTTCTTAAAACAACAATGTAACATCTTCAGTTTCTCACACCTATCTTTATAGTCACTGGTCCAAAGGAGCCCAATGGAAACTTAGGGAACAGCAGCTCGCCTTTTGATTGGGCACCTTACAAATCTTGTAGACTCAACATTGAATTCAACAATTTCAAATCATAACAACTGCTGTCATGTTTTCAGACAATGGTTGTTGGTAATGATTCTGCTGTTGCCATTTCCAGCTCCTCTAGACCCACCATTTGTTTCTTCAGTTGTCCCATTACCACCCTCTTTTGCCTTGCACCATCATCCCTTTCATCATTTAATCTCTCCTGCCTTCCACCCTATTTCAGGTCTTCCCTTGTCTTCTTCCCTCCCCTTCCCTCAATTCTCTGCCTCTGTTTTTGCTTAAAACCTGTTTGATTCTCCAACTTTTCCCAGTTCTCGCAAAAGCACACAGATATTAAATGTTAACACTGTTTCTCTCTCTGCAGATGCTGCTGAGTATTTCCAGCATTTTCTGCTTTTATTTCAGATTTCCAGACTCTGCAGTATTTTGCTTTTGTACCTTTACAGTCTCCCATTCTCCCAGTTACTGTTAGCTGATTTTGAGATCAGTGTTGTCCTATGGGTGTGTTCCTTGGGTTAGAGACAGCCCAAGCTAATTTTAAAAATTCCCTTTACAATTATTTATCAGTAGGAAAGCATTAGTCCTTCTATTTACTCTTGATTTCAGGTTAAATTCCAGAATTTAAAGGAAACAGTAACAAGTCAATTAGAAGAAGGAAACATTTCATCTCTTCCATCTGGGCTATTGAAACACAGGCTTTAGTAATGCAAGAATCCTACTCTGATATCACATCCTTTTAGAGAATCAATTAATAGTGTTACAGAAGTATGAAATGTAAGATTTATGTTGTTATGTAGAATTTAAATATGGACCACTAGCTAATTTTAAGAGTTTATAGTCTGCACTCCCGAATGTTTGAAGTGTAACAATCAAACGTTTCTGTAGATTTTTGATCCCAAAAGGATCACTTATTTGTTTTGGGTCTGAACTAAAATTCTTTTGATTTTCATGTTTTAACCTATTCCCTTCATTGCCTTTAATCTCAGAATTCCATTGAGTGTTTATAAATTACTAAAGAAGTAATTTTTTTTCTCTTTCAACTATTGGTTCAGTTTCAATGAGGTGCCTGCAGCACAGTTTATTTATTAAATAGAATTTTTAAAATGTGAATAGCTTATTTATGAATGATACTTATACCGAAGATTTCAGTCTCACTTGAATGCTCATTTGACATGGGCAGTACATTAAGGGTGGCTTAAGACACACCCCAGCATTGAAAGCAGCACAAATGTGAAATAAATGAAAGTGATATTGATGACATTTTTAATTATAAACCACTGTAATATTGAGTTTCAATTTAAGATGTGCTGAAGGGAAGAACCTGGCCTCCATCTTAAAGCTTTATCAAGGGCATGACTTGATTGAGGGGGATCTGGTTTTCAGTCTGTACGAAAATCCAGCAATAAAACAACAGGATGAAAAATTCTTAAACTATGCCTAGAGGTAGAAAAGTTTTGTCTGCTTTATTTGGACAAATGTCTTTCTTTTAGACCTTTGCACTTTTTCTCTTTTTTTTTTCTGTTAATTTTTTCAACCCTGCTTGCTTCTAAATGTATATTTATTTATCTATAGATAAAAACAAAAGACAATTTATGCACAACCACGCCGTACAAACAGCAGAAGAATGAATAACCAAATCACCTGTTGTGTTGGTTGAGAGAGCAATTTCAGCAATGTGCCAGTAGTATTCTCTGTTCCTCTTCAAATAGAGTCATAGAGTTATACAGCATAGAAACAGGCCCTTTGATCCATCGTGTCCACGCCGGCCATCAAGCACCTATCTATTCTAATCCCACTTTCCAGCACTTGGCCCGTTGCCTTGTATGATATGGTGTTTCAAGTGCTCATCTAAATACTTCTTAATTGTTGTGAGGGTTCCTGCCTCTACCGCCCCCTCAGGCAGTATGTTCCAGATTCCAACCACCCGCTGGGTGAAAATTTCTTTCCTCAAATCCCCTCTAAACCTCCTGCCCCTTATCTTAAATCGATGCTTCCTAGTTATTGACTCCTCTGCTAAGGGGAAAAGGTTCTTCCTATCTACCCTATCTATGCCTCTCATAATTTTGTATTCCTCTATCAGGTCCCCCCTCCACTGGAAGGAAAACAACCTTAGCCTATCCAGTCTCTATAGCTGAAACGCTCCAGCCCAGGCAACATCCTGGTGAATTGCCTCTGCACCCTCTCCAGTGCAATCACATCCTTCCTATAGTGTGGCGACCAGAACTGCACTCAGTACTCCAGCTGTGGCCTAACTAACGTTTTATACAGCTCCAACATAACCTCCCTGCTCTTATATTCTATGCCTCGGCTAATAAAGGCAAGTATCCCAAATGCCTTCTTAAGCACCTTATCTACCTGTGCTGCTGCCTTCAGGGATCTGTGGACATGTACACCAAGGTCCATCTGATCCTCTGTACTTCCTAGGGTCCTAGTATTCATTGTGTTGCCGTGTTAGTCCTCTCAAAATGCATCACCTCACACTTCTCAGGATTAAATTCCATTTGCCACTGCCCTGCCCATCTTACAAGCCCATCCAAATCATCCTGTAATCTAAGGCTTTCTACCTCACTATTTACGACACCACCAATATGCATGTCATCTGTGAACTTACTGATCATACCTCCTATATTCACGTCTAAATCATTAATGTACACTACAAACAGCAAGGGTCCCAGCACCAATCCCTGTGGTACACCACTCATCACAGGCTTCCAATTGCAAAAACAACCTTCAGCCATCACCCTCTGCCCCCTGCCACTAAGCCAAGGTTGGATCCAATTTGTCAAATTGCCCTGGATCCCATGGCTCTTACCTTCTTGACCATTCTCCCATGTGGAAATTTGTCAAAACCCTTACTGATGTCCATGCAAACTACATCAACTGCACTACTCTCATTTACACAATTAGTCACCTCCTCGAAAAATTCAATCAAATTTGTTAGACATGATCTCCCTCTGACAAAGCCATGCTGACTATCCCTCATTAATCCCTGCCTCTCCAACCGGAGATTAATCCTATCCCTCAGAATTTTTTCCAATAGTTTCCCTACCAATCCCTCATTAATCCCTGCCTCTCCAACCGGAGATTAATCCTATCCCTCAGAATTTTTTCCAATAGTTTCCCTACCATTGATGTTAGACTCACTGGCCTGTAGTTACCTACATTATCCCTACTACCCTTCTTGAATAATGGTATTACATTCGCTGTCCTCCAGTCCTCTGGCATCTCTTCCGTGGCCAGAGAGGATTTGAAAATTAGTGTCAGAACCCTTGCAATCTCCTCCCTTGCCTCACATAGCAGCCTGGGATACATCTCATCTGGGCTTGGGGATTTATCCACTTTTAAGCCCACTAAAACTGCTAATACCTCCTCCCTTTCAATGCTAATTTATTCAAGTATATCACAGCCCCCCTCCCTGATTTCTACACCTACATTGTCTTTCTCCATAGTGAACAAAGATGAAAGGTAATCATTTAAAACCTCACCTATGTCCTCTGGCACAGATTGCCACTTTGGTCCCTAATGGGCCCTACTCTTTCCCTGGTTATCCTCTTGCCCTTAATATATTTATAAAATGCTTTGGGATTTTCCTTTATCTTGCCCGCCAGTGTTTTTTCATGCCCCCCTTCGTTCTCCTAATTACTTTTTTAAGTACCCCCCTGTACTTTCTATACTCCTCTAGGGCTTCCACTCTTTTCAGCCCTCTGGATCTGCCAAAAGCCTCCCTTTTTTGCCTTATCCAATCCTCTACATCCCTTGACATTCAGGGTTCCCTGGACTTGTTGATCCTACCCTTCACCTTTACGGGAACATGAACTCTCACTATTTCCTTTTTGAATGACTCCCACTGCTCTGACGTAGACTTCCCTAACAAGTAGCTGCTCCCAGTCCACTTTGGCCAGATCCTGCCTTATCATATTGAAATCGGCCTTCCCCCAATTCAGGACCTTTATTCCCAGTTCATCTTTGTCCTTTTCCATAACTACCTTAAATCTTACAGAGTTATGGTCACTATCCCCAAAATGCTCACCCGCTGACACTTCTACCACTTGCCCAGCTACATTCCTTAAGATTAGGTCCAGTATTGTCCCTTCTGTTGTAGGACTTTCCACGTGCTGGCTCAAAAAGCTCTCCTGGATGTACTTTAAGAATTCCTCCCCCTCTGAGCCTTTCACACTAAGACTATCCCAATTAATATTGGGGAAGTTGAAATCTCCTACTATTATGACCCTATTATTTTTACACTTCTCTGAGATTTGCCTACATTTCTGCTCCTCTATCTCCCCTGACTGTTTGGAGGCCTATAGTACACTCCCAGCAAAGTGATTGCCCCCTTTTTGTTTTTAAGTTCTACCCATATGGCCTCATTTGAGGAACCTTCTAAGATACCATCCCTCCTTACTGCAGTAATTGATTCCTTGATCAATACTGCAC
The DNA here is from genome assembly GCF_964194155.1 of Cetorhinus maximus. Lineage (NCBI taxonomy): Eukaryota > Metazoa > Chordata > Chondrichthyes > Lamniformes > Cetorhinidae > Cetorhinus > Cetorhinus maximus. The sequence continues at coordinate 32,732,236 of NC_135902.1, read as the reverse complement.
TGCAATTGAAGAGCTGGAAAATAGCAGCTTGGAAGCCCCATCACAGCACTTACCCACACCCTTCACCTCCTTTTTTACACTCCCCCTGTCGTGCCTGAAAATTCTATACCCTGGAATATTGAGCTGCCAGTCCTGCCCTTCCCTCAACCATGTCTCTGTGATAGCAACAATATCATATTCCCATGTGTTAATCAATACCCTCAACTCATCTGCCTTACTTGTAAGTTATTCTTGCGTTAAAACAGTTGTAATCCAGCCTTGCATTATTCCCTTCTGCCTTAAAAGGTCTATATTTGCTCTACCTTTCAGACTGACTTAGTTTCTCTTCTATATTTGGCTGTGCATCACCCCCTATTGTACCCCGACTCTGTATCCCATCCCCCTGCCAAATTAGTTTAACCCTGCACAACCCCCCCCCCCCACAACACCCAACAGCACTAGCAAACCTTCCCGCAAGGATGTTGGTCCCATTTCAGTTCAGGTGCAACCCATCCGACTTGTACAGGCCTCACCTTCATCAGAAACAGACCCAGTGATCCAGCACCATCTCTTCAGCCATGCATTCATCCTCTCTATCCTCCTATTCCTATACTCGCTAGCACGTGGCACAGGGAGTTATCCAGAGATTACAACCTTTGAGGTCCTGCTTTTTAATCTGCTATCTAGCTCCATAAATTCTTGTTGCAGGACCTCATCACTCTTTCTACCTTTGTCGTTGGTACCAATGTGAACCACGACCTCTGACTATTCACTCTCCCCCTTCAGAAAGCCCTGCAGCCATTCTGTGACATCTTTGACCCTGGTACCAGGGAGGCCACATACCTGGGAGTATCATATCAGTCATAGTATTATAGAATCTTTAATATCCACCTGGTCAGGAAGACAGTGGCTTGACTGAATGTCTCATTTGAAAAGGCAACTTCAAAATGCAACACTTCCTGAATAGTGTATAGAAGTGCCAGCTCAGATAATGTACTCAACTCCCAAGTGGAGCTTCCATTTTAGCCTATAAATGAGAATCATTGCTCATTGTGAAACTGTTGGCTGAGAGCAAGACTGCTGGCTAAATTCTCATTGTGTCAGTTGTGCCAAGTCCTGCAAACCTACTCAATGAGTATTCCAATGGGAAGCTGAAGATCTCTCAACAGAATGTGAAATTTTATTTGATACAATTTCTTTTTGTGGTCAGTAAGTAACATTTTCTAGGGCCTTGTTTTTCTGGTACTTATTGTTTCGTGATAATTAATTTAAGGATATTTTTTGAGCCCTGGTTTAACAGAGGTTTTAGTTTAGGTTGGGAAGTATGTATAAAGCCAGATACACCTCAAGCTGTTTAAATCTTGTTTCCGTTTTCCTAAAGGAAACTCACTGACTTACATTGGCTCCTGGTCTGACAAAATCTTGATTTTAAAATTCTTATCCTTGTTTTCAAATATCTCCATGACCTTCCCTCTCCCTATTTCTATAATCCCATCCAGCCCTACTGTCCTCTAAGATTACTGTGCATCTACAATTCTGGCTTCCTCCACATCCCCGATTTCAAACACTCCACCACCGGTGACAATGAATTCAGCTGCCTACGCCCTAAACTCAGGAATTCCCTCCCTAAACCTTTAAGCAGCTCCATCTCTCTCTCCACCTTTAAGATGTCCCTTGAAACCCATGTCATTAACCAAGCTTTTGGTCATCTATTCTATTACTTCCTTATGTGGCTCATGTCAAATTTTGTTTCATAATCTCCCTGTGAAGCACCTTAGGACGTTTTACAACACCAAACGTACTATATAAATGCAAGATGTTGTTGTTAATGGGCCAAATTTTACATGCTTTCTTAAATTCTTATGCAATCTCATTTATACAAATAGTAGTGTACCATAAAATGTTAAACTGGAGTCCCACGTAGACCAGACCAATTAGAGACAACAGGTTCTCTTCCCTGAAGGACAGTCGTGAACTACTTGGATGTTTGTTACAACTGAGCAGTCATCAAATTCAGAATCTGGTGCCAATTTATAAATTAAATAGATCCATTAAATTCCATTGTCACAACTCACCTATGGGGGGATTTGAACTAATGACTTTCATGGAACTAGTCCAGTACCATGACCATTGGGCTATCACCCCATTTTATTGTCAATAATGTTTTCTTTTGTTAATCAAACTGTTGCAAATTAATCCTGATTAAATAGGCAGTTAAATTGAATCATAAAACAACAAATTGCAATGTACACACATTTACATTTATGAGATATCATTCATTTATCAGTGTTGCATCTACGAGGGGGAAATGTGACAATACTGAAAAGTGAACATTTCAATTATTTGGCATCCAACATTATCCGATTAGATATTGTAAAGGTTAGCAGTTGTGCACATGAAGAGGGTTGACAGTATCCTTCATCAGTGTGAAACTGGTTAAATAATTCATGATTGGAACTTGATATTTATGGATATTTTTTTGTTGCTGTGGTTTAGTATCGAATACACACTGAGTTGAGCCGCCCCAAAATAATCTAACCAATCTTAATAGCTAACAAAACCTTTCATCCCAAATGTCTGGGCTGCATTTAACCCCAACCATCTAGTCCCCAGAAGAAAAACTGGGGATCATTTATTTCACATTAGTAATAGATGTTGGAACACACTGTACCACACTGCCTCTTCACCTAAGAATGGTGTTTTTTAATGAGATTGCTAACATAAGTGCATTGGTACTTTGAAGGTGTAATCTTTTATTGAGAGAAAGATTAAGGGATCAGCTTAACTAAGACTGGCAGGGCAAGCAGAACCTACGAGCTAGATCAAAAAGACTGGATAAAGTGTGGTGCCACAAAAGAATGGGAAATGGGTTTATCACCTATCTCTTCACATGATAAATTCCTGATCTGTCATACCAGAATGCTGATTAGGGAACAGATGGTTTCACAGGCTGGGAGGGAACATCACAGGTGGGTCAGTCACACTTACCTTCCAACAGCTGGATCAAGAACTTTGGATGTTTAGTTTGTATGAAAATTAGGTAACCTTTATTTCTTGTCTTTTACACCAGTCTATTTTACTCACGTGCTCTTGATTGAAAACGCTATTTACTGTGGAAATTTTACAAATAAATAGATATTTTATTTTCATTTTAGTGGATGCATGCATGGGAAAAGGTCTGCAGAAGGGAACAGTATCTGTTTGGCCACGTGTAAATGACTATTAGTTTTATGTATGTCCAACAAAGACATGTTGTGTTTCTTTATATGATCTGTGAATGGAAACCTTGCCAGGCACCAACAATTATAGGACATCATCTGCCAACTGCTGCACCAAAATTCATTTTTGCTCAGTACCTGTTGGATTTCAAAGAATTGGAAATTAAGATCAAAGCCTGGTTAGTGAATGTTACTCAGCAGGAATTTTTTTTTAAAAAGTGCAGTTGAGATCACAATCCTTCGATCATGAAGGAGATGAACAGTTTCAGACAGAAACAATTTTATGTGCTGTTGTAATGTGGGAATGAACCTCTTTACTGATAGCTACACACCTTCTGTGTTGAGCAGTTAGTACTTCAGGTGGGGTGGAAAACATATGCAAAGCTTTAGCATTCCATTTCTCACTTCACCAGCACCAGGCCACAAAGGATTTTAAAGCACTGGCAGATGAGGTTGTTCAGTTAGTTCGCCGGGAGTCCATGAGAACAATGGCTAGCTTTGCAGTGATACTTTGACTACATGAATGAATAATATGCTATAGTCATCAGCCTGGCAGAGGTCAGTCATCAGAGTTGCTTTGTTTCTGTTTTATCTTCCTGGATTGTGTCCATGTATTTGTCTTCAAATTAAATCTTGTATTTTCAATCAGTTTGCCCATCCACTGGTGAATTCCTGCTCAGAACATTGAGCCTGTCTGATCAGTACACATTGATGTCGTGGATGAAAGTCATTACATCGTTCTAGTGATATTGCTTTTGGCACACAGACTATCAGGTGGTAGTTACGTTAGCTGCAGGAAGGTGGGTGGGTACAGAGGATACTTACATATTTTTGCCTGTGCTTTGAAAGTCCTGAGTTGAAACATGTCTGCAGATAAAGATGCAACTGTCATTTGTACGGTGCAAGGTTCAAATTTATCAAGACATTGAAGCCCTCCGTACTGAAAAGAAGCATGTAGCTAGCTACAGATTTGGAGCCTTGGATGACAGATTTCTGATGTAATTGAACAATTGGACAACAACCGGGATCAGTTAGAGGTCAAAACTGTCGAAAATGAACTGTTGACAATTCCAGAGGAAAAGAATTAATTGCTTGCTGAGAACTATTGGCATGATGTCAGCATGATGAAAAGTCTCACAATAGCAAAGTCTGTCTCTATTGCCACTGTTAGGCAAACCTCTGCACCACTGCTTCTGCCCCACAGAAATGCAGTTGTCGAAAGACAGTGAGCAGGGCACAGACAGGAGTTGCCTGAGAGCCCAAGCTTAAGGTGCTTCACTGCATGTGAACTTTAATGAGGCTGATGATTAGTGCTTCTGGTTCAGGCCTTCAAAGGACATCTCATGAAAAATACAATAGTCTTTGAAACATTCATAAAATCTATCTCACTGTTTAGCATGTGTTTGGATTTCACTCTGAAATGAAGAAATAAATACAGGTCTGAAAAATAATCAAGCATTTTTGTATATAATTGACATAGCTATTTTGACTGTTGACATTTATTATTAATTTAGCAATAAATACTTCATTGATGCAGTACTCAAACAGATTGAACCATTTTCTAGATTTCATGATTTTTTTTGACATACATTCACTTGTGTGGGCACAGGAAAGCCATTAATAAAACACAGCAACAAATGTACAACATACAGACAAAATCCTATCTGGGAGAACTTGGCTTGATTTTTGATTTGCTGAGGATAATGTGGGGCAGTTCATTCCTGCTGCCGGATTGCTATTAAAAGCATTTTGTTTTAAACTGACTTAGAATTTTTTTCCATTTGCAAATGTTTTGGTTCTAAACAAAACTGCAAGCTACTAAATACTAAATTAATTAAATAAAAATCTCAGTTTATTTATTTTATTCATTCACGGGATGTGAGTGTCACAGGTATTTATTACCTAATCCCTAATTGTCCTCGAGCAAGTAATGGAGGACTGATTTCTTGAATAAAACAGAATGACTTCCTGGACCATCAGAGGGCTGCTAAGAGTCAATCATATTGCTGTGGATCTGGAGTCTCATACAGGCCAGACTAGGAAAGGATAGCAGATTTCCTTCCCAAAAGGGCATTGGGGAACCGGATGGGTTTTTACAACAGTCCAATAGCTTCACAGTCACCCTTCCCAGTGAATTAGCCTAAGAAACTGGATATCCTGTTTCTAAAAAATATTTTAACCGTTTAGTCGGGTACTTTGTTAGATTTTGCTTACACAGACTTTCTGTGTTGCACTGTTTCAGTTAGGTGCCAGATGACACTCACCTTCAATGCTGCTTAAACGCCAAGTGCTCGAGTGCTGGCTTGCCGATTGGAAATGCAGTGTTAATACCAATTCATGAATCATCTCCTTTCATTGGGCCCAAACGTGCAATGTCTGTCTCCCCATATTTTTAGATGCCGACACCTGACACCAACCTTGTGTCCACTCAGTCCAGGCCAATGGGAGCCTGCACATGGACTGTGCATGAACTTCATAGGGTTGCAAAAAATGTTTAAGTTGAGGACCTCCCCAGGATGCATCAACAGTGCTCCTGTCACCAAGCATCCAATTCCAACATATGTGGTAAAGGCGGACAACCCCTAAAAAGGAATTGTTTGCAAGGCCCTTGAATTTCCAGGTTGCCCTCAACAGATCCAAAGCTCCACCATCACCGTTAATCCTCTTCCTCATCCTCTGCAGGCTCACATCGCAGGTTGTTAGAAACCCTACAGTGCTGCTGTTGTCCCAGTTAGTGTCCTGACACTGGTTACTGATGTTCAAAGCTCCTATCCTGAGCTCTGATATTGCCATTGCATTATGAGTTACCTGCCAGGAATGTCAGAAATGTACTTCAACAAGGTAAGCTGACAAAATCGAGGTGAGGTCAGCTCATTTGTGTGAACGGGTTCGTCACATCAACACAGTGCAGGGACCACATTCTGTCTGTGTTCTACTTATGATTGACAGTTCTGTAGCCAAAAGCTGCATGAGCCTAGAAATATATATAAGAGCTCTAGGCATTTGTTTCAGTACACCTGATTCAATCATTTACTCTATGTTATTGCAGTGAAACAGAACTCAGTGGTGCACTGAACACATGTAGGGTTATAATTTCAGTTAGAGGATTCTGATAGAAGTACTCCAAGAATCTCCAATTGATTCATTAGGTTGAACTCAAAGAACAGATCAATGTTGATCTACTGTCCATTTTTCTTCTGTATAATCTTAGTCCCTAATAAATCTATTCTGTTCTTTTACCTGAAACATATGATCCATCCATATACATATTTTCAGCAAAAACATGGATCACACTTTTTGGGTTCATAGAATAATAGAGTAACTTTGTGGCAGCATTGAGGATGGGAATGAGTGGAGAGATGAGATTAGAAAAATAGCGGGCCCAATTTTAACAAACTCAAAAGCCATTTAATAACACGGAGTTAAAATAGGGCCGATAGAGTGGACAGGAGGGTGATTTCAAAAACTGAAGGGAGATTCTTGTATTTTGCATGTATGGGCAGTAAGGGATCTCAGGACCTTATATGACTGGTAACAAAGATGGGTTCTAGAAGTATTTGGAGTCCCAGCATCAGGGAGTTCTGGAAAGGGCAGTATGATGTCTGCAAGCACAAACATGGGGCTCTGGCATTCGTCAGCACTGAATACTGGCAGCTCTGAAAGAATGGACTTACATTGGTGAAATGATCTGGCAACACTGGAAGGGGTAGACCCTAGGGTTTGATAGCATTGGTTGAGAAACATGTCTGCTTACAACTGGCAAGCACATTGTGGCATTGTATACCAGTTTTAAGCTTTGCAAGGGTTGAACGTCAGGAAAACAATGGGAATAGATTGCAAGGGCTGGGATTACAGGTTGGAGACAGATTTAACAGGTAAAGAGCATGTTAGACTGGACTAAAGAAGATCACCATGGTCACGTAAGGCAATTCAGGATGGGCAAGAAACCTGTCCCCTTGGCTTCTGACAGACATTAGCTCTCCGAGGGAAAATATGTAGTGGATTCATTTCTGACAGGAGTTAGGATATTTTTCCTGTTTTACACTTTAGTTATGTTGGAGATTCTTATATTTACTTCTTTCCCCTGAGAAACCCAAACATGTGCTTATGTCTGTTTCCATAGCTAGTTTTACCTAGATCAGGTACTCAGCCTGTCACCAGAGGCTATAGCAGCTGTTTCAACAAGCTTAATGGATGTCTGGGCTCTCAGGCAAGCCTCATTATGTATGCTTGGCTGAGAGCCCAGACAACCATTAGAGTGCTAAAACACCTGCACCCTAGCGAAAACATTGTTTGATTGACAACTCGAGCTTTCCAATCTCTGCTGTCAAATGTTTGTTTACATAAAGTTGTGATTTCAAGGGTTTGTGGTTTTTGTAATTGATTCTTCAAAGGGTCTGGATCATTGACACTTTCATTAGGTTGTAGTAAGATTACTTTTTTTTAAACATAGGAGAAAGTTATGAATGAAATATTTTTTAAAAGCTTTTTTTACACACCCTACTGGCTGCTACAGGTTTCAGAAGCAGAGTGCAGCTGACTGAAGAGAAGGACCGTGTTTGTTTGGAAATAATTTATATCTGGGACTTCTGAAAAGTAATTCTTCACCCTGTTATTAATTACATTCCCTAGAAGGGGATGGAGATTTTAAATTTAAACCTAGCCATCTATTGATGTCATGGAGGCAATGAAAAAAATGTATCATTTGACAATATCCTGTTTTTTCTGTCCAGGTGGAGAACGTTCATGCATATTCAGGTGGCCATATTCAACAACCACTGCCATTTCTGGTGTGAAATCGCAGAAATGGTGGTGATTGGCTCTAGCTCAGTCAAATGACTCACTGGCTCGTATTCCACCTCTCACCTGCCCAGGTCTAGCTGAGATTGGGTGGATTTCAGCCAAAGATTTCCCCCAGAATTTTTATATTACTGGTCAATCTTCTGTGGTACTACACAAAGATGTGCTTCTCTGTAAGGATGGGAAAAGTATAACATAGAAAGCAGAATTTACCGTTCTCCATAAGTGTGTGTTTGTTTGTTGCTTTAAGGGTACAAAACTGCCGCTACATAAATACTGGGTGAGTTGATTACAGAAGTCAATTAAGGGAGTGTAGCGATCCTGGGTTTCATTTAAAATGTGCTGGCCAGGAAACCCAGGACTCCTGGGGTCAGCGGGAGCGCACCTAACTTGCACCTAACGTGCCTCTAAGCTCAATTACATGCACATCTCCTGTCCATGCCAGCTCCATTCAGCTGGAAAATCAGGCACCCACCTATCATTGTTGGCAGGATGTTGCCCAGATCCTCTCTGATTCCAGTCCTATCCTCCTCAGCACCCTGTGTAAAGGAGAATGCTCAACCAAAAAAATAAATACCCTTTGTTGTATATTTTATATCTCAGGTCTATGCAGAGATTACTCTAGTTTCAATGGGTTAACAGGTTTTATTTACAGTACTTTAAAATGTCTAATCCATGCTTCAGCTCCAGCTTCCAGCTCTTTCTACAGTTTTGGTTATTTTTCTGAGCCCACACTCAGGCTTAACCAATCAAGCACAGTCAGAGTAAACAGACTCACATAATCAAACACAGAACAATTGAACACTACACCCCTTTCTTCAGCAGCCTGGGCTACTTATCTGGTCTGGACCCCACAAGCTCACTTCCATCTGAAGGCTAGTATATCTCAGTTGTCAACGTATTTTGATCCAGAGATACGCTGGGTCTTAACTGAGCCAGGCTAATGAACATTATAGGTGTAGAGAATCCCTGCCCCATGCCTCTCCCTCCTTGATGAAACTTGCTTTGTAAATGGCAGCTGGAGGTTTCATCACTTAAAAGACAAATTGGAAACTTCTAGAACTGCGGAGGTAACTAGTTTCTGTTGTTTTCCAGGGGACTGATCTCCCACCGTAATAATGGAATTTTGGCCTGACTGGTTATAAAACATTAATACATTTTATACATGTGCACTAGACCTCAAAAACAAGCCCAGTGCTTGTTGGACAAGTGATACATTATGTAATTTCTATTTTAATAAGACTTGACGGTAATTACACCACAGTGTGGTTAATAATTAAAGTGCAGCAAAACATGGTCTCCTCCATTTCCGGTTTTTGGGGAAAAGATATTACATAGATTGCCAATGAAAATCTTCTTTCATAGATTCTGCAGACTACTACAGGGAATTTTTAGAATTAGCGAGAGGATGGAGTTGACTAGTTTTTATAGACGGTATCCTGTCGAGTCATTTTCACAGCAATTCTTGTTCTTCCTGATTATAGCAATAATCCCTCAGATCTCTCACACGCTCACTGTTGTGGAAAATTCTATTTTTCTAGCTAAGTAAGCACAGGCGGAGGGAACACCAGAGCAATGAGAGATTCAGCAATAAGAAGAGAAAAGCGTCAACCAATATGACAGGGATAATTCTGCCAGCGTGTTTTGAAACACGTACTCTTTAGGCAGGTAAAAGTACAAGTAAAACTCTTTAAATGTGGCATGTTCACAGTGACGTTGAAAGGAAATCAAATCGAGATGTTTAAATACGTATTTCGAATGACAGATTTTACAGAACTCACTTGTTTGTAGCTCAGAAGCCTAACCAGAGACCTGAAAAGCCTTGGACCTGCTGCTGCTTATCATCACAACCCAATAACCAAGTTGATTGGATGAAAACATCCAGGATCCCTTCTCTTAGTTCCAATAACGCAAGCGTTTGGCCAAAAGACTTCAGAGTAAGTTAGTCAACTTTCTATTAACCAGTCTGTGCTCACTTGTAGGCATCACAAGCTGGAGAATTCACGCACACATTCTTGACTGATAATGCTCAATTAGAATAGAAAGGAAAGACTGCAAAAATAAAGGCTGAATTTCACATAAATCACTGGCTGCTTCCCAATTGGGCATTTGCAAGCAATAAAACTTGAGGGAAAATACAGAAGAGTGAGGCAAACAGAAGTCCCCATAAAGCAAGTGCAAATAATTTTAAATTACTTCTGCTGCTGCTTCTGTTTTAGTTGTGTCGGCATTATGGACTAATATCTGGTCTGCTGACATTTATATGGGTAGCGCTAACTAAATCAGGCATGACCTGCTAAGATGGTAGTCCTGATAATGAAAACTTTTAAAAGGAAATAATGTAAAGATGAGTCTTGAAGATTTCAAGTGATGGGGCTGTGGCTATTTCCTTTGGCAGCTTATTCCATTGTGGGTTTGTCCTTGGGAAGAAAGATTGTTGATAGGCTAGCTGTCCTGGAAACAAATGGTCTTTGTAGTTTGTGTGGGTGCCTTGTCATTGCCGGAGGGCACCTGATCCTTGTTTCTGTCAATTCTTACATCACTGGCAAGGCCATCCTGTATTGCTGATTCCCAGTTGCCCCTGAAAACGCAGCCTTTCTCCTCAAACCGCTGCAGTCTGAGGAGTAAAGGTACTCCCACAAAGCTTTTAGGTGGGGAGTTTAAGCCAGTAGTAATAAAGATATGTCCAAGTCAGGATGATGTGTCATTTGGAGGTGAGTGAGGAGGTGATAGTGTTCTCATGCACCAGCTGGCTTTGTTCTTCTAGGTAGTGGATATTGCAGTTTTGGGAGCTGCTGCAATAGAACCCTTAGTGAGCTGCAGCAATGCATCTTGTAGGTAGCAACACAGCAGCCACAATAAGTCAGTCGTGCAGGGGTGGAGGGGGGGCTGGGGGGTGGCATGGGGTTAGAACTAGTGATAGAGCCTAAATCAAGCAGACCACTTTGCCCAGCATGGTGTTGAGCTTTGAATGCTGTTACAATGACAAGTACAGATGTGTACCTTGTAGGTGGTGCAGAGGGCTTTGGGAAGTCTGCAGAGTACCCAGCCTTTGACTTGCTCTAGTAACCATGGCATGCATGTGGCTGGTCTGATTGAGTTCTGGTCAATTGTCCCCACCCACCCACGCCCCGGCCCCCTCAGATTCAACAATGGTAATGGCACTGAATATCAAGGAGCTGCATTTAGGCTCTCTCCATGATGATCAACTTGTTTGGTGCGAAATTCACTTGCTGCAGCAGCTCAAGCCTTGGTGTTATCCAGGTCTTACTGCACACTGGCATGGGCTGCTTCATTATCTGAACAATAGTCGGAGCTGAATGCTGTGAACACTCATGAAGAATATGGCCGGTTAGCTCAGCTGGCTGGATGGTTAGCATGTGGTCCAGATTAACACCACCAGTGTGGATTTGACTCCTGTTGTAGCTGAGGTAGATTTGGCACCTGTCTCCTTGCCCTGCCCCCTGAGAGTGAAAGACAATGACAAAAATTGTCAAGAAAATGGCTCAGGATGAAGTATCTGCAGGCAATGAGCCAAGGACCTGCCTTCAGGCAGAGCACACATACCGTCATGAAGAATAAGATGCCTCTCCAGAAATTTTTAATAAATAGTAACTGTTAGAGTGCGCTGTCAGTCTGACTCTGACAGCTGCCTTGTGCAAAGTGCAGCCAGCAAGACCCACGTGTTACTGCTGGCTGTGAATTATTCTCCATTTGCAAAGGGAGAACTCTGCACTTGCCACTGCACTTTTTAAGCTCAGCTTCAGGCAACAATGAAGTGCCAAGGCTCAGGAGTGTGAGAAAGCTTCCTGGAAGAGATCTCACACTGCTCAGCTTTACTGCAGGGTCAGGAGCTGACCTTAGGCTTCTGCTGTAAATTTTGAGTCAATTTTCACCCAGAATTGCTTCGACTTGACACAAAAATGGCAGCAGAGCCGCACTCTTAAATTAAAAGGATCAACTTGCTGAGATCTTACAGTGACTCTTACATTGGAGTTTCTCACTTCTGAATTTACCAGTCTGTGATTTTCCCATGCATTCAGATGCACAGGGGAAGAATTAGGGCCTGGTGAGTATACAAGGAGAAAACCTTGGCCTTAATGTCAGCTTAATGTATTTGCTCAATTTGAATCTCCTGTTTTGCAATCACAAAACAGTGCCAAGAGTAAACATTAGGAACTTTGGTTTTGTTATTACAGAACTACTGGAGACGCTATTACTTGAACAGGATTCTCCAATGTCATTTCACTGCAATCCTTGTTATTTACATTTGATTATTTTTAAGTTTTAAAAGATTAGTTAATTTTAAGTGCAGGTAAACATGATTAACGGCTGTTAAAAGGTCTATGATCTATTTCTGTATGTTAACTGAACTGAGAATGCAATTATGTAGGAAATACTTTAACCCTGTATCTTATATTTAATCCAATTAGCAGTCCTTACACCCACACATACATTAATCTTTGAAGTATTCATATATGTTTACACTCTATGTCAGCAATTTGATATTCGAATGGAAACTGATACTCAACGTTACACTCAATGCAATAGCTTGCAAACGCACCACACTGTATGCCAACTACAAGTACATTGGTCACAAAACCTTTGGGGCTGGAGAAGGTAAAAGTCACATTTAAGCATGGGGATAAGGTGTGAGTATTGTAGCATGGGCCAGATCTCTGTTCCACTGGGATCCTGGCCCACTTAGATCAGACTGTTAAAATCTGGTTGGGAGGCCATATTGCCCATCCATCACCCAGTTCAAGGACGTCATGTCAAAGAGGTTCCTGAACATCCATTTGAAGTTCCTCCCTTTATGCCTGTGAATTGGCTCAAGGAAACCTGACCCTGTTAAGACCTAGTATATGGGGCAATCAGAGAGCTTCTGAAGACACCAAATCTTTACAAGAGCAATCAATCAACGAGAAAGTTGATTAATGTTTTGTGTTGGATTGCTTTCGATGAGAGCCAAAGAGCTTTTTCTTTTTTCAGCCTCTTAGGAGGACACCTCAGCTGAGCAGATCAGCTCACAGTCTTAGGGGCGTTGGTGACTTTGGGGTGGAGAGTGGAATTTGACAGATTTTAAACAGAAGCTTAGCAAGAAACCCAACTGAGTAGCTGGAGCCTACCTTAATTACTCATTTATTGCAGATGGATACTGTTCAAAATAATAAACCTTGTTAGGTCAAAAGACCAGGCCGACACTTTCAGGAACCAGGGAGAGGAAGGAAAGAGAGGAGCATCATCATCATCATGTAAATCTTTACCTGAGTGTTAGATTAAAACAGGCTGATTATTTCAGGTCTACCAAATTTAGTTACCAAAATTTAAGTACCGAGTCTGGCAGTTTGGTTATTATGCAATATTATGATGAAGTAATTAGAATGATTTTGGAGGAGAAACCAATGTGGCTCAAAGTGATGATAAATTGTATCTGGGTTAGCGAAGGAGCAAGTTAATCATTTTCTCCAATCCTTGTTGAGTTCCCCCTAATAGAGCCCATATCTTTGTTGTTTCAAGTCAGAACGGTGCAGACTTGAGAATACCTGGCACTTGGCTGGCACAGGCATCAATTGCAAATCTGGCTTGACCATGTCAAGCATATGGCTGTGCTTTCTAACCCTCAGCCAAAACCTCATGTTATTGCCAGAAGACGAGAACAACTGCTCTCAGTCCAAACACCAAATGCAAAAGGTTCATGGAACTCTCTACTCTCAAGGGCAAGATCATCCTCCCACTCCCAGAAACCCTCACTTTCCCACTTTGTCCACAGGGGATTTCTATCTTTTTGAAGCTAAGCCAACAATCATCTTCTTATGCAATTCCGTTCTTTGGCTTCCATGGCAGGTAATGTCATCAATTGTTGCATTTATTCCCACACCATGCCATTCCCCTTACAGACTATTCTTATCATCAATCTCCTCAAAATGCACCCTTTATTCATCCATCCTCTACAACTACCATTCCATTTTAAACCTCTTTTTCCTCCTTGAATGCATTGTTACCTCTCAGCTGGATATCCATCTCTTGCAGAAGTCCCTATTCAACAACCACCTGTCCATTTTCTGTTCTTCCCACAATGCATCATTGACCTGGTCCAAATTAGCATTAACATCCATTGTGAGTGTCACTGTGACTATGTTACATTATCCTTCCTTGATCTTTCCATATGGTTGGTTGTGCGACTGTTCTCCAATGTCTCTCCTCTTTCATATAGCCCTTGTGTAATAAAACATTATTAATATGCACAGTATTTTAAGTGGTGCCTCTCAGTAGTTCCAAACTTATATTTGTGTTTCATGGCCTGAGAAGGATTGTGTGCAAAAGGGAGTCCATCATGTTCTTTTACCTTTCTCCTGATACCAGCACAACTTATCTTCATTTGCAGTTATTGTCTAATGATCTCGGGGACTGCATTGGCTCAGCCCATTGCCTCTATGTGTGCACACCTTTCTCAGCAGGTGCTCTTCAGCCGCACATAAATCTACTCTCCTTTGGCACACTCCCTGCAGCAGAATCTCGAATTCTTTATCAACAAAAGATGCAGAAATGGCCCATGTCTCTGCTGTGCTATTGTGAATGTTAGGCAACTTTTCGGTCACCACTACAGCTTTCAATAATGCATCTCAAGAGCTGCTGACTCATCACATTTTTTGCCACTATCCCTCCACTCCCCAACAGCAGACATGCTTGCTGCAGGCTAAATTTCCAGCGCCTGTTTTTCATGAGCCAATATTCTGTTCAAATCAGGGGTAAAGGGGTAGCATTGTAGAATATGATGCAGCCAGTTCATTGAGCGGCAAGGGCAAAATACTGTGGATGCTGGAAATCTGAAGTAAAAACAGAAAATGCTGGAAATACCAGGCAGGTCTGGCAGCACCTGTGGAGGGAGAAACAGAGTTTATGGGCTGAATCATCGGCTCGGCAAGCGGGGGCAGGGCCCACTTGCCGAGGTGTAAAATGACATGGGATGACGTCATTTAGATTTTCAGTTCGGCGGGGACACAGCCGAAACAGCTACGCGCCCGCTGAACTGTCAAAGGCCATTAATAAACTAATTGAGCCTATTGAGAACGCTGCCCGTTCAACCTTAAGGTTGGTGGGCAGGCGAAGAGCCCAGGCAGCCTTTGCATTTTTCATGGAACCTCATCCACGGGCGGGATAAGGCTTCATGAAGGGTTTATAAATTAAATAAATTTTTTCATTAAAGTTCATTGACATGTCTCAGCTCATGTGACACTGTCACATGAGGGGACATGTCTTAAATTTTTTTTTCTTTATTAAAAGTTTTGGAACTTAAACTAATCTCCCTGAGGCACCTCTTAATTGGCCTGCCCATGTAAAATGGTGGCGCAGACCCAATTGGGGGTGCTGATCGGGCCTGCGCCCGCCCCCACACAACCGCCCACCACCTCCCCGCCCCCCCCCCCCCCCCTGACGGGGGGAAGATTCTATCCTATGAGCAGGACATTCCACCCGTTGAGGGGGAAGTTGAAGTGCAGGCGTGCAGAGACGCGTCTCTGATCGGCGCCCCCAATCGGGGGCACACCACCATTTTATGTGGGCGGGTCAATTAAGGCCTGCCCAGCGTGACAGGTGCCCGGAAGAACTGAGCGCTCCCTGTACAGGCCGGGGGGGGTTTGCCTGAGTTGGGGCCTGCGCTCTTTTGCGCATGTGCACGAAAGAGAGCACTCATCTTCCTGAGGCTAAGTGCTGCCTCAGGGAGATCAGCTCTAATGTACAAATTATTAAAAATAGAAAAAAAAAAAATTCCCTGACATGTCCCCTCATGTGACACTGTCATATGAGTTGGGACATGTCCATAACTTTTTAAAAAACTTTTAATTAAATTTTTAAAAACCTACATGAAACCTCATCCCGTCGTGGATGAGGTTTCATGCTTTTTCTAATGCCCGCCAACCTTAAGGTTGGTCGGGCAGGTCCATTAATTAGTTTAATGACTCTGTCAATGGCCTCAAGTGGCCATTGACAGGTTGGTGGGCGCACAGCTGCTTCTGCTGAGCCCCCGCCTTCCTGAAAATTTAAATGGGGCGGGGTGACATCGGGAGTTCTGCCCGCGTCATCGTGTGTCATTTTACGCTTCAGTGAGGAGGCACCGACCCCCCCCACTCGCCAACGGGAAAATCCTGCCCTATGTTTCAGATCAATGAACTGAGTTCTGATTAAAGGATTTGTTATGATTCCTGAAGGCTGGGTATTCTTTATTAGTAATTTTTGGTAACAAGGTTGTGTGAGTTCACCATGACTTTTTGTCCAAGAGATGTATAGTGTTTTGGAGACAAAATGCTATGGGTATGCGAGCTTTTTATTGTCAACAACAGGTGTTAAAATAGTTATCAACAAAGATATTTATGAAGTTGTTGCATGTTGTCCCCTAAGAGGTTATTAAATGTGATGTAATATTGCTTGATGAATGGGCTAACAATAAATAATTAATGGCCAAGATAAAGCACCGTGAGTATATTGCATCTACATGGAATAATCTAGTAAATGTCAGAGTTAAAATATTATTGAAGAGTATAGATTATTATTGTTATTGGCTGCTCAAGCTACTATTGTATTAGTAAGTGCAGTTTATTAATAAAACCTTCGGATAAGAGACTTAATCTAGGAGTGAAATTCTTGGCTCCACCTCTACAGAAAAGCCCACAAACACTTCATCATTACGCTTGTGTTGCTTTGCCCACTTTATAAGCAGAAATGACTCATTCAGTGATAATCACTAGCACAGAATAACGTTCAGAATAACCCTACCCATATAATGTTAATTATAACATGGAGATCCAAGCTGGAAACAAAATAGAAATCATTATGTCACTATTGAGCTGCTGGATACAGTAGAACCCTAATTATCCAAACTTCTATTATCTGTGCAAACATTATGCATGAACCAGTCTAAAGGGAGGCAGATAATGCAAGTTGTTTAATGGAATCTTTGTTCATTTCCGTTAGATCATAAGGTGTTTAATATTTTTCAAACAGCCATTTCAATATGACAGCATTGTAATGAACTTCACTTGAGAATGACCATCGATCAATGGGTTGATATTGTTGGACAGGCAGGCTGGGACTTAATTAAAAAAAAGACACCTCACATGTAAATGACAAGTTGTTTACCTGCTTGCCTGCATTTAACATTGGAACTTTTTTTTTAAATGGTTGACGCGGTATAATGGTAGATGAGAGACATTTCATTGCAGATCATTTTTTGGAATGCTATCGCTATATAATTTTTCATTTGAAGATTGAGTTTCACTGTTGGTTAAGCCAATGTTGAGCTTTAGTCTATTGCCTCATGAATCTCTCACTTGTTTTACCTAAAATTACAGGCACAGCTTTAACACCATGTACATTCCATACACTGACACACACAGCACTGCAATTTGTGGACGTGTAATAGGCACCTAAGGGTCTAACCTGGCAGTTGGTGTGAATATGTTCATTCCATGCTAGAAGTGTGCTGCCCACCATGTTGAATCGGATTGCTCGGTAGGCGTCTGGGATGCATGTCTGAAACTGGCGTTTGGCCCATTCATTGTACACGGCCTTTTGTGAAATTGGTCTGTGAGTGACGGCAGCTTGCACCATGTATGGCTGGGTGGGGGATGGGGGCAGGGTGCACCACAGCCAGACCAATAAAGGGATTGTTCGAAGCTGTCATCCAAAAGTTTTAATGGTGGGCTGTTTCTTGTCCCTCCCTCCTGATTGCTTCTTCCACACCGTGCTCTCCAGAAACCCTGGGTCCATGTCTGAGGTGGCTTATCTGCACTAACTCCTTAACTGGTGAACTGTTCTGGGGCTGTAACTGGTGCCTGCAGTTCTCCGGGATGACAATAATGAGGTTGGCGGATCAATTTGCAGTTGTCTTGCACTGACCTTATTGGGAAATGTGCAGCGACTGCTGTCTAGAGAGTGAGCCTGGATTCATGCGCAATCCATTCCTCTCAAGAGGGTTGAATTGGCTAACCCTCAAAACAGGCATGTGGATTAAACTGTGTCCATTCATTGCAGTGCACGCAGCACTTTAAATTGGTGTTGCCTGCTGTTTTAAATGAATTGTGTGTGCAGCCAGTGCTACCTATACTGTTCATTAGCTGCACGCACCAGTAGGGGGTCAGATATTGCAAGTGGCTAATGCTACTTTAATGGGGGGGGGGTGGTGCCTTGTGGCTGCAAGAAGTATTGGGAGTCTTTGAAAAGTGAATCTTGCCTATGAACTTTGAGCAATGGCTGAAAATGCAAAAGAGTAAAGACATGTCATGCATTGGCCCTCACTGATGTTGAGATGAGAATTGGTCTCTAAAGATCCAATGGCCTTCTGCTGAGAGCCCTTCTCCCCTTCCTCATCCAGCAGCTTGTCTGCTCTTTATGGCCTCTCATATCCAATTCCTAGAGAAAGGTCTATCAGGGAAGTCATCCCTGGAAGCAACTTGGTTCAGCACAAGCTTTTAAATGAACAGAAAAGTATTTTAGCACCACTACCACTTAAAATTTTAGCAAAATATGGGAAAGCTCCAAAAACACATACAATTGCACCAGCTGTCAGAAGAAATAATACAGCAACTGACCTGCAAGTAGCTCACGTTCCTTTTAAATAGCACTGGTGGGAGGGAAAGTCCTTCATTCCATTTAATGACATGCTCAGCTGTGCGAGGTTAAGACTGCAGTGTGTAGTTTGAACATAGCAGCACTGGTGTCAAATCTGTGTTGCACACTGATTAATGTCATAATCTACATGCTCTGCATGTGGCCACCAGTCGTTGGGTGCATGTGCACCCTTTACTAAATTGGTGTCCTGTGTATTTCCTGCCAGAAATGTGTTCATGCATCTTTGACTCCATTTTTGAACATGAGGATGCCGCGTAGCCTAAAAAAACGAACACTTCAGAGACCAATGTAACCCCCAACAGTGTTTTAATTGCACCCTTTACATAACGATACTTGAGCTGATCTGAATCAATTCTTCAAATGGTGATTTCATGTTTGAATAATTTCCAAATGTGAAAGTTACTGCAGATGACTGAAGAGGGTCTTGCCAGAGCCATATGGCTGCAGAACAAGCTTCTTACATGATAATGTATTTTGGTCTCTCAGTTTGGAGATTTGGCTTTGGAATTTTATTCATTAGGCTTGTGTCATAAATGTGGAAATTCCAACCAATACTCCTGACTGGAACATTAAGGTTGATCAGGGGATATGGATTTGTGGTATGATTTAAGATTTTATTTGCCAATGTAATTCTCTTCCCAACAATTTCAAACATATAACTAATTCTTCACAATGAATTGGATCAATTCAAATTTTGAAAAAAGATGTTTCCCTTCCTGTCATTGTACCTTATCTCAATGGCTTACCCACTGACATGTTGCACTTGAAAATCATTAGCACTCATAGTTTAGACCTTGCAGATATCAATCTTTTGTCAAACCTCAAAGAAATGGTAAGCTCTTTCCCCTTCCCTTTAGGGAAAAGTTCATATCATTAAAGTGTCTGTTATTCCAAAGATTAATTACATATCATCTCAATGATTCCATTATGAATATCTAATTTCTACTTCTACAAAATTAATGATCTTTTCAAGTTCCTCGAGAAGAAACAATGAATAAACTTTTAATTGACTGCAGGAATTGAGAATTGGGAGGAGGTCTGGACGACAATGCTTTCCTGTATTTCTTAGCCTTACACTTGAATCATATCTGCTTCTACAATGTTGGATACAACCCTAATTGGATTTCCGCAATGTTTATTCACATGCTGTATGACAATCATAATTTTTCAGAAGAGATTCTTTGATTTACTAATTTTGCAATTATCTCTGTTCTTTCAAGATGTTTTCTCATATTACTGCAAGAGGCTTCCCTGCAGAACCTGGAACTAATGCACTGAATGTGCAGCTGGTATTGGAGTCTTATTCAAACTCCAACTGTAGCTCCCAATTACCCTGTCCCTTCCTCTGTTTCTCTCTTTCAACCTGCTTACCTTGTTCTTGTTGCACACAACTAACCTTGGGAAAAAGTATTTTTTTGTCTCCTGTTCTTTTCAACATTGTCAAGTTGTGAAGAAATCTTAAGTACTTCTTATTTCTCTTGAAATCTCAACATCTGTACAACAATAACTAAATGCTATACAGTACAATTATTATGGGGAGACAGTGGCATAGTGGTGATGTCAGTGGACTAGTAATCCAGTGGTCCAGGCTAATGTTCTAGGGACACGGGTTCAGATTTCACCATGGCAGCTGGTGGAATTTAAATTCAATTAATAATCTGGAATTGAAAAGCTACTCTCGGTAATGGTGACCATGAAACTAGCATCGATTGTTGTTAAAAACCCATCCGGTTCACTAATCTCTATCACCTGTACCTGCTCTGGCCGACTTATGACTCCAGACCCACAGAAATGTGGTTGACTCTGAACTGCCCTCTGAAATGATGTCACAAGCCACTCAATTAGGGATGGGCAACACTGGCCTTGCCAGTGACACCTACATCCCATGAAAGAATTTTTAAAAATTCCATATTGATGTTACCGACTTTGATTTGTGTTGCAACAGAAAATTCAAGTTTTTTTTAAGCTGTGTTTTGCTATAAATATATTGCTATTAGATTACGTCTTGAAAATATTCATAACAATTGTTTTTGTTGAAGAAAGAAACAATCTTTATTAAGGATATTGTTAATTGAATCACATTAGAAGCTTACAGAATGACAGAAAAAGGAAGGCAGAGGTCTAAACTACAGCTCTCTAATCAGCAGGTATCTACCAGAGCAGCAGCAGAGAGCAAGAAATTAGGAACCAACAGCATATAGACAGTTAAAAGCACATGAGGTACTAACAGGATATTAAACAACATGCAGTTCCAGGACTGAGAGAGCACTGAGGAGACAAGGGCTGAGCAAAAAAGTCTTTAATATTGAGATGGAATTGCAGACTGTGTGGCATGGAAAAGTGATGGTTTTGTGAATTGAGGTGTCTGGATAGCTAAAGGCCAGGCAAAGCTGGGGATACTTAGGCCAAGAGGGCATTAGAGATTCAAATATTGAGACGTGAAGGTCCTTAGGACTAAAACTAGGACATCACTAACTCAGCGGCATAATAACATACCCTAGGCCAAGGCAGCATCATAACATCAAGGGCTGATCAATGGGGCAGTTCCGCAGTTCAAAAGGAGACCACAGAGTCTAGGCCTAGGTAAAGGGAGGGAAAGGGAAAGAACGAGGGCCTCTTGAGTCCTGAAACGTCAGGCTGTTTTAAAATCTTTTACAACAACACAACCTGTTTCCATTCTAGGACACTGAAAGTCCTAAAAAGAGAATTTTATTTGTTTTTGAAATGTTTACAGGTTTTTTTGCTCAATTTTTTGTTTGCCACTATTTTGCTGAGAGCTGTCAATTCTTCTTACTCCCATTGAAAATAACAAGAATGATTCAATGCATAACAAAAATGCACTTAACTAGGCAATAATACTGTTACCGCCCCAGATACATTCCCATTAGTTTCAATGGGAGGAAAGGTCAGGGTGTGTTATAATCTATTGCACAAGGGTGGCAGCTAAAGGGCTATATACAAGTGGAGTTATAAAAAGGAGGAGTTTGAGCGTACACATGGTATACAACGTACAATTCTTTTCCATATGGCAGTACTTGCGTACGTTCCACATCTTGTTTGCTGTAGGTGTGGCACAAGGTTCTGTATTCCCAGAATCCGTGGATTTCAGCTTCTGAGCCCTTCATTTAGTACAGTGCACCTGTGTCATGCCAGAGTCACTAGAATATAAGATGAAGCAAACAACTTGCACAGTTTGGCTTGGAGATAATTCTGGTAAATTTATTAGTCAACAGATCTTTATTAAGTTGAAATAGCAATATAGCCTCAAAGTAACATGAACACATTATTAAACTCATCTTGTATATATGGCAATGTTTCAAGCTTGATGTACATGGACTTTTTTACCCATATACTTTTTTTTAACCACACAAGGGGCAGGAATATGCAAAGAGAGATTTCTTTCTTTTTTGCCCCCAGTGACCTCACTGAACAGTTTCAAGTTATGACTAGGTTCAAGTCTGATGCAGAGTAGCAATCCACCTATATTTCACCTTTGGTGTACCTCAACCCGTCACTATCCTTTCTGAGAGAGGCTGTTGATTAAAAACTAATTGTGCTCTTCTTGAGTTATAGTAATTGGAGCTAGTTTGAAATTGATCAAACTCACCGATGTTTGTGTTCTGAACAGTTATATCTGGCCAGAATTTCTATCAGGTCCCAGAGGCAACTCACTAGTCCCTCCCCTCTCTGCCTGGGATTTATTTGAACCCTAGTACCACACATAAACAGACATTGTTTTAGCACACTACAATACATAGTCCTCCATATATAGAGATGTTCTATATTATTTTTAATAATATAAAGCCAGGACATAGCAACTGTTGATTTGTATATAGACAGTTGTGTAAATTTAATGGTTTACATATTGGAAGGACAGCAGTAATGTAAGCCCAAGAAGGGGATTGCTAGCTACTAAAGACAAATAAATACACTTTAAAAATTGCAGATTGCAAACGATTAAAAGAGTATTTTGTAACCCCTTTTCATTGCAGTTGCCTTTGAACATCTTGCAGCAAAGAGATGCGACTGTAGTTTTATCAAAGTGCTTAGCAAGAAAGTGTTTAAAGCAAACACTAATCTCAACATATTTATAGGAAATGCATATACAGTAAACCTTTTAAAATAGCTTGACAATGTAAATGGAATGCCAGCAAGGAAAGGTTAATATTATGGACCCTAGAATATTATTACATTAGTTTAACTCTATCAACAAGAATGATGCATTTCTGTACAAATCTGTTCCTGATAAAAACTATTTCTGTACCAGATTGAGAAAGGGAGAAACAAGAAATACAACAGAAATTTCAGTTACCTTTCTCTGTCAATTTTTGTATCTTTTGCTATTTGTAGTGTTTCTGAAAAGATAAATTGTGTGCATTTGACAAATTAAATCACACACTAGGATGTCTTTCTTCTTTTAGTGTTGGAGATAAGAACTTTATTGTGTGCTGCTATGGCACACACAGGATTGTAACTTTATATTATACAAATACAGATTACCATGTATGGGAAGGGCTGAAAGATAAAGGCAATTTCCAGCATTGGGCTGACCTGGTAATTCAGCACAAAATTAGTGGCAGTAGGTGAAAATATTCCTTGTATCTCATTACTCCTTAGAGGACTATCTTACAAATATGAATAGATAATTTGCCAAAATGTAAAGGTTTAGTTTTAGCCATCTTTCTTTCATTCTATCAAACAATGGATCTAAGTACAGTGAGATAATGGTTTGATTGTTATATTGTGTGGAAATATGGACATCATTTCCCAAGTTGTGATGAGCCACATCTTTAACAAACAGGGGACATACCAACAGTCAGCCATTTGATATGATACAAATTTCCAGAAACAAGGCTGACTGGATAACTCCTCCCACAACTGACTCTGGTCAGCCGCTTATGTTAGGTTCATTAACTTATCACGTTGCTGATCTGACACATTTTACTTGTAATGGTTTACAATTTAAAAACCTTAACGTGAATTTTTGTGGTTTATTCGCCAAAGGAAATCAGTTAAAATTGTTGTTCGTTCATTAGCTGGTCATTGTGGCATTAATGCCAGTGAGTGTGATTCTTTTTGGTGTTGAAATTTCTCCACCCCAGTGTTCTGAACATGGTTAGTCTTTAAGACTACTGGTTTAGAACAGGAACTGCATCTGAACAGAGATCCCACACAATGCTGGGCATTGCCATATTGATAACAATATAACAGAGAATGTTTCTGTGCAAGACAATTGTTACTCATGAGTATCTAAGATCTAAAATGAAAATTATTTAAAAAATGTCTACTTTTCACTTAGTGCACAGTGTACTGACATTATTTGCATGTGGACAGATACTGTTTGCTTTGGATATTTACCTGTTAGTTCTTATTTTTGCCACACCAGTAGCTTATTGGTAATTGGGATTGAGAAAAGGTTGCTCAAAAGTCAGCAGGGAGCACGCAGAAGTGATTTTCCCCAATGCTTTTAATCATGATCGGAAGGACAAAGTGAGCAGAGGCAGGGCTTGCTCTCAGAAGGCCAATGCTGAGCTTCAGGGGCATTTTGTGTGTTTTTCTTTTGGGGACACCTGCTCCCATTGAAAACAGAGCCCAGAAAACAGCTCAGGAGGGTGTGCACTTGTTTGAAACATATCAAGAGGAATGAAGACTTACCTCGTGAATGTAATTATCCGTCCATTCCTCCCATGGTCAAATTCTGGTATGGTCACGAACATTGGGCTAGTGTGCCCTGTCCGCATGTAAAGCAAAATGTATATATATATATATTCAAATAGCATTGTGCAGTGTACAAGGGACAGTCACAGAGTTATAATGCACCAACATGTGCACATATTTACAGATGTGCACAGTAAAAGGGAGAGTCAGGGCATAAAGGTTGGAAACACATGGGTTAATTTGAATTTTTGGCAATAGAGTAAAATGGGCAGCGTTGAATTGACTACCCACTATACTCCTTGTCTGGCTTTCCTTTTTCGGAATAGGTATAACAGGTGATCATTCCAATATTGCTCACTTCATACTATTGTCAAATGTCAGAATTATCCCCACTAACTCAAACATCGAAAAATGAATAAAGACAGCAATGAAGAGTTAACTCTGACACCATACGGGTATAAGTCCCTGTAACATGTAGGTAATAACATGCTCAGTAAAACACAAAAACCTCAAGTGTAGGCAAGAGGAGATAAGATCAACTAAGCTTCTGTCAAAGGAAGCAGAGTGTCATGAAGACAATAAGCTCTAAGTAATGACATTGTGTTTGAAGTAACAGCTGGAAATAAATTCTTAAGGTCAAAATAAAACAGCATAATAATTTTATAGCTTGGAATATGTTGAAGAGTTAATCCTATGTGTGGAGTAAATTTGTCAAGAGAACATTTTAAAAAGGTAATTAAAATTCTGTTGATTGTTTTCCCAGTTTTAACCCCCCTTTAATTCTATCCAGTGGAATTTACTGCTAACACATAGTGTAATATATTTTCTACAGCACACAATTCACATAATATTTCATAAGTAAACATTTATAAAGATGTTAGCTATTTCTTGACCCCAAAAAGTATAAACAGTGCCTTTTTAAAGCTATTTTTTTCTTTTTTTTTTGTAAAAAAATGATCCATGGAATACTTATGTGCACATATTGAAAGTGTATAAAAGGATGATTACAATTTTCTAAGTCTGTTCCTACTCATTTTAATCTACGTGTACGAAGACAATCATATGCTAATCATAATAAATACTCAGTTTTAAATACTTGAGTCAGGTTGACCTATAATACACCATATTGCAATGGTTTGGAGTTTTGATTTAACAGAATATATTTTGGCTGTAAAGCAAAAAAGAAAATCAAAACCTAAAATAGGCTACAAGAAAATAAAAAAACAAAACCTGTACAGCAAGCAAAACACAACATATTTTAAGGTAACTCCTCAGTTCTAATTATGTTACCTTCCTCTCACTATGAAACCTACACAACATTCAGAATATACTCTGCTCCAGTTAATCCTCAGAGATGTCAGAAATAAAATAGAATGTGATTCCAATTTTTTGGTTCATTCTCACAGCCCCAATCTCATATCATATTTAATAATCTAATCTCTTTACACAATTCACACTTTAGGAACCTTCCTCAGAGACAATAGATGATTAAAAAAATATCAAAACTTGCACTGGAAAAAGCTGGGACATTCAGTACTCGAGGGAAGCCTCACAGAGCTGTGTTTGTTTGTAAAAAAAAACAATACTTAAGACTAACAGATACAAAATTCCAAAAGGAAATGACCTGTTTTTAAATGTATTGTTTGCTAGTCTTTCTCCTATTTGAATGATGATTTTTCTAACAATTATACATGATTCTTGTGGCCACAATATTAATTATACCAAGAAAAAAATAAGCAGCTAATTCCTTTTCCAACTGTTTTAGACAGTTCTCTTTAGTAAACATACCCATTTGAAATGCCAGAAGCCTCTTCTGAAGGTGATAAAGTGCTTTTCAGGCAACTGACTTCCATTTAGTAAATTGCAGTTACAACAAATTTCTGTAAGTCAGGCATTAATATTTACATAATTGCATGCTGTGAATGGGGGAACCTAAAATTCTGATCTTGAAAATTCATGGCTAATAAATCCCTGCCTGTTAGCTGAGAGAATTATATAATTACTTAATGTAAAGAATTGAGTTATATATTGTATGGCAATAGTATGTTAACTTATCAGGAACATTTTTATGAATAACTGGAATGCCTTTAAAAACATTTATCCATACTGAATTGCCAAAGTAAAAAATGTTTACATTCCTTTTCAGGAGAATTACTTTTGATCTGTGTTTGAAAGCTTTTAGACTGTAACTGAACCATCTTCAATTGCTCAGGTCAGCTTATTTTATTAAATTGTGCTGTTCGCAACTCCAGAATGATCTAAGGAAATGTGATGACAATTAATGAAGTGACAGCTCAGGAGACATAAATAGTGTATTGAAGTAAATGAGGTTTGTATTAAGCCCAAAACAGTGAGGAAAAGAGGAATAGGATGTAGGAAAAAGTGGCAATGCTGGGTAGAAAAGTGCTGTTATCTCTTTAGACACTAGTTATGTTCAAAATATCCTTTGCCATATGGAAATCTGTTCTTAAATGAATGCATTAGTCATACGCCCCTTAAGTTGATCGTTACCTGTTCACTGTGGCATAACCACCCTTTTTTACTACTTAACTACAAGAGGGACAATGCTGAACCATAGAAAACCAGTGTGATTCAATAGCAGCTCAGTGACTTGGTTTCATCTCCAACCCGTTTAGTAACAGTGAGCAGTGTTTACACAAAACCTCCACAGACGCGGCACGAATACAAATTTCACTATATCAACTGGACATGCTCTGCTTTATTGGCAATGACTATGTGAGGAACTTACAGCATTTTATCTTCTGATTTATGTTAAGAAACTATTATTGCACTGAAACTGACTGTTAGACTGAAGCTGTCTACAAGAATAAACTGTTTCCTTTCTCTATCAATCAAACTAGACTTAAAAATGAATAACATAGAAAGCTTTTAAAAGGCTCACTTCACACAATCATGGTTATGAGGGGCATGTTTCAATCACAGTTCTGGTTGACACTTCAATCCACCAGGCACACATGTGATGAGTTTAGTCAGGTTTGTCACACTGCTAGCTGTTAGGTGGGAAGTCTGGTGCTGATAGAGGATCTCACAGTAATCTGAGGTGGGATTAGACTAGGAGGAATTATATGTTGTGTAGGTTTTCTTTCTGACTATCACCTTAAAGCTGTGTACCCCATTTCATACAGAATCTTGTTCACTTGACTGACTTTTAAAATCAACCATCCTGAAAATCTGACAGAGTCACTTAAAAAAAAAATGTTTTTTTAAAAAAAAAATTTCGGCCTAAACCCAGAGCGGCTCTCTGGTTGGTGCAAATCTGTGAAATCGACAAGGATGCCAATTTCAAAAGAAAACAATGCAGCTGTCAAGTGTATATTTCCTGTTGTTTTCTTTTACGTTTACACATCAGAAATTTTCCCAAAGTAGATTATGCTGAGCAAAACTCAAGAAAAATTTGCAGTCACCACAGATAAAACACGTAATAAACACAAAAAAAAAACATCTGAGGTAAAAATATCATGTTAACCAGAGAGTGTCAGCA
Source organism: Cetorhinus maximus (assembly GCF_964194155.1). Classification (NCBI taxonomy): domain Eukaryota; kingdom Metazoa; phylum Chordata; class Chondrichthyes; order Lamniformes; family Cetorhinidae; genus Cetorhinus; species Cetorhinus maximus. The sequence goes on along the minus strand of NC_135902.1, from coordinate 32,704,450 downwards.
CAAAACATTACTGCATGTCGTGCCGAAACCCCCACGGTTTCTGAGAAGACGTTTCTAGCCCTGCTGGGTTTTAGTGTGTCTCTGAGTTTCTCTTGCTAGTACGGGGTGAAGCGACTGTACCCTCCTCTGTACAGGCTAGCCTGCAACATCAAAGATGAAAAAAAAAATCGAATAAATATTTTTTAATGTACGAAATGCTACAGCAACACAAGCCACAAATCTAATTAAGAGAACGAAGGGAGAAAAATCATCTTAATTAATGAAAGCTTTTAGCTAGCAGCTGCTCCGGAGATTTGCAAGATTTGAAACCACACGCACGTCACCTCGGCAAATTTAAATCATTTGTCTAAACGAAGGCATTGCGCTGATGAAGCTCAAGGGAGTGGCAGGCTTTTTTTTCCTCTCTCTCTCTCTCTCTCTCTCCGCAAAGCGGCTACAGAGGGCATTTGCCGCAATCACCATTCATTAATCTTAATGTTTTCATTTTTTTTTGTTGTTGTTGAGGCTCTCAAAATGGAAAATTGAATTTTTTTTCATCAATGATGTTGGCTGCAAAGCTAGCTAAAAACCAGGTATATCAGTAAAAGTATCCGCTATAGTGAGTGTGGGAACTGAGAAAGACGGAGAAAGGCACAAACACACACGCACGCACACACACAGAAAAGAGAGCAAGAGAGAAACGGTCTATGTGTATGAATTCACTCCTGACATTGATGGTAATTGTGTAAAAAAAAAAGCTTAATCCCTCGGCCTTCATATGCTAATCAGCTAAATATATGTATATATCTTTAGTATTTTAAAATAACTTACATTTTAATTAATTCCCTAGTTGACTTCCCCTCCAGGATGGCCTCCTTGCGCTGATGCAGTGGGCACAAGGGGCCCTCACCTACAGCATAGCTTCTAGTGCTATTGCCCATAGTGGCATGGTCTCAGGGATTGAATTAAAAAGAGTATTTTGTATTTTGGTCTTGTTGTGGTGAATAGTCCCATCTTATTTTAAATGGTGAGAACTTAACACTGACAAGTAGACAGGACGGAGAGATACCCACTCTTTACTTGGCTATTAGTGGCATTATCTAATGCTTTTAAATCAGAATTCTACCAATTCAAAACTTAGATACTGTAAAATTATATTATGATTATAATACCATGATAAAAATGATGGGTTGCACTTGAAAATAATATAAAGTAATAAGAAGTGAAATGAATAAGTATGCAATAAAATATTCTAAAATAAAAGTTGCTAAATTTAGAGCAGTTACACCTGTAGTTTAGGAGAAGCCCTTATTTTGCAACTCAAAATCTTTGTAAATAAAACTACTTTCTGTTAGTGCTCTTGATTCTTCTATGACATCATCAAATATTGTGTTGTTAGGAATGAAGTGTCAGACAGACCATCTATGAAGGGAATGGTCTAGTTTGGGACACTGAACCTTCACCTTCCCTCGAGTGCACTGCCTGAGTGGAAATGAGTGACCAGCTATAGTTTGCAGCATCAATTTAAATATTTTCTGTCTTCCATGTTTCACCTGAACATGAAGCAGAAGCAAGTCATATGACAGTCATGTTAACAATCTTTCTAAATCCAAATAAAATCCATAATTGTTTGTGTGTGGTTTTTGTGCATTTGTATAGTTCCACGTTCTTGAGACTCTGAGTCGTTGATCACAGAGGTCTTGTAGCTCACCTGTTCCCTGGGTAATAGAGTGAAGATGATCCTTCCAACAATTCTAGTTTCCACATCTACACAAACAGCTTTGAATTATATCACTGGAGATCAGACCTGCCTAGATATTTGCATGCACTCCATTTCTGCAAGTATAGGACCAGCATTCTGAGGTGCTCCAATATTCTAGCCACTGCCCAGGATAAGCAATTGCCTTCTGTTCTATCTGGGCCGAGAGTTAGGAATACAGTGGGATATGTGGGAACTACCCACTAGACGATGGGCAAAAATATTTCTTAAAATCAAATGAATGGTTGCAGTTGCACAAAATCCAGAAACCTTCCAGTTTGACTTTTTTTGGACTTAGAAAACTTAGAAGCAAAATTGATCCAAACTGGAGAAAGCTCTGATTGGATTTGGTTTGATTAAATCCGTTTGGATTTTGGGTTCAGTTCAATGCTTCATCCCTACCTGGTAGGCCAACCAAGGACTGGCATTGACGGCATTCCTGGAGATATCTCTGAGATGAACCGTCCCACTCTCTCTAACGAGGAGGATGCCATGGTTGCAGGAGGTTAACATGGGGGAGGAAAGAAAATGGGGGAAAAATGAGTGGGGGAACAAGAGATTCTCTAACTGGTCATGCTGAAATTACAAGACAAAGCAGGCAGGAGGTAAGAAATTACTAATAGAAATACTAATGAGAAGATTATTCAATGATGTCAGAGACGAGAGAGGACCAAGTCTAAGTTAGCTAGTCTTTCAGTAGCCAGCTGATTGTTTAATAACAGATTTCTCCCAAACTACATAATTTCTTGGGTGTATCAGAATTTCGTATAATTACCTTTTTTGTTCCAACTCGAGAACCCAGAGGAGTTTACAAAGTTTACTCTAAAAGTCTAGACACGTTCCCCCTGTAAAAGGTTAATAATTCACTTTCATTATCTTTATGTGTTCTTGTGCATATATTTGAATCTATGTGCATTTATGTTACATGTGTGGTCTCCAAAGCTGTGGGATACATTATCTGTCATCTCACTGCAATAGAATAGCATCTGTGGAAATGGCATTTCCTTCATGGGGTATGAACAGCTTTCTCATGACATATAAAAAAAATCTTTAACTGCTATCGGTATGTAAATGTTTCAACGTAATTAAGTTTAACAGTTGAATAAATGTAACACTAGTTTATGAATCTGCATTATTATTACCTGGTTGGTATAAACAAAACACACATTGGGCGTCAGTGAGGGGATGTAGTTTCTCCCAGTGCTTTCCTGTGTATATCTCTGCGGATAAACGTACATATGTGACTTGTGCATCCTTTATGAAACAGATCTACAGATCGACAGCCGCAGCCATTTTATCAGTAGTGATTTGTTCTTTCTTTTATCTGTAGGTTTGGTTCATATGTGTATATGTCACATACATCTATGGGTACACTGTTATACTGTAGTAACTAAAACAGAAAACCTAGTACAGTAGTACCAAAGGTGCTGTCCATCTACAAGGTTCATTCCAAAAGGGAAGGACTGTACAATCATGTGCTTGAGTGTGTGTTTCCTCATGGTTTTGGGCTTGAACATTTTAATAAAATAGCTTAGATTTTAGGGTCAGTGTTTTGCTTAAAGTTATGGCTGGATTTAAAATTTGAAAGGGCCAAGCTACTTGCCTATGAAAGTTCTTACTATGCATTAAAAATACAGCCTACGTGTACTTGTGAGTGTGTGCCCATGTGCGGATGTATCCGCACAGACACGCGCCCACAAAGTACATATTATTTCTGTGGAAAATGTCAGTTACTAACATTTAGTGCAGTTATTGATGCTTACCATGGTCCCAACACTGTATGTTGCAGCTGGTGCAATAGTATGGTGGTATGGATCAGCTGCTGCATAGACTCTGCCATAACTGAAATATAAGGAGAAGAACATGTAACACACAGTAACCAACTCACTTCTGTTGGGCAAGGCAAGTATAGGACAAACAAATGTTACCATTTTGATAGCATTGCACTCACTCGAATCTGGCCAGCCAACCTTGAGAATGACAAGTGTTTTCGGTTAATGTACTGACTGCCTCTTGGGTCATGACCAGCAGAGAATTGGAATGCACAGAGTCAAATAAAAGGATAAGCAAAATATTTTAAAGTAGCTTTCAGCAGCTAGAAATAAAAGTGAAACTTTTAAAACACAACTGATAGAATTTGGTATCATACTCTACACCTTCCTCACAATTAGAATGGCATTAGCTCAGATACTCTACTTTGGCACTTTAACTGAAAACTAGCATTGCTGCTGAAATATTTAACAATGAACCAATTTTGATCCATTGCAAATTTAATGCAGTGCTTTTCTTTTCAAGTTAACTGCTTTAATACGTATTTATAATATTTCTCTGTTGATTACAGTGGTGGTGTGAAGGGTTTTACCCCATGGTTCCATTTATACAACAGCTTCAAGCACTGCCACAGTCCAATAATCACATTGAAGAGAAGTAGCTAACTAAATTATCTGCTAGAGAATGCTCCAGTACAAAATTTTCAATTGAAATCTATTCCATCTATACATGTCCTGCAGTTGACTGCTGTCACTGGAGGTTCTTCTATTCAACTTACCAAGCTTTTGCCACTTTTACTAAAAATGGCTGATGCATAAGTCACATTTTCAAGTAAGTCCTGCTTCCTTTAGGAGTTCAATTCCTTAACTAGTATAATTTATAAATGTGTTAAAGACTCTGTCCAAATAGAACACACACAAATTGTACATGATCACTTCACTGAGCGTACCGACAAAGGTTCTTCGGGATTTTCAATCATAAAAGGATCTTTTCTGAAAAAGAAAATGTAACTTTTTCACATTCCCGGGAAGGAGCCTCACACCCCAAGGGCACATGTTGGAAATCCAGGTGCGCATGGCCAATGATTTCCTGATTGTGGTTTTCAATGGCTGGGAAATAGTGGGCATTGTGCATCCGGATTTGTGGCGCAGGTTTTGTAAGGGCGAGTCTTGCTAGCAAGAGAAGACACTTGTAAATTTACCCCAAGTGTACTACAACAACAGCAAGCTGCATTGATATTGTGTCTTTAATATGGCAGAATGCCCCAAGGCTCGCCAACAAGGCATTATTAGACAAAAACAGACATTGAACAAAAGGAGGAGATGTGAGGAAAAGTAACCAAAAGCTTGGGCCAGGATTTTCCCCTCGGCGATTTGGGGGTGGGGCCCGCTCGCCGAGGGGAAAATGACGCGGGATGACGTCGGGAGGAACCCCCGACATCATTCCAGTCCAGTTAAATCTTCAGGAAGGCGGGCGGACAGCGAAATCAGCTGTCCGCCTGCCGACCTGTCAATGGCCAATTAAGGCCATTGACAGGCTAATTAACCTTGTAAAAGACCCTGCCCGTCCAAGTTTAAGGCTGGCGGGCAGGCCAGGAGCCCCAGCGGGCTCCAGATTATTCATGAAACTTCATCCACCAGCGGGGTGAAGTTTCATGTCCATTTTTAAAAAATTTAATAAACTTGTGTTTCTTATTAACATATCCCATCCCGTGTGACATTGTCACATGAGGGGGACATGTTAATAATTTTAATATTTCTCTATTTTTTGACTTTTCTTACCTGTCAGTAAACTCCCTGAGACAGGACTTTGCCTCTGGGAGCAGTGCGCTCTTTCGTGTACATGTGCGAAAGAGCGCACTTTGACAGTTGAGGAATCCTTCCCCCCCTGTACAGGAACTGCATAGCGCTCAAAATGGCGGCAGGCCCCGTTTCGGCGGCGGGGGTTGGCTGCCCGCCCGCCGCCAAGCCGGTGGGGCCCACTCGCCCACCAAGAGCAAAATTCTGCCCTTGGTTAAAAAGGTGGGTTTAAGAAGAGTCTTAAAAGGAAGCAGAGAGGTTTACAGAGGTTATTCCAGAGTGCGGGGTCTATCCTTAAACAGCCTTCCACCAATGGAGGGTGAAGGGAAGCAGGATGCTCAAAAGGCCAGAGCTGGAGGAGTGGAAAGTTCTTGAGGGGGTAGTTAGGGGAGGAGTGTGCAGTTGTAGAGCTGGAGAGATTTCAGAGATAGGGAGGGCTTTATGGTGAAAGGATTTATACATGACAATGAAAGATTTAAACTGGAGGTGGTTGTGTCCAGGAACCAGTGTAGGTCAGTGACACTGAGATGATAGACGCATGAGCAGAACATGCTGCAGTATGGGATGTGCACAGTAGAGTTTTGGATGAGCTGAAGTTAACAGAGTGTGAAAAGTGAATGGCCAACCAGTAGAGGACTGCAGTGGTCAAATCTAGAACCAGCAAAGGTGTGATAATGTTTCGGAGTCGAAGTAGGCAGTCTTTGTGATGGAGAAGATATGGGATTGAGAGCTGAACTTGGGGCCTAATAGGACGCATCCTGCACACTAACGTAAGATAGTCAGAGGGGCTGTGGTATGTTCACTTGCAGGACTGCAATTTTCACATTGATGCAGAGATTTCAAACTAGATATGAAGCCAGTAACAACCAGTGTGCTGAATCCAGCTTATGCCAGTATAATATTGGAATTTGAATGATCATTCCATGTTAATTTTAAATAGGGTTAAGGTGGTTTAAATTGCAGTTAGATATGTAAATTGGGTTATTGCTGTGGCTTTGTACATAGTGGAAAAATACTTGATGTATTTCTGTGAAATTCTATTACCTGCCATTTTAATAGCGGGAGTAATTTATTTAAAATAAACACGTTAATGCCTCAGTTAAAGTAGCAAAATAATTTGATACGGCGTGCTAATATTCACACAGTGTGAAATTGTCTGTGATTAAAGATCACTTTCCCTTCTTTGGGCTCTCTGTGTCACACAGAAATATGCATAAATGATTTAGACCCAGAAATTGGAGGAATTGCACCAAAATTTGCAGAATGTACAAAATTGGAGGTCTAACAATGTGGAGGACTCCATCAAAATACTGAAAGACATAAACAGGCTTGCCAAGTGGGCAAATAAATGGCAAATGAAATGCAGTATAGAAAAGTGTGAGGTGGCTCATTTGAACGAATGAGGAGGCCACTTTATTCCTTGGCAGAAAAAAAAACTAAATTTTGTAGCAAAGAGATCTGGGAACAGAGATATATAAATCACTAAAAGTGGCAACTCAAATCAATAAGGCCAGAAAGAGTGAAATCGAAGTACCTGTCTTCATTTAGAGTCATAGGGCTGAATTCTTACACAGTTCCAGCCCCCTGTGTAAAAATTGGAGGCAAGCCCACCTTTGCTTGGCTGTCTCGCCTCACAGCTGTTGGGCCGTTATTTGCCTGAGGCGGGTCTTGGAAATAAGTTCTGCCTCTGACAGCAGCCAACCAATGAAATGGCCAGCAGCTCTCTGGTCTCAGCAGCGCCACCAAGAGCCATGTCCACTGTTGGGACTGCAGGCAGTCCTCAAAAGATGTGAGCTGCGAGGGAAGCCCAGACAAGGTTAAGCCCGAGGTCTTGTCAGGGTCTGCCAGCCTGGTCCGGCAAGTAGTTCGGGGGGGGGGGGCAGGGGGCAAGGGGAAAGGATGGGGGAAATCTTTGAGGGGGGATCCACATTGGCACAGGGGGCCCAAAAAGGGGACATATCCCCATTGCCCAGCCACCAGTCTGCCAGGTTTCACCTGGGTAAAGTCATAGAAGCAGTGGGAGGGGGCCCATAAATGACAATTAATTGTCCACTTAAGGGCCTCAGTTGCCCTATGGGTGAGCAAGCCACCAGACTCCCCTTCCACTGCTGGTAAAATTGTAAGCGGGGCTGCCAAGGGCAGGTAGGCACCAGGAAGGGCACTGCTGTCACAACGCCCAATTTTATGAGCCCTTACCATGCCATCCTGTCCAAGGAGCCATAAAACTGGGGCCATAGAGTCATTGTGGCACAAGTGGCAGCCATTCAGCCCACTGAGTCCATTGCCAGCTCTCTGCAGGGCAAGCCAGTCAGTCCCATTCCTCTGCTCCATCCCTGTGGTCCTGCAAGTTTGTTTCCCTCTAGTGCACATCCAACTGACTAACATGTAGAAACTATAGATGGTTAGCTGGCACTTGTAATACATGTGCAGTCTGGTCTCCACATTGCAAAAAGAATATGGAAGCACTACAGAAAGTACTAAAAAGATTTATAAGGACGTTACCAGAATTGAGAGGGAGAAACTATCAGGAAAGAATGAACAAGTTGGGCCTCTTAAGGCAAATGTCAAGAAGAAATCTAATCAAGGTCCTTAAAACTGCGTGGGTGAGGAGCAACTGTTCTCAGCTGTGCTCGAATCCAGAACAAAGGAGGCATAAATATAAGATAGCCACAAACAAATTAAATAGCAAACTTAGGCAGAATCTCAACAGAGAGAATGGTGAGATTGTGAATTTCCCTGTCACATATGCTGATTGAAGCAGTTAATGAACTTATGCGGAAGCTTGATGCATACAAGAGGGAGAAAGGACAAGAAGTAAGTGCAGGGAATGGAAGAGGTCATTAGAGTGAGAGTAATATAAACACCAGTATAGACTGGTTGGGCTGATTGTGTTGAAAGCACAGGCCAATGTAATGCAACTCTACAGAACTTTGCATCATTTTCCCATCAAAATGGCAGCCAGCTGATCTGTTCCCTGGTCTTAAGAGTCAATGCCTTAGATCAGTTACTGCTCCATTTTCACACCTGTCCTGTGGATTCTCATCACCTTGATATTGTGCTTGTGTAGCAAGGCAAAGATCACAATTCCCCCAATTAATTTCCTTACCACAGCGTTGTATCATGTCTTCATTGTCAGCTTAGAAGGAGCGTAAACAATGCTGATGAATGGACACCCTTGCTTACATTATACATTGCCCACAGTTTGCAATCTTTTTAAAGACAGAAAGGCAACTTGGACTGAACATGACCAGAATAATATTGTTCAAATTTAGATTTCTACAGACCATGGTTTGCTTTTAGCAATCAGCAAACTTCATGTTTTGCTTCATAATTAAAAATAGGTGCAACTAAAAATGAACACAATTTTCATCTCTATTTTATTTTACTAGTTTCACACTCTCCTCTCGAGCAGGATGGTCTTAATGGTAGTGGATTTCAATATGACTTCCATTTATATTACTCCATGTCAACTAACTGTTTTGGGTGATGTGCGATATGTCCCCCTTCCCATTCTCTCCCTACTTCCATCTTAAAGGAGATTTGCTTTATTACTTTTTCTTTTCCATCCATGTCTAAGACAGACATAGTACCTGTATAGTTGTAATTTGTATCAAACAAATGAAGAACTAGAGTTCTATTTAGAGGGTGCAAGTACAAAGTGAGGTTGTGGAAAAGGAAAAAATTGCACAGAAACAGAGAGGAAACAGGCAACTGATTAATAGGAAAACAAAAACAGAATTACCTGGAAAAACTCAGCAGGTCTGGCAGCATCGGTGGAGAAGAAGAGTCGACGTTTCGAGTCCACATGACCCTTCAACAGAACTGAGTATAGTTAGGAGAGGGGTGAAATATAAGCTGGTTTAAGGTGGGGGGTGAGGGGAGAGAAGTTGAGGGTGGGGTGGTTGTAGGGACAAGCAAGCAGTGATAGGAGCAGATAATCAAAAGATGTCACAGACAAAAGGATCAAAGAGGTGTTGAAGGTGGTGATATTATCTAAGAAAATGTGCTAATTAAGAATGGATGGCAGGACACTCAAGGTACAGCTCTATTGGGGGTGGGGTGGAAAGACTGACAAGGTATTAGTTGTAGATTTAAAAATAATGGGAATAGGTGGGAAAAGAAAAATCTATATAAATTATTGAAAAAAACAAAAGGGAGGGGGAAGAAACGGGGTGGGGATGGGGGGAGGGAATTTAAGATCTAAAGTTGTTGAATTCAATATTCAGTCCGGAAGGCTGTAAAGTGCCTAGTCGGAAGATGAGGTGCTGTTCCTCCAGTTTGCGTTGGGCTTCACTGGAACAATGCAGCAAGCCAAGGACAGACATGTGGGCAAGAGAGCAGGGTGGAGTGTTAAAATGGCAAGCGACAGGGAGGTTTGGGTCTTTCTTGCGGATAGACCGCAGGTGTTATGCAAAGCGGTCGCCCAGTTTGTGTTTGGTCTCTCCAATGTAGAGGAGAGCGCATTGGGAGCAACGAATGCAGTAGACTAAGTTAGGGGAAATGCAAGTGAAATGCTGCTTCACTTGAAAGGAGTGTTTGGGCCCTTAGACGGTGAGGAGAGAGGAAGTGAAGGGGCAGGTGTTGCATCTTCTGCGTGGGCATGGGGAGGTGCCATAGGTGGGGGTTGAGGAGTAGGGGGTGATGGAGGAGTGGATCAGGGTGACCCGGAGGGAACGATCCCTACGGAATGCCGCCAGGGGGGGTGAAGGGAAGATGTGTTTGGTGGTGGCATCATGCTGGAGTTGGCGGAAATGGCGGAGGATGATCCTTTGAATGCGGAGGCTGGTGGGGTGATAAGTGAGGACAAGGGGGACCCTATCATGTTTCTGGGAGGGAGGAGAAGGTGTGAGAGCAGATGCGCGGGAGATGGGCCAGACACGGTTGAGGGCCCTGTCAACGACTGTGGGTGGAAAACCTCGGTTAAGGAAGAAGGAGGACATGTCAGAGGAACTGTTTTTGAAGGTAGCGTCATCAGAACAGATGCGACGGAGGCGAAGGAACTGAGAGAATGGGATGGAGTCCTTACAGGAAGCAGGGTGTGAGGAGCTGTAGTCGAGGTAGCTGTGGGAGTCGGTAGGCTTGTAATGGATATTGGTGGACAGTCTATCATCAGAAATTGAGACAGAGAGGTCAAGGAAGGAAGGGAAGTGTCAGAGATGGACCACGTGAAAATGATGGAGGGGTGGAGATTGGAAGCAAAATTAATAAATTTTTCCAGGTCCCGATGAGAGCATGAAGCAGCACCGAAGTAATCATCGATGTACCGGAGAAAGAGTTGTGGGAGGGGATTAATAGGGCCTGATTTTAACTCTGAACAAGTAGACAGATTTTGAATAAGTTAAAATCTTGCTCATATAGTTAGAAACAATAAGTAATATTAACCCTATGGACACTGTAATCGTGCATCATTCTTTTCCTGTAAGATCTGGTGGAGTCAATTGCCAAATCTTGGCAGGTGTAATTTCATGTGCATTTCACATGGAGCAAGCTGGTATTTTGATAGAGTAGAGAGAAATTCTGGGCATAAAATAAATTAAAAATAGTCCAAATGATAGAAGGGGCAGAATAATAATGCCACAAAAAAATTATTGAAACTATTTAAATGTTTTAACATGTTTGTTGGTATGCAGGAATTCACCAAGGCTCCTTTGACAGCACCTTCCAAACCCATGACCACTGCCATCTAGAAGGACAAGGGCAGCAGATAGGTGGAAACCCCACCACCTGGGGGTTCCCCTCCAAGTCACTGGCCATCCTGACTTGGAAATATGTCGCCGTTCCTTCACTGTCACTGGGTCAAAATCCTGGAACTCCCTCCCTAACAGCACTGTGTACCTGCACCACATGGACTGCAGCGGTTCAAGAAGGCAGCTCACCACCACCTTCTCAAGGGCAACTAGGGATGAGCAATAAAAATGCTGGCTGGCCCACATCCCATGAATGAATAAAAAAAAATGTTCGGACTGCAAGAGGAAAGCAGGAACGAAAGCTGGAGAAAAAGCTGATTCAACATACGTCATGATATAGGAGCCCTTGGGTAACCAGTCCAACCTCTAATCAAGATAAGGAAATGTTCATTCAAATGGTCAAAACACCTGCACTGGCCCCTCTTCACTTTCTGCCCTGAGGCTCTCCTTCTATTGTTCCCTAAACCCTGCACTTTGGGCCTAACAGTCTACCCCTGGTGTCCCAGCTTTCCAAGAGTGCAAATGGTGTACGTGGCTAGGCCATGTGCATAACGTGTGTGTAACACATTTCCTTTAATAATATCTATCTACCTCTCTGCCTGCCCATGTGTGAATGAATGTAGTTCACCCCAGTGGATTGACTGGTTAGTGAACTGTGGAGAATGGGGATGCAACAAAACATGTCTCCATGTTCTTTTCTGCTTCTGCCTGCTAGGAATCCCTGGGCTGAATTGTGAGAGCACGGAAATAGCACACGGCTGTACTATGGGAAGAGTTATGAGTTTGGCGGGCGGGCGTGATCGGTGGGCCCAGGATCAGCCCCCAACCGTGATTTCACGCTGGTGGGCCAGTTAAGGTTCACCCAGTGTGAAATGTGGCCCCCCCACTGGTCGGGAAGGGCCGAGCGGGGGCGGGGGCCTGTCAGCCGCTGGGACCAGTGACGACCCGGTGGCCGGTTTCAAAACGGCACAGGCAGCCCCTTGAAGGCTGTCTCCCCTGCGTTGTCAACATTCAAGTTATAGAGTCGAGTGCAGCTGGGCACGGCAGGTGGAAGGGCAGGTCGGGTGGGCACTCGGCCCCCTGCTTTTCGGATGAGTGTCTCGCAGTCCTCCTGGAGGCGGTGGCTGCCAGGAGGGACACCCTTGTCCCCAGGGATTGGGGGAGGAGGCCACCACATCTCACAAAGAGGGCATGGGAGGAGGGCATTGGTTAGCAGCCATGATGCAGTGCGGCGCACATGGGTGCAGTGCTGGAAGAGGTTCAATGACCTGCTGCACTCTGGAAGGGTGAGTGCCGTGTTGGCATGGGTCAGTGTGCAGAAGCGTTAAGGTCTGGCATTCCCCCTGTGGGTCTCAGGGGTGCTAGAGTCTGGGTGCCAACTGTCAACGACGCCAGAGTTGGCCAAGGGGGTGAGCCCTGGCTGCTTGGACTGAGCGCCTTAAGGCTCGAGGGCCACGACTCGGATGTGCCCTGTAAGGTGTTCCTCAGCTGGGGCTGGCCTGGCTACAATGGCGCTGCAGGTAGAGAGTGGACTAATCAATGCTCCTCTGTCCTCTCAGGAGAAGAGGAGCCATAGCCAAGCTGAGAGGGCACTTACAAGCAGAGGCTCGTCTAACCTGCTGCTACTCACCAGGTTCGAGCAGGACGCCCTTGAGCTGGAGAGCCAGCAGGTTCCATGTGCCACCGGGCGTGGAGAGGCAGGGGTGCCAGATGAAGGTAAGAGCGCAGTGCACAGGGGTGAGAGTTTCGGATTGTGCAACCATTCTAGCGTAGTCTCCTCATTGATGTGAGCCTCAAACCTGGAGACGATGGCACCATGATGCTGATCTCCATTGTCTCACCAGGGTACCTGGCATGCACAGTGACAGTGTGATGACTTAAACTAATGACATATCTTTGTTCTCCCTTTTAGATGCGCCAGCACGCACTCGCCCTCTGGACTCCAAAGGGCCACCCCTGACACCAGAGGACCACAGGGCTTCATTTGCACCTGTGTCACACCCTCTCTCTGAAGCAGGCACCAGTGCAGATATCAGCACCTCGGTGGGCATTAAATCTGCAGCTAGTATCTCGGTGCACATTGGTGAGGGCACTTCACATTCGCTTGAGGCGCAGGTGGAGGCGGGAAGTGCCCAGGGCGCCGGCAGTCAGAGGACTGCAGGGAATCAGGACGATACTCAGTCGAAGGCAGATGATGAGCCTCTGGAGTTGTCCATTAGGCAACAGATGCTGGATGTCCAGTGGGATGTGCGGGGGGATCAGGCGGAGATCCATGAGGGTCGGTGTGCCATGTTCTCCGTTGTGGAGGAGTCCATGCAGAGCATGAGCACTGCGTTGACCCTCATGGCCAAGCACACTGTCTCCTCCATTGAGAGAGTGGCGACTCTCTTGGAGAGGCAGCTCCAGGGACAGAATCAAGGGTTACTTGGGTTGCGCAAACCCTCACACAGGCAATGCCCTCAGCTGGTCAGTGCTAGTGTGGGAGAAGGATGGGGTACCCAGTATCCAATCTAGGTGCCTGTCCATCAATGGTGACCAGGGGGGTCCAGAGCAACCTCATGTTGACGCATGAACTGCCTGCCTTCGCGGTGGGCTCCTCTCAGGGCACTCTGGATGACGGCAGCAGCACCTCCGCCAATGACCGTGGCATCTGAGGCTGCGATGACTGGGGAGATGCCAGCTGTGGCAGTGGCCACTCCCTCCCAGGTAGGGCCACCACAGGCTCCACTGGCCATAGGAAGACCGCCAAGGTCATCAAGGCCAACAAGACACCAAAGTCTGCAGGCTGTCTCCAAAGCCAGTGCCAGCAAGGGGGGAGTGCGGAGGGGACAGGGGGTGTGGGGGCAAGATATAGCACAGGGAAACGTAAGTTAAAAGCACCCTGGGCACAAGAGGGACAGTTCACAGGTGATTTTCTGTTCATTTATGTTTGGTTTATATTTCTGCTGGTGTGGACATCAACACCAGTAATGGTAATGTCATTATGCAGTCAATGTGATGATAATATTAAATTTGCTTTGGTTCTGATGGCCTGAGTTTGCTTCACTTTTTTTCTTTCTGGTGCAGGGTACACCAATGAGTACGTGAGTGGCTGGAAACTTTATTGCACAGGCATTGAGTGGACTTTGGGTGCAAATGAAAGGGACATTTCAGACATCCGCGATGGAGGCAGCAGCCCTGACGTGAGGTGGAAGCAGATCTTTGGCAGCCTAGCTGAAGGAGCATTCGATCAAGGCATCCCTGGTGTCCCTGCCTCCCTGGGGGTTACCGAGGTCTGCCTCCACGCCCTCAGTGTTCTTCTCATCGGGCTCCTCTTCTGACTCATTGCTGGGTTCGTCATCTGTGGCCTGTGCAGCTGCATCAAGATCCTCTTCCTCCAGTGGGTCCCCCCTTGCCAGTGCCAGATTGTGGAGAGCACAGCATGCAACCACTGTCAGTGACACCTGCTCTGGGGGGTATTGTAGTGCAACCCCTGAATGGTCCAGTCTTCAGAAGCGCATCTTGAGAAGGCCTATGGTCCTCTCTACCACCACTTCTGTTGGGTGGTGGAGAGGCATCATAAGCCACCATTTCAATGGATAGCCCTTGTCATCCACCAGCCATCCATCTAGTCAGGCTGGAGCACTGAAGAGCCTAGACACCTGGGAGTGTCGTTTCGGGATGTAAGCATCATGGGAGCTGTCAGGGTACCTTGCACAGACTTGCAGAATATGCATCCTGTGGTCACACATTATCTGACAATGAGAAAGGGGCCGGGAAATACAGGACTGAAGGTGTTGTATCTGAATGCACGCAGTATACGAAATAAGGTAAATGAGCTTGTGGCGCAGATTGAAATTGGCAGGTATGATGTGGTGGGCATCACGGAGACATGGCTGCAAGGGGATCAGGCAGGGGGTGGGGTTGCTTGGTTCGTAAGAAATGAAATTAAATCGATAGCAAGAAATGACATAGGGTCAGATGATGTAGAATCTATGTGGGTAGAGTTGAGGAACCGCAAAGGTAAAAAAGAACCATAATGGGAGTTATGTACAGGCCTCCGAACAGTAGTCAGGATGTGGGGCACAAGATACACCAGGAGATAGAAAAGGTGTGTAAGAAAGGCTAGGTTACAGTGATCATGGGGGATTTCAATACGCAGGTAGACTGGGAAAATCAGGTTGGTAGTCGATCCCAAGAAAAGGAATTTGTGGAATGTCTACGAGATGGCTTTTTGGAGCAGCTTGTGGTGGAGCCCACTAGGGAACAGGCAATTCTAGATTTAATGATGTGTAATGAGGCAGATTTGGGAGCTTAACGTGAAGGAACCCTTAGGAGGAAGTGACCATAATATGATAGAATTTACCCTGCAATTTGAGAGGAAAAAGCTGGAATCAGGTGTAACGGTATTACAGTTGAATAAAGGCAACTACAGAGGCATGAGGGAGGAGCTGGCCAGAATTGACTGGGAGATGAGCCTAGCAGGAAAGACAGTGGAACAGCAATGGCAGGAATTTCTGGGAGTAATTTGGGAGACACAGCAAAAATTCATCCCTAGGAAGCAGAAGCATACTAAAGGGAGGACGAGGCAACCATGGCTGACAAGGGAAGTCAGGGACAGCATAAAAGCTAAAGAGAAAGCATACAATGCGGCGAAGAGCAGTGGGAAACCAGGGGATTGGGAAGCCTACAAAGACCAACAGAGGACAACTAAAAAAGAAATAAGGAGGGAGAAGATTAAATATGAGGGTAAACTAGCCAGTAATATAAAAGAAGATTGCAAGAGTTTTTTTAGATATATAAAGGCTAAGAGAGAGGCAAAAGTGGACATTGGGCCACTGGAAAATGACGCTGGAGAAGTAGTAGTGGGGAACAAAGAAATGGCGGAGGAACTGAATAGGTACTTTGAGTCAGTCTTCACGGTGGAAGACACGAGTAACATCCCCAAAGTTCAAGAGAGTCGGGGGGCAGAGGTGAGTATGGTGGCCATTACCAAGGAGAAGGTGCTAGGAAAACTGAAAGGTCTGAAGGTGGATAAATCACCTGGACCAGATGGATTACACCCCAGAGTTCTGAAGGAGATAGCTGAAGAGATAGTGGAGGCGTTAGTGGTGATCTTTCAGGAATCACTCGAGTCAGGGAGGGTCCCAGAGGACTGGAAAATCGCTAATGTAACCCCCCTGTTTAAGAAGGGAGTGAGGCAAAAGACGGGAAATTACAGGTCGATTAGCCTGACCTCGGTCATTGGTAAGATTTTAGAGTCCATTATTAAGGATGAGATTTCAGAATACTTGGAAGTGTATGGTAAAATAGGGCAAAGTCAGCATGGTTTCATCAAGGGGAGGTCATGCCTGACAAATCTGTTAGAATTCTTTGAGGAGGTAACGAGTAGGTTAGACAAAGGAGAGCCAATGGATATTATCTACTTGGACTTCCAGAAAGCCTTTGACAAGGTGCCTCACAGGAGGCTGCTCAGTAAGATAAGAGCCCATGGTGTTAGAGGCAAGGTACTAGCATGGATAGAAGATTGGCTGTCTGGCAGGAGGCAGTGAGTGGGGATAAGGGGATCCTTCTCAGGATGGCGGCCGGTGACTAGTGGAGTTCCGCAGGGGTCAGTGTTGGGACCACAACTTTTCACTTTATACATTAATGATCTGGATGAAGGAACTGAGGGCATCCTAGCTAAGTTTGCAGATGATACAATGATAGGTGGAAGGACAGGTAGTATTGAGGAGGCGGGGAGGCTGCAGAAGGATTTGGACAGGTTAGGAGAATGGGCAAAGAAATGGCAGATGGAATACAACATAGGGAAGTGTGAGGTCATGCACTTTGGTAGGAAGAATAGAGGCAGAGACCATTTTCTAAATGTGGAGAGAATTCAGAAATCTGGAATGCAAAGGGACTTGGGAGTCCTAGTCCAGGATTCTCTTAAGGTTAACTTGCAGGTTGAGTCAGTAGTTAGGAAGGCAAATGCAATGTTGGCATTTATTTCGAGAGGACTAGAATATAAAAGCAGGGATGTGCTGCTGAGGCTTTATAAGGCTCTGGTCAGACTACATTTTGAATATTGTGAGCAATTTTGGGCCCCGTATCTCAGGAAGGATGTTCTGGCCCTGGAGGGTCCAGAGGAGGTTCACGAGAATGATCCCAGGAATGAAAGGCTTAACATATGAGGAACGTTTGAGGACTCTGGGTCTATACTCGATGGAGCTTAGAAGGATGAGGGGGGATCTGATTGAAACTTACAGAATACTGAAAGGCCTGGATAGTGTGGACGTGGGGAAGATGTTTCCATTAGTAGGAGAGAATAGGACCCGAGGGCACAGACTCAGAGTAAAGGGAAGAACTTTTAGAACAGATATGAGGAGAAACTTCTTTAGCCAGAGAGTGGTGAATCTATGGAATTCATTGCCACAGAAGGCTGTGGAGGCCAGGTCATTGAGTGTATTTAAGACCAAGATAGATAGGTTCTTGATCAGTAAGGGGATCAAAGGTTACGGGGAGAAGGCGGGAGAATGGGGTCGAAAAACTTATCAGCCATGATTGAATGGTGGAGCAGACTCGATGGGCCGAATGGCCTAATTTCTGGTCCTTTGTCTTATGGTCTGCACATTCATGGAGTGGATTCCCTTCCAGTTGATGAAGGCACCCGGTAGACCCACTGGCGCCTTGATGGCCACATGTGCAGTTGATGGCACCCTGGATGCAGGGGAACCCAGCAATCGCTGCAAAGCCTCTGGCTCGCTCGGCCTGGCTGACCTCGTCCGTAAGGTAAAGAATAAAGGTCAGTACCTGCCTGCACAGAGCTTCTGTCACCAGCTTGACGTAAATGTGGACAGCTGATTGGGAGACTCCACACAGATCCCCCACTGACCCCTGGGAAGAGCCAGAAGCATAAATTGAGGGCCCCTGTGTCCTTCAGAGCCACAAGCATGGGGTGTCCACCCACACAGTCGGAGCTGGTTTCAGGCCCAATCATCTGACAAATGAGGGTCATGGTCTCCCCTGCGAGGCGGAGCCTCCTTCGGCATTGCACCTCGGACATATTGAGGTAGATGCATCATTGCCTGTAAATGCTGACAGCAGGATAGTGGTGTCTTCTGTGGCCCCTTATGCCTTGGACTTCCTGCTGGCCGTGCACCCCTTCTCCCACAGGTCCCTCCCCTGAAATTGGGAGACCTGGCCTCCTCTCCCTTCTGCCCCTCTCTTCCTCCTCAGAGGAAGTGCCGCCAGCGGAGACCACAATCCCCATTACCAGGGTAAGGGAAGGCTGTCTGATACCTGAAAGGATCGACACGGTCCGAATCCTCTGGGGGTCTTGGAGACACCAATGAGTCCCGAAATGAAGCCTGGAAATGCTAAGAATGAAGCCCTGAACAGAGATGAGGCTGCCAAGTACCAATAAGCAACTAGCAGCAAACTATCTCCAAAACTCCTCACTACTCACACTGGCAATGCTGTTGACCCTTTTTATCCTGCCCTTGGATGAGGTTTAGCAAATTGTCGGCTGCCCGCCTGCCTGTTTTGCCTGCGTGATGAGCACGAAATCACCCGGGCAAAGTAAAATCCAGCTTAGTTGCCTTTTTAATGGCCTTAACTGGCCTCGTGATTGATGGCGGGCACGGCTCCGACCGAAATATCGCGCCAGTGCACAATGACGTCGGGACACTCGCCCGATGTCATCACCCACTATTTTACGCTTGAGCAGGTCAGGCGCTCGCCCGCCCATTCACCAGAAAATTCGGCCCCATGTTTTAAAACCTAGTGCAAGCCACATAGGCAGGAAGTTCCTAGGTTCAATCTCGAGGCTGTGCAGAATTACCATCTCAATCAAGTCTGGCCATGATGACACTACAACCTACCAAGTCACCCCCTGAACTGAGGAGGGGATAAAGTCCCCTCCTGAATGCTCTCCAGTGAATTATGCCGGAAGGTATGCGTGTGTGGATTTCTGGTGAGAATCAGAACAGGCTTGTCCGGTCTGCAAACACTCACTCTCAATGATCGCAAGTGAAGAGTGACTACTCCAGTCCCTCCCCTAAGAGCTGCTGATATCTGTGGAACCACACTTGAATAATGAGTTGGGGAGGAAATTGGAAAATAAATAAGGAAACCCTGGGCGTAACTTTGCAGCATCGTAGTTGCAGCCTCTCAAAAAAAATGTGACGGACAACTTTTTTTTTTAAAAGGAGTCACCTTTCTTTCTCCCCTTTTTTTGTCTCAAGGGTTGAAAGCCAGTTTTAAGCCCATCTGCACTGCTTAGTCAAAATAAAAGCAAAATACTGCAGATACTGGAAATCTGAAATAAAGACAAAAAAAATGCTGGAAAAACTTAGCAGGTCTCACAGCATCTGTGGAGAGACTGTGCACTGCTTAGCCCTCGTCTTTGAGTCTAGCCGTCGTTTGAAAGAGTCCAGGTAAATTTATCTTTTCATTATGTCCTTATTATAAATCAATAAATAATTTTTAATTGCACATTTGTTTCCAACCCATTTAAAAATCACAGTCTTGCCTTCAGCTAGGGCTGTCCAGTGCTCTCTCCCTTGACAGATTCCACTGACATGCATTAATAAAATGAATGTGTGTCTGGAAATGCCCAGGCCATCAGCTACAGCAGGATTCCGCAGTTTCATCCCTTTTTGTTCAAGACAAAACTTTTTAAAGCTGCAAACGTATTGATCCGTGTGATTGCCAGCAAACAAGCCAACATCTTGGATACTTCTTTAAAGTGACAGACTGCAAATGAGGTCTGTGTGCTGCAGATAACAAGGCTGCAGCAAGTGACAAAGCAGCCATAGCCTAGAAATAGGCTATTCGGAGGGAATCAAGTCAATCGAGCTGTCAGTGATGTAATGCTTTGAATGTTATACACATTTAATTCAATCATCTTTCCACTCAGAGGAACTTGTGTGCAAGGGTGAATTTCTGGAATAGTTTAAAAGCAGGAAGGCACTTGCATTTGAATAAATTCACATTTTTTTATCTGGGAGAATTCCTTTAAAATGGTGCATGCTTCAAATTGTAAGTTAATTCAGTGTGATACAGATAGTCATCAGGTTCTCTGAAGGAATACCGTTGTCTTAAAAGGAATAACGAAACATGCCACAGAAAATATTAGATATGGTAAACATATACCCACACTCTATTTATGTGCAGTGTCAGCTCGGCTAGAGAGCTGTGTAGTGATTCTGAACAAAAATAGACATGAACCAATTACAGTGCTTAACAAACCAGAACTGAGGCAAAACTAATTGGCCTATAATTTCCTGGCTTACCATTTTTCCCTTTTTTGAAAAGGGGCACAGCATTTGCCCTTTGTCACAATTCCTGATTCCAAAGAAAATTATAATTACTGTCTCCACCCCTCCTTCACATTCTTCGGAGGCTCACCATCTAGGGATAGTGACTTCTACTTTGAAGTCCATTAACTTTTTAAACATGGCTTCCTTTTGAAATGTATCTCCAATCATGACTTAGTCACATCTTCCTTAGTCACACCTACATTTCTATGTTCACCTTTCTCTGTGGGCAGCTACACAAGATCTGGATTTACCACGTTAGGCACTTTTGAAAATGAAGGCATGAACCCTTTGTCAGAACCCATGTCCGCTTTTTCACACGCCTACTTTAAAAGCAATTAATGTCCTGTTATTCAGAAGAATTGCAATTCTGTAAATGCATTTGTGACTTTGAACCCTGTTGCCAATGCTTTTCATAATGCAGACCATTCTGAGGCCTGGATTTGTGAAAGAGTTTCATGTCTTCAAACAGAGACACTGAAAGCGCTCCAGAGACAAATTTCCTCGCAACTCTGTTCATTGTTTTCGCCCCAAGTCACTGACTGCCAACAAAATGACTTAAGGATGTTTTGGGTCTTCTCCAAAGCAACATCAAAGAGAATAGGTTGCCAGTTGTTACAGCTTTGAGGAACTGTAATAGATTGAAAAAATGTGTGTCTGCAAAAAAAGGCATCATATTATAAAGTCACTTGTGGTGTATGATGTAGGTCACAGTCAATATGTTTCCCTACAAAAGACCATATGCTATATGAGCTCTGTCAATTTAGACAGAGAGGTTATTTCCATCCTGTGACCAATCCTGCAAGGTTTTGATGTATACTTATTTGGGAGTCTTTGCACACAACATTAAGAACTCACAGGGAATCCAGGATATTGATATTCATCAACTTATATTGATATATTTTTCACACTTACATGAGAGAAAACAGTGATTTTTAATTCTTGATTCTCATGTTAATATTTAGCATTTTCCTGGATTTTGAGCAGATTGCCAGAAATCCAATGAACTCTCCATGTTCTCAGGAACCCTCCTTAATCCTTAAACTGTCATCAGTACATTGTGATACCAACATGGTCCAATGTGATCACAATCTTTTTATGATCAGGAATCTGTAATAAAAATTACATCGCCAGGAATCTGCCCTTTTTGAGTGCCACTCCCACTGTGATCTAGATCATTAATGTTAGGAGATTGCTAATGCAATATTTACATTGTCACAAGTATTTAAATGATCAGAAATCTATTGTAATTTTCACACTGCAAGGAATTGCATCAACCAAGGTCTCTGCATTATCAGACAATGGAAGGGAGTTGAAGTTGGTATTTCTAGCTGTGAATGATAATAGTCTCACAAATTGAATTGAAGAATTAGGTTTGAAAACAACCTTCCTTAACTCACCCACTCCAACCATATCTTCTGCTAACACATATTCCATGCAAATCAATTGAATATTTGAGACAATCCTGTAGGAATAAATATTTCCCTGGGGATCTGGAGAGTTTGAGGAATAGTTTTCGATTCAGCACTAAGCTCTGATGAAGTTCCACTTGAAATGTGCTCCTTTATTGTTTGATGTGTTAAAGATGTGCTTATTACAGACTGTATTCATGTAATTCCACATGGACATGATGTTCTTGTTACTTACACATAGAAGAGATACAGGGGTAACAAGACAAAGAAAGCTTTATGCCATCATTGTGGAATTTCTCACTTAAAGTACTATCCTAGAGTCTCGAGCAAGTGTACCGTACCCCCCCAATTGAAAGCATCTGACAAAATAACTGACCTGACCTTCATGATCCTGATGACATCAGGGACCCAATTTTTCATGCGTTCAGCAAACAGAGGTTGGTGGAAAAACAATCACCTTTCCACTGGCTTTCCATCAAAGGCCCACAGTCACTAAAGGCACTCACCTAACTGAGGCATTAAGTTACCAGGTAGTGCTTCATGTAGAAACCAGGATAAGAATTGATGAAAGCAGTCTATGACAGAACCCAAGCTCACCCGTGAGCTATGACTTAGCTTTTGGATCTGATCCATCTGGCTGAGGATTCCACAGCACAGTTGGTGTCATCAGCTGATTTCAGGCATTTTATTTAAAACTCGTGACTGACTATGTGCAGCTTTGCAAACCAGTTGACTTTTGAGTCTGAACTCTGGATTAAACCAAAGACAGACTGTTCCTTGTGTGGCCACTGTGATGCATACAAGTTAGCACTTTGAAAAGTGTTTCACTTTTTGGCAGATGGCGGCTGACTGGCAATTGAAAAACTCACACTTGGAATTTACTCAACATTGACAGCCCTGCTTTGGAGATGCAACAAGATTGTCAACCAGTGCCTTAGTACCATCTCCAATAAATCTCTCAGTAGGCAACTGGCCAGTAGTTATTATTAAAGTCTATCTTTTAATATGTTCCTGGTTATGTCGTTCCAAGCTCCTGCCATTGTTAGTTTATTCCTTCGAAGCAGTGCATCACATCAGAACTAAAAATGAGCTCTGCTCCCTTTCAGTTTTATTGCTAATGAGGTTGGAGGATCTTCATTCACCACGAGCCTTAATGCCAGTTTTAATCACTTATGGAACTGCTTATTTTTCAGGTTTCATTTCTAATCTAAAAAATTGTAGTATTGGGGGAGAATTGGGCTTCCAAAAACCAGGGGGGAAAATCAGTTAAAAAAAAAAATTATTTTGGTCATTGCTGAAACTCAAAAGAACAAGCAAGAGACTTGAAAAGTCTATCATTAAACTAAAGAGCAAATGCACAATTAGGATTTTGTTTAACCTTGAGATGGTGGGGTAGAAATGCATCCTGGGTGGTAATGTAAAATGGGTGGCAACATGTCATTGTCCATTATTCAGTTCCATTCGCATCAAGGGGGCATAAAATAGGCGGCCAAAGAGATAACCCCCGTCCAGTGCTTCAATCCGAGATGAACTTCTAACCCAGTATGCCTTAAATTGAAAGGGAATAACCTATCTTTACTGCTGTGGTGCCAAGCACTTACCTTCTGCATTGAAGGTGGGAGAATAAAAACCATTGGAGGTTATGCATAAGGGAGAAGGTGTGATCTTGCTCTTTGTACATAATATGCCTAGGTATGTGACGTGAGCTCGCCTTTGATTGATGGTCTCAGATCTCAGGGGATTCTCTGTCGGGTAACTGCCACTGCTTCATAACAAACCAAGAGTGAAAGGATGACATTTACTGTGCAATGAGGAATATTGTCCTCAATGCAGAACCTAAAGATGATCCACATTACAGGACATTTGCTTCTTTACCTGCTTAAAGCCAGATTCAGAGATGCACACACACTGCATCGGAGGCAACATGTTTATCACGTAACCTGCATGTTGCAGTGCAGTTCATGCACATTTCCAGACACAATAATTAGCTTTTTTGCTGCGGCAGCCGAGACTGAAAAATCAAGGCCACAGTTTTAGAATATCGCACTCTGGGATGCATCTCCAAGGCAGTACCACATCTCAGGGTTGAGATGACAGTGATAAAATGCTCAAGTTCCGGTCTAGCGGTTTATGAAAAATGCAGGCTTTCGGTGGGAGGCCTTGACAACGGACCAGACTGGAAATCATGGGTGCACTGCCCACAATTTGTAGTCTATTAAAATTCGTGGTTGAAAAATTGCGGACAATGCGACCTGTGATGTGGACAGCCAGTGGCCCAGGCTGTGCATGAATTGTTCTCATTCATAAAATCTGGTTTATGATGTCAGCTCCACTTTTCAATCTGCTTCAGCCTGTGTGCTTTAATCTACCCAACACTTCATTATAATGGATCATAATCCCTTCAGCATGATTTCTATTATCACAACACTTCATCCTTTGATCAGAGTTTCAAAACGGCAAACTCTTAGCTATTTCTACAGAAGTTATCCAGTTATAAGGGCATATAAGAATTGAATTAATTCCATTTATTTCATTATTTATTTAAAATTATGCCCAAACTTATGCTGAGGTCTGAATGAATCAGACAGTGGTTCTCAGTTTAAATGAGTCCATTTGTTTCCTTTACACAGCTTCAACAAGCCTCAAATTATTTACAAAGATATTTACATGCACTATGTAACAGTCATTATTTTGTCACTAGATTTTTAGTTCATTCCCTTATTTTACATCTTGCCAACGTTGTCGCCTGAGTTTGCGAGACTCCACTGGCATTATGGAGCTTCACTGGCAGTGAGCGTGGGCTGGGCAATGATGACACTTTCACAAATAACACTTTGCAAAAGAAAATTATGCCCAGCAATAAAAACAAAGTTTTAAACACTTTGCAGCAGGTAGAACTCACTGTTCTCTCCAGGCTTTGAGATAGAGGTAAGGGGTGAACGAAGGGATAAATTGCACAATAGAAAGAAAATGAGACAATAAATAAAGTGGTGTTTGCTAGATGGTCATACCTGTCACTGTATGCTGCGGCGGCAGCTGCAGCAGGCTGGGCATATCTGTATGCTGCATAGCCTCCCTGGAATAGGAAGAAAAGCTTCATTACATTCTGTGTATAATAGATTAATACTGTGGTAAATGACGTTTAGTCTGTAATGCAGAGGCAGTGAAATGGTCAGGGAAGTAAAGGCGCTGCAAACAGTAAGAACTGGAGAGGCAGTCAAACAATGAGCAGTGGACTGATAATCACTGCCATCTGGACTCAATACTAGGTTAAAGTGAATGGAAAGCACTGTGGTAGTTTTTAGAAGATACTACTTACTGCACCTTGTAAACGTTAATTTGTTGGGTCATTACTGCTGCTAATGTTAGCCCAGGACAAATTCCTCATGGAAAGAATTATTTTCTTTAAGTTGGTGTGAAATACAAAAATTATTTCATCAGCTTTTGGCAGCAAAGACCAAGAGACCTGTATGGTGGTATCTGGATATGAACCACCGCTGTAGATAATTGTTTATCTCCTTTCTCAGGTGACAGAGTATCTATGAAAACAAGCACTTTAGAAAGCAAACAAAGTTAATCCTTGTCTGTAGCATGCTAAACCCACTCACTTCCCTTAGTGAATTACATAAACTCTTGAAAATTAAAAACCTGTGTAAACACTGTCAAACTTTGTCAATTATATAGGGTTTTTCTAATTATTACACAGTTTTTCTGGGGAGACTTTGGCTTTATTGAAACAAATCTTAGCTCTCTGAATTGTTCCAGATATGATTACACAAGTGGTGCTCCATTTCTGCTTTTGGAGAAGTTTCAAACAACGTTTTTAAGCGGAAGTCAAGTTTTCAAATGCTTTTCTATCTTTCATTTTAAAAAAAATGAGGTTATGGATTTGGTTGTACTGCTTAATCTAAGCTGCAGTTAAGTAGCTTTTGATGTGTCTTGTAAGTGTCACACTGGAGTATTGAGATGTCCTGGAACTATCCATCTTGGCCTCTCCAATACACTAATTGCTAGCCCCAGTCTAAAGAAAACAATTTAAATGTTTTGTGGCAGTGTTACAAATCCTGCTGCTGTTAGCGTTAAAATGGCAGCGATGCCACAGCATCTGTCCTCTCAATTCTGGTCAGAGCCCAGCAGAATGTCACTGAGGACATCAAAAACAAATCAGCCAGCCTTACCAACAACAGTGAAAATAACATGCTCATTGTCAACTGCAGGGTGGAAAAGGTGGCTGGGTTCAATTTCTTCCCATCTCATTTTGTGACTTGGGTTTTCTGTGCTTCACTGGGACTGTTCAAAGCTGTTAACTGGAAAACTTATCTTCCCATTTATCAGTGTGCTCCTGGATCTCATTAGGAGGGATTTGAATACTTTGGGAATTGATTGGTGCCTGAGACGTTTCCCCTAAAAAGAAGTGACTTCTCACTATTTTGAAATAAGGGAACAGTAACATTACATGCCCATACTTCCAGATGCCGGGAGGCACCACAGTGGATGAATTGGGCCTGCTTGAGCTGCGATGCTGAAGCTTTGGAAAAGCAGGTGGGCTAGTGAAGTGTTTAATGTCTCAGCGGTGCGTTCAGAATGGGAATCAGGCACTGCAGAGATTTCGATAGAGGATGCAGAGAGCATGGCAATGACAGATCGATCTGAAACCTCAATACTGTTAAACCCCTCAGATACTGTGCAAAGCGCAATGTTAATTAAAACGCAGGAACTGCAGCCTGGGCCCCTGGCATTGTGCCATCTCATTCACTTTTTAAACAGCAATTGGATGAATGGAACTGGGTATTATTGGGTCCACGGAGGGCTGCCTATCTAATAAAGTCATCCCCTCCCTCCCCCTTATGGGAGTTTTAGGCTCATTAACATTCAGATGGGATTTTTTTTTAAATATTAACCTAGAAATTAAATTAAAAGGTAAGAGAAATCATCCTGCAGATAGTTTCAATTATACAGCTCTTCAAATAAATCTCTCATAAACCTTTCACGAGGATCTTAAACGATTCCTAAACAGCAGCCCTCCTCCCGAAGGTTAATGGTTGTTTCTTCACAATCTACTGCAGCCAATA
Organism: Cetorhinus maximus; assembly: GCF_964194155.1. Taxonomy (NCBI): domain Eukaryota; kingdom Metazoa; phylum Chordata; class Chondrichthyes; order Lamniformes; family Cetorhinidae; genus Cetorhinus; species Cetorhinus maximus. Next base: position 32,677,694 of record NC_135902.1, on the reverse strand, counting down.
AATCTGTGACAATTTTCATTTTGTACACTGATAACCTGGGTCCAGACCCTGGTACAAAACACACATAGCTGCTGCCCTCTCTCCCATGCTCATTGCTGTTTTAATTATAACTTGTCCAAAAAAAGTTGAGAGCTTTTATTCGCTACAATGCCAATTAATGTCTTGTCTGGAGGTAATTTGCTGCTGTGGACCCCTTTGTATAGGGACTGGATGGAATACATCAAAACTCAATTCATGCTGTACCCTTATTAGACATCAAAGAGAAGAGATCTTTGGATGTACTAATCCAGTTCACAGTGGTCAGGAGACAGTTGTATGTCATCTAGTTCTCCGTAGGTGATAATATTTTTAAATAACCATTCTGATTAAAGCGACATTGATGTTTTAATAATTCCTTTGCCATTAAATCCCATTTATAATGATGTGTTCTGACATACTCACAGGTGGTTTCTATGCCCTAGGAACATTAGGAAGTAGAATAGCCCATTTTGCATCTTGGGTCTGCTCTGCCATTCGGTTAAGATTATGGTTGATTCTGCTTTTTGCCTCCCAGAAATAACAATCTGGTGCACACTCAGTTTGAGAGCAAGTTAGTACTATGCAATGGTGTGCAAGGTTTCTGAGTAAATGGCCAAAGCACCTATCAAAGTTTCACTAAGGATGGGGATGGGGACAATTCAGAGCAAGTAACTTGCAAACTAAAATACAACATTAACCTTCATAGCTTCGAACTTCCCCTGTATTTGCAGGGCAAATCAATTAGGCGGCCGAAAAGATCACAGAATTTTGGATATAATTATGCGTTCAAGTACAATACACCCAGATTTCCTCCATCTTTTATGGTCATCTTTCAATCCCTCCACTCGCATGCATTTCCGCCTAGAAAACTCATCATGCCTCAAAGTTAGAGGCTGCTGTGTGAATTTCCCGGCAACTGTGTTTTCTCAAAGACTCTTCAAGTTAGGAGGAGGTTTTCAGGCACAGCAGAAAACGAGGCAACTTATTAAACGCCTGTTGCAATTTGTTTTTTTTTAATTTATCCTCACTGAGGCTTTTTCTTTATTTTCTGTTTCTGGAATACATTTTTTAATCACATGAATATAAGTGACATTAAAAATCTAAAAGCTTCTCCGATGTCAGGTAATTAAACATTTGCCTAATGTGCACGAATGATGGTTGAATGAGTTAAAATTTTCATACAATGGTATAGGTTCAATGCTTTTCTTGCACCCTGGTTGTTTCTTCTGATTTATACCCATTTTACATTCAGGTGTATTATAATAAGATGCATAGGGTACTGGAGTGCAACTTGACATTGGCAAAATGGATGCATTTTCCTGTCCAACTTCCAGGTTGTACACATAGAAGAAGTTCCAGATACGCTTCTACACAACTGTACAATAAAACCCTAGAATGCTAATGTAAACACTAAAACCCTGTTGTTCAGAGAGGATTCAGATGAACAAAACCGAAACAATGGCTGGGATTTTCCGGCCCCGTTGTGGGAGAGGCAGCCCCCTGGCCAGAAGTCCATTGACTTGTGCCGGGACCGGAAGATGCCAGCGGCTGGGTGGTGGTGGGGGGGCCGGGGGTGGGGGGGGGTGTGCGCGCGTGCGGAAAATCCCGCCCAATAAATTCCAGTTGAATCATTTATTGCTACATACATGCAATTGAACACGATTCTGCAAAGCCAGTTATACTTGGAATGTCGGAAATCCTGGGGGGAATTTTTCACGGGGGTTTAAGAGGGAAATTACATCCAAACTTACACCGATTTGTGGACCTATTTTGCTGATGTCAATTGTGTAGAATCAGTGAAGTACAGTAAAGGCAGCAGCCATTTGGCCCATTGTGCCTCTGCTTACATTTCTTATACTGGATCATAAAAATGGGCTTAAATCAGTGTAAACAATCGGGGCCTGAGGGAAGCACAGAACTCAAGCCATATTTCTTTAGGAATAAAAATTCAAGTTTGAAGCCATCTAATCATTAGTCATGGACATTAGGCACAGCTTGTTTAAGAACCTGCAATCAGGGAAGCTTCCCAATTTTTAATGTCACACATGCTGATGCCATAAAAATGCTTTCAAAGAAACAAAACACAGGGCAGCTCTCAGTGAGGGTGAATGAAAGAAAGAGCTACAAGAAAATATCAGAACCAAGGCTTTATTTGCTTCTGTGTCTAAAATTCTAGGAATAATTTTGAACCCTTTCTGAGCCAGTGTAGTCACAGGAAATCAGACTAAGGACAGAGCCATGAGAATGAGCCAAGACGCTGTGTACTTTCACCCAGAGACACATGTAATCAGAGCTTTAAGCAAATACCCGGTAGACATTTTCAAAGTCTTCCTCAGTCAAATAAGACGGTGAAGGTTTGAGGAAATTTGGAAGTATGGTCATTAAGCGCGCGCGCATTTCCTCGCTATTTTACATCAGGTATCTACTTTATGCCCTGGTTACGCATGCCATTGGGTGCAATATACAGGAAAGTCGACCCATTTATTCCTAAACTCTTTCATTATGTATTCTGTTTAAACCACAAGCTTCCGTTCTTGTTTAATTAATTTGTTTACAACTACTAATTTGATGTTTTAGATGATGTTTTTACAACATGGGAATGTGAGGATCTCTTTAATGCTGACTGTAGCGAAGGAACTCAACATGCTGCATGAGCTTCCAAGAGGCAGCCTCTATGTGAATGGGGATTCTTTTGGGATATCATGCTGTAGTGCAGCCTGAGGCCACTTATTTCCATGAAAACCATAAAGTATAAATATCGGCTGCAATGGAAGGCAGTGGTTTATCCAATGGACCAGAAACTTAAAAAAAAAAGTGTCTTTCACTATACCCTCACACAAGCTGTTTTTTTTTTCACTTTTGTGCCGGCTATAAACAGGTTATGTGGCATCATCAGCCAGTAATCCTTGTTTTATTGTTCACTGCGGTCACCCACAGAGGTCTGTTGCCCCTCCGCCGGTTATTCTAATGTCAATTATAAACAATAGTGAACGCTATTTGCTTACAAAAGATGGTTTTTTAGCTAATAACATTTGTTTTCTTTAGGTCCATGGCAATAGTATCTTAATTATATATAATTTGATATATTTGATGTCACAACTCACTCAACGCCCCAGGATTCATTCCTCCAAGAAAATATGTAGAATAAGGCTGCCTCTGACAGCAAAGTATAAGGGAACAGAGAACTGCAGCAGTTGTGGAAATCAGTGCCTCAGTCACCAGCAGCTAATGTGGCTGGGGCTGGGTTCTGAAAGCTATCCTTTACCTTTTTCCACCCAATAAGACAGCTTTGCTCATGTAGTTTGGTGTTCTGGTCATGGCTAATGAATAACAATGAGGCAATCAAACAAACCATGAAGAATGAAGGTAAAAAGATTTAATAACCAGTTAATTAAAAGCTTTGTGAAAAATAATTGCAATTCTGCTATAAAGATGGATCATCAATTTCTGGTAGACATTTTCAAAGTCTTCCCTAGTCAAATAAGAAGGTGAAGGTTTCCAGAAATCTGTGAAGAAGGGCAGAAAGCGGCAGGGAGCGCTACACTGATCAGCCTTCAATTAATCATGGCTGCTGCATTCAAAAAACATCATGGGCCAGAGTTTTCTGATCCGGCACCTGGGTATATTGGATCGCCTAGGCACAGTGAATGGAAGAAATCCAAATGGGCAGGATCATATTTCAAACAGAGGGCCCTCCATGGATTTTCCATCCTTCTAAACTGAAGGGCGGGGCTGCTTTCCTTACTGGCAAATCATTTTCCTTTATTTATTGCACCCACATATTCCAATAAGCCCAAGAATAGGTACAGAAAGAGGAAAATTTACTCCATAATATCTCAGTAAACATATGATATTGTTGAACCAAATAGACTAATTCACTAGTATCAGCCCAGATTCTATTATGGAGATCAATGTTTTCAGGGAATTCATCTACTAATACTAGAAACGTTGCCATTGTCTGAATCTAACCCAGATTCTCATTGTTTGTCTTCATTCAGTGCTTTCCAAACTTTTTCCTACTGTGGCCCCATTTTGAAGCTTGAAAATTGCTGTGACCTCAAAGTGAGAGCAGGGGTGTGTGGCAGGTGGTAGAGCTCAAAGTGGGAGGCGGGCGTTTCAAACCTCTCAGCTGCAGCATCCAGGCCACACTCACACCAAGCCAACCATACATGCATTTCCTGGTCAAATTGAATCCTCCTTGATATATTTATATATATAGTTGTAGGTGGGGTGGGTAAGGGTTGTGAGAATGGGGGGAGGTTGTGAGAACAGGGTAAGTAGAACTGTGGGAATGGGGTGTGGGGCTGCACAGCAAGCAACGATGTTTTTTTTCACATACCATTTTTCAGGCTTTGTTGGAGGCAGTAATCAGGCCTCCAAGCTGATTTCATTAGGCCACACCCACCAGGCCAAGGCAAGAAAAAAAATCAAGAAAATATGACACACATATGTCAAGGGGCCTTGGAGCCAACCCCAGGCATAATCCATCTGAGTCTCCTCTCCACAGTCACCATTGCTGCCACAGAGGAGGGAGCTCACGACCCCAGTTGCTCATCCCATGAGTCCACTTGGGGTTGTGACCCACAGTTTGGGAACCCCTGTCTTAAATCTTGAGAAAAATATAGTCTGTTGTAAAGTCAGTGCAAAACCTTATCTGAAAGTACCATTGAAACCAATACCCTTTTACCAGAGAGTAAAGAGAGCCCCATATAGCAACAGTGATTAAGTTCTTCACAATTATCACTGACTTCAAGGCAATCCAAAAACCAGTGAGATAACAATCATAACATCTGACATCCACATACTGGGGGTCTATCTAATGTCTGATCGTGCATGCAGCCTGAACTTTTATCTATCGCCAGCTTTTTCACTGTCCACAGTATTAGCATGACAGTTGGATCATTATCTCTGTACTGCAGGACTCAATAGCAGAAGTATTCTGGAGGTAAACTGCTGTAGTTATACTCAACCTAGTGGTTGAGTAAACCTCTTGTGCCGCATAACAATCAATGGTAATCTCCTGCTTGAGAATTTTAAACTATTTAGTACTAGCCTTGAAAGAAGTTATAGAATATCTGCTCTATTTTGATCAGGTTTGCTAGTAATTTATGGTGCTCTATTATTCAATGCTGCCAAGTAAGGTTATTTAATGCAGGGATGAATTTGCCATATTCTGAGAATCTTTCATTGCTGCTCTCTTGTCTGCACTACTTTTGGAACTGGCTATTATTAAGAAATGGCTTTGCTGAAATTCTTTTATGAGTAAATTTAGAAAGAAGGCAGCAATCTCTATCTCATTACAAAAAGAGTGCTGACTCAAGTTCCAACTTGTAACATGCTTTCAATGTTCTTTCGATTAACCTTTTGAGGATTTATGTAGTTTGATTTTAATTTTCACATGCAGCAAATGTTCTCAAAACTATTTAATAAGCTAAATTTGTTCAGAATGGTTCACTCTCCTCGTGATAACTGTTAGATACTGGGTTTTTATATTTGTCACTGCTGGATTATGAGTACTCTAATCTAATTGGGTCCCTGCCAAACCAATTCTACGTAAGAGGTATTGTATCATTTTTATCATCTGATCTGTTAAACCTGTCTCTAATTAAGAATCACTGTTCTGCTCTGATACTGATCAAAGACCTGCCTCTTCAAGGGGTATTGACTATTTCTTTTAGAGCTATTGATGCCTAAACATCTGAATGGTTTAGCACCTGTGTACATATCTAAAGGAATTTCAATAAGTGCAATCAATGTCTGCTAGAAGACTCGACCTTATTGCAGTCTTAATTGTACATCTCCCAAGTGCAGACAAAAGTCAGGTGTGTGCTTTCTGCTCATCAGGTGAAATCGATTTGATTTTAAGTCAATACTCACGTAAATTTCTGCCCCATAAAACCCATCCTGGTACACAACTCTGCAACAAAAAAAATAGGAAGCATCATGAATTATCTTTTGTATATGTGATTACAAAACATCTCCCATTAAACCTGGATATAATGAACAAGCAACTGAGATTTTTATATTTGGTTTTCAACCTGTTGTAGATGTGATAAACCAACAACACTCATTATGGCAGCTTTTGACTAGCAAATGACATTCTCCAGGCTGTGCAGGAACTTGTGCTCTATGGTTACAATGCACAATAGGGAAGATTTCTGAGGTTTTCAAACAAAAGCCACAGCTTAAATCCTTAACGCCTAAAGGTACTTTTTAATCATGGCTTTTCCTCCCCCCAAAAAATCCTTTAAATCTCGAGTAGGTTTCGCTAACTCACAGCTATGTGGCTCACTGGAGGAATTTGCAGTAGCATGATGCCTTGCCAGTTGGAGAGGAATATAAAGTGCTCCCCATCTTGAATTAGAGGATTGATGGCATTCAAACTGCCTTGACTTTCTGGCTGGATGAGTATCCCTGCTGGTAAATTCGTACTTCTACAGACTGAGGATTTGCTTTATGCAGCTTGATGTTTCAGACCAGTGTAGAAGGGATGAGATGTGTGCCAAGAACAAGGTTAAAATATAGCTCACTGTGTACGACAGGAATTATATACATAACACTCATTTACTAATAACAACAAATTGTTGACTGAAAGCTGAACGACTAGGACATCATGCTAGGAATATATTATTTGGCGAGCTCAGCTACTAACGGTTTTCTTTACAGATGTTCTTACATTTTTGATTATATATGAAGCATCAATAATAAATATCAGATGATCTTAAGAAGTTTGACGGAGCTGAAGTGCATTTGCAGTTCTTTTTATCCCCTGGTGACAGCTGATTTTTAAAAAAACCTTAGTCTAGTTTTCATTTCAGAAGATATGATGCGAGATTCACAAACCTAATAAGAATTTTTCCATATGTGGATTGATCATTTTTTTTCAGAGCATTGTATAATTTAATTTATCAGGAAAAAAAGACAGGAATAATCATCTCAAATGATAATGTTGTGCTTCAAAAGTAGTTTAAATACAAGAGACAACTATGTTTTTATCACTCGATCAGTGGAATCCAATCTGACTCAAAAGGTGGAATTTAACACAAAATTCTAGAGGAACATAGGAGTAGGCCATTCAGCCCCTCCAGCCTGTTCCATATTCAATTAGAACATGGCCAATATGTATCTCAACTTTATTTTCTTACCTTTGCTCCAAAAGAGTTCCAGATTTATGCTACTTATTTTAAAAAAGTATTTCTTGGTTTCACACTTGACCGGCTAAGCTCTAATTTTAAGACCATGCCCCCTTTTCCTCCATCAAAGGATTCCTCCGACAAAGAAAGTATTGCCTCTGTATCTCCTTGACCAAATCCATTAATCATTTTGTAAACCTGAAATACATCACCCCTAAACACAAGGGAATACAAATGAACTATACCATCGGTCCACAAAATTCAACACCTTGAAAGGACTTCATTTTAGTGAATCTGTGGTATATCACATTCGATGTCAGTCTATCATTCCAGAGGCGTGGCATCCAGAACTGAACATACTATCACAGAAAGGACCACCAAACTAAATGTAATCCTCAAGCTAGGATAAGCAATTCTCTATTTCTTCATCCAAGTTATTAACTATAGAAGATGAAGGGTGATCTAATTGAGGTGTTTAGGGTGATTAATGAATCTCAAAGGACTTCTTGTTTGTCCCCATATGATAAGTACCCACAAAGCATAGAGGGCACAGTTGATAGGTCGATAGAAAGAAACTATTTCCTCTGGTGATAGAGTCCAAAATGACAGGGCATAACCTTAAAAATCGTCAGGTCATTCAGGGACCAGGAAGAACTTGTGCAGACAAAGGGTAGTGGAAATTGGGAACTGTCTTCCCCAAGAAGCTGTTGAAGCAATGTCAACTGGAAATGTCAGAACTGAAATTGATAGAGCTTATTATGCAGGGGTATTAATGCTTATGGAATCAAGTTAGGTAGATGAAGATAAGATATAAATCAGCCATGATCTAAATGAATGGTGGAAGAAGCTTGAGAAGCTGCATGGCCTATTCCTGCTCCTAGTTTCTATGACCCTAGTAATGTGCACGGAGAAAAGCTGAGGCTGCAGTAAAGATTTCTGGGGAACACCATTTGTTCCATGCTGCCAATCAGCGAATGGTCCCTTTTTCCCTACTCTGTCTTCTACCTCCCAACCAATCACTAACCCATGTAATAACCAGAAACTGAACTGGACTAGCCATATAAATACTGTGGCTACAAGAGTAGGACAGAGGCTAGGAATCGTGCGACAAGTAACTCACCTCCTGACTCCCCAAAGCCTTCCAACCTTTACAAGGCACAAGTCAGGAGTGTGATGGAATACTCCCCACTTGCCTGGATGAGTGCAGCTCGCACAACACTCAAGAAGCCTGACACCGTCCAGGACAAAGCAGCCCGCTTGATTGGTACCACATCCATAAACATTCACTCCCTCCACCACCGACGCACAGTAGCAGCAGTGTGTACCATTTACAGGATGCACTGCAGGAATTCACCAAGGCTCCTTCGACAGCACCTTCCAAACCCACGACCACTACCATCTAGAAGGATAAGGACAGCAGATAGATGGCAACACCACCACCTGGAAGTTCCTCTCTAAGTCACTCACCATCCTGACTTGGAAATATATCACCGTTCCTTCACTGTCGCTGGGTCAAAATCCTGGAACTCCCTTCCTAACAGCACTGTGGGTGTCCCTACACCACATGGACTGCAGTGGTCCAAGAAGGCAGCTCACCACCACCTTCTCAAGGGCAACTAGGGATGGGCAATAAGTGCTGGCCCTGCCAGAGAAGCCCACATCCCATGAATGAATTGAAAAAAAATAAGGTTACTTTCAAATCCATGGATTTTCATTTTTGATAAGCACAAGATAATTAGCGAATTACTTGTGCAAGTCTAAAGAGTCAACATCTAGAAACACTCTCCTATCCATATGACCTCCGTAAAACGTTCCACTAGATCAGACACGATCTACCTTTCACATATCGTCCAATTCCTCAGTCATTCTGCCTCCAATGATAGATACCACTAACTTCCCCTTAACTGATGCTAAACTGACAGGTCTGTAGCTACCTGGCTGCTCCCTCATTCTTAAATATTGAGTGATATTCACGATTTTCTAACCGAAAGGCACAATTTCTGAAGGGAGACAACTTTGGAAGGTTGTGACTAATTTCTTCACCTATCGGTTTCCTGGGTGGAAATCAAAAGCTCCTGAAAACTTGTATATCTTATCTGTTTTCTCCATTATAATTTTTATTTACTTATATTAAATCCACTAAGTCCCGCTCCTTGATATTTTTCAATTCCATTGTACTATTGCAATGATGTGCTTTTCTTCCACTAGAAAAGATCTTGTCCATTATATTCTCACCTAGCTCCTGTCTTTGCCAATTTCCATTTCTTAAAGATTTATAAAACGTTTTTCTGTTAGCTTTGACATCCCTTGGAAGTTTTTCATATTCCCTTCTCACAGCTTTATTACTTTCTTTGTATCCCTTTGTTGCTTTTAATAGCTCTCCAAGTCTGCTGCATTTCCACTTCACCTTGTATTTGTGTAAGCCTTTTTCTGTTTAGCCTGTCAAGCCTGTCAAATTACTCAGTATGTGCAACAACAACTCGTCCTCAGAGTGAAAGCAAATTTCCAGCTCTCGGAGGACAGAGCTGATGCTTCAGCCGTAGGATCCAAACTACTAGATTACCAGTTTACTGATTACACGGAACTGACCTGGTGGGAATAGCTGGACACATTTTAATTTGCAGCTTGCAAGTAAGTCATATCTAAATCAACGAGAATATGTATTTCATTGATTACAAGTTAAACTGTCCACTAACTGAGTAATAAAGAGACTAAATCAATTTTGAAGTATTATAATCATGCATCTAGATATCAAATGGCACCTTGAAAAGGCTCATTCATGTATATATTCCTCCATTTTATAACAGTCATGATAAAGTTAGAACTGAAGCAAAGTGAGCAAACTGGCTTCATAACTTGTACTTGCTTTTCTGCTAATACAAAAACAGGATAAAAACAATTAAACTGATATGTACGACCTCCACTCTAGACAATCAACAAAATGCTGCAGGATAATGGATATTTCTATTTGTGTACTGATAATTAGTACCATTCGGGGCAGATGCGGGGTGGGGGGGTGGGGGGTGGCGGTGTTGGGGGGGGGGGGGGGGGGGAAAGAGGAGAATAATTAGCCACATTTGTGGTGAAAAATAGGAACTTCAAATATAAATTGAGGACAAATAATTTTCCTATTAAAAAACCTTAATTAAAATGCAATCCAATTATGCATCTCTGCTGCATAAAACAAGTAATCTTTCAAAAGCAAATTTGTCCACTATATCACACATTAACCAGGTTGTAGTGGTTCGCTTCCACTTTGTTACAGCATCATTTGAAGCATTTTTGTACCAGTTTTTTAAAAATTTGTAATAACATTTATTTTTTCTGTTTTTTTTCAAATTAGGAAGGCTGTCCTCGAAAGGTTGTACAGCTCTGAACGGCCACAACGACAGGGAAAGTGAACTGTTATAGCAACTAAATTATGGGGAACTTAACTACAGGGCCTAGACCTAAGTTAATGAATGGAGTGGAGAGAAGGAAGGTTTCTTCGTATTCAACGTAGCAAAATTGAAGCCCAATTTTTGGTAAATGGGGTTTACAATTTCACCACACTTAGTGTGCCATGGAAACCCTTCCCCATAGATGTGTCAAATTTCCCATTCAGTTTTACCACTTCAAAGTCAATGCGCTTACACAGGCAAGAGCAGAACAACGCTAGAGTGGATGTTCTTTAGCCAAATCAAACACTTGCCATTTACAGAAATTGTTTGTAATCTATTGTAAATTACTCGCTGGTGAAACAGCATAAAGCAAGATAACACTATCCCCATGTCATCAAAGCACAAATACAGATATATAGCACGACATGTCATGGCTGGCGACACTATATCCTAATGCTACACAAAATAGCAAAGGAGCAAATGGAAAACTAATCTTAGCACAAACAAAACAAGCCCAAAACAGCTATCACTGTAAATCTATTAATCCATATACATTGAAGGAAATTAAATTCCTTGCAATGGGCACTTGATAATGGGCCATAAAATAAAAAGATCTGCCAAGTCTAAAACGCTGCCAGTTTTGTGCTGATACTTACGCTCCATACGTGGGGATAGGTGGGGGTGGGGGTGCAGCGCGGAAGGTGTTATAAACAGCGCGACCTCGCCCCCGTAAATGAGCTCCTCTGTAGGCCACAGCTGCTCCAGCTCCGGGATATGGAAAACCAGTCACTAGAGACAGAGAGGAAAATCAGGTTTACTAGATTGCCTTGCATTCATTACAGCTCAATTAGATGCTAAATTGATTAAGTGTTTCATATGAGCACTCATTTGATTGATCTCATTATGCAGCATATTGCTCACAAACATGTAAAACATTCCTTACAAAATGTTTCTTAAAAGTTGCATCTCTCTAATGCTGTTCAGGTGCTGAGTAATTCAGCAAAGTGACTTACAGGCTAGTGGAAAGTCAATGAACACCGAACAGCAGGGGGAAAGGCACAAAAAAAAGAGGTTGAGAGGAGGGCTGGAAGTATTTGGGGGGGGTGCCACAGAGGCTTTTGGTGTTATTTAGAAGAAGGGAGGGTATGAGGTACAGCTGCTGGAGAGGGGCTATGGGTTGAAGGAGTAGCTAGTGATGGTGAAGTGGGGAAAAAGGAGTAGGCTGGTGTCAAGAGGATATATGCAGAGCTGGAGAAAACTGCTCAGGCAGTGAAAGATTCAAAGATGAGGACAAGGCCCCTCAGGTCAATTCACTGGGGAATGGAGGGAGAGCCAGTAGAAATGTTAAAGACCAGGATGATGAAAATGTCTGCCTAGGAGTGGTGGTAAGAATGTGTACCATCGTGTTCTGGATGAGTTTTATTTTGTGAATAGTGAAGGTCAACAAGGTGAGCATTAGAGAAAGTGACCTTGAGAAGATAAAGGTATGAATCAGAGTTTTTTGATTGTGGAAAGACAGATGTGTTAAGGAAATGGAAGAAAGTGGTTGCAAAAATAGAGGAAATTTGGGTAGGGTAAACACTGAGCTCGGGGTTGAACAATGCAACAAGGCTCCATACCTCTGCACTCAACCTAAGGTCAGGAAGGTCCATGGAGTTGAGGCTGGGGATGAGTAACTACAATTCAAGTGGTAAAAATTATGTATACCATCTGCTTATGTAGTTTACACTGATGCTATACAATGAGGGAGAGTGAAATATAATTTGTGCACAACATTAAAGTTTTAAGCATTTTGCTATTCATTCATTTAAGATGCTCTAAGCTCTGTAATGCTCAGTTGCTTCAAGTGTTGGTAAGTGCAGCAAATCTTGTTGATTGCTAGAGTGATTAATCTCTGGTGCAGACACTCTTTAACTACCTTTTGCTACCTTCACCGGTAGAAGTAAGTTGCTGATTGAAGATACTTTATTGCCAAGTTTAGCAACTTCATAGTTGAATTAACTCCGATGTAGCAGCTCAGCTCATTGCTACCATTTTCAGAAAGCTCATTAGTAAGGCCTTTAACATGACATTTTAAAACAAAACACAAATTTCACTCCTGTTAGGTGGAAGGCAGGAAGGATCAGAAATAGAAAAAAATAGGCAGGTTCAATATATCTCTGGGTTACTCCTAGTTTTAACGCCCATCTGCCATTGGGGCTCTCCAACAGAGAGAGCAGCTGGGAACCAACATAACCATTCGAAGGTCTTGCAAAATTAACTTTTAGGGACATGATTGGATGCTTTTTGTGAATGAGAAATTTTTTTAGAGTCGGGTGTTTTTAATGAAAGTGAAATCTGAGTGTACCTCCTGTCATACACCTGGCACATATTGGTATGTTTGTAAAATTGACGAATTGTACAGTATTTACAACAGTGCTGAGAAGAGCCCTTTTCAAATCTTCAGACCCATAGAATTAAGCAGAAGTAATTAACGAGGAAGGAATAAAAGCAGACAAGAGCATCAGCCTGGGTTTCATGGGCCAGAAAGTCAGGAATAGAAATGGCCCAGGTGCTGTAACTTGAATACTCTGCTGCAGGCACAACAGTCATTAAGCACCCATAATAACAGACTAGTGTAATGAAGGAAACAAAATCCCAATTCTGCATGTTAATGAAAGCATTCAGCCCAGCCCAAGTCGCTGAGAGCCCTCCAGTTTATCTTTATAGAACATAACGAAAAATGAGACCTCTGACAAGAGTGAGTGTGCTTTCACTGATAAGGTATAATTCACTGAAGGAAAAAAAATACGAATGGTTCAACAGTGTGGGCTGCATTCCTGAACATGTATAATTCTGAACTCAGTGGTGATTAATGAATAGAAGATGAGGCTGATCTTTCATATGCATGGAAGACCTCAACACACTGAAGGTCACCAAAGCAAAATCCTGCCACTTGTTCTGTCATTTAAAATCGAACTTGTTCTATTATTTCCAATGCATGATAGTTCATTTCACTTCAGTGGAAATAAAAATTGTCAGATGAAAAATAGAGAAACTTGGGTAGTGCAATGTGTTACACGCTGTCCTTTCACCTGTGGGACCTGAGTTCAAATTCAGCCCAGACTGATGCAATTAAGTCTCTGTTTTTTGCCTAAAAGTTTCCAAAGTCACATGAGCTTGGGTAGTCACAATCAAGCTCTTCCTGGCTATGGGGTCAAAGCTTTATTTGACATTCTCACTAAGAGGTCACAGTATGGTTGTGTAAGAGCCCTCCTTCTGAAAGAAGGGGAGGCTGAGGTAAATTGTTGCAGTCGAGCATAGGGGAGCTTTATTGTGTATCTAACCATGTCATACCTATGATGCAGACCACAATGGTGGGAATTTTCCAGCCCCCTCGTTGTGGGTTTCCCTGCGGTGGGACTGGCGAGCCATTGAAACCTTCGGTCATACTGGCAGGACCGGAAGATCCCGGCGGCGTGAGGGGCTGGAAAATTCTGGCCAATGTGTCTGAAATAATGGGGGCAGGTTTTGAGTAACTGACATTGATAGCAATGAAAAGGAAAATCATCTGGTATCTATTGCTGGGCACTGGACCCACAGCACTGGCTTTACACTCCAACAGTCAGTTGAAAAGTACCCCTCTAACTCATCGTGGTTTTCTGGATCTACGCTTCGATACAAAGTGTTCAATATATTATTTTTATTGAGAATGGCCTCAAGCATACACTAATAATGTTTACAGTATGAGGCCTTTGTGTTACTCTATTTTAAAATACCTTCTCTGACAGCCTTTATCAATACTCTCAATTATCAGATCTAGAAAATTCCAATCTGTGACTTCAGAATGGAAGATATTTTGGAACCATAGTGAGGACATCTCCTTTGAGCCCTACTTCCAGTAAAATCATAAATCCATTCTTTTAGACTGTTTATAGAATTTCATTTGAAATAGTGACCAGAGGAAATCTATTGCCTAGGCACTATAGTGGGGAGGCGATGGTGTAGTGGTCTTGTCACTGGACTAGTAATCCAGAGACCCAGGGTAATGGTCTGGGAACCTGGGTTTGAAACCCGCTATGGCAGATGGTAGAATTTGAATTCAATTTTAAAAAAAAATCTGGAATTAAAAGTCCAAAGGTGACCATGAAACCATTGTCGATTGTTGTAAAAACCCATCTGGTTCACTAATCTGTCATCCTTGCCTGGTCTCCAGATCCACAGTCATGTGGTTGATTCTTAAATGTCCTCTGAAATGGCCTAGCAAGCCACTCAGTTGTAACAAACTGCTACAAAGACACAAAAAAGAAATGAAACCAGACGGACCACCCGGCATCGACCTAGACACTGGAAACGACAACAGCAATCGCAGCCCTGTCGACCCTGCAAAGTCCTCCTTACTAACACCTGGGGGCTAGTGCCAAAATTGGGAGAGCTGTCTCACAGACTAGTCACAGACATAGTCATCCTCACGGAATCATACCTTACAGATAATGTCCCAGACTCCACCATCACCATCCCTGGGTATGTCCTGTACCAACAGCAGGGCAGACCCAGCAGAGGTGGCGGCACAGTCAGGAGGGAGTTGCCCTGGGAGTCCTCAACATCGACTCTGGACCCCATGAAGTCTCATGATATCAGGTCAAACGTGGGCAAGGAAATCTGCTGATTACCATGTACCGCCCCGACTGAGCTGATGAATCATGTTGAACACCACTTGGAGGAAGCACTGAGGGTGGCAAGGGCACAGAATGTTCTCTGGGTGGGGGACTTCAATGTCCATCACCAAGAGTGGCTCGGTAGCTCCACTACTGATCGAGCTGGCTGAGTCCCAAATGACATCGCTGCTAGACTGGGTCTGTGGCAGGTGGTGAGGGAACCAACAAGAGGGAAAAACATACTTGACCTCATCCTCACCAACCTGCCTGCCACAGATGCATCTGTCCATGACAGTATAGTAGGAGTGACCACCGCACAGCCATTGTGGAGATGCAGTCCTGCCTTCACATTGAGGATGCCCTCCATCGTGTTGTGTGGCACTGCCACCCTGCTAAATGGGATAGATTTCGAACAGATTTAGCATCTCAAGACTGGGCATCCATGAGGTGCTGTGGGCCATTAGCAGCAGCAGAATTGTACTCAAACACAATCTGTAACCTCATGGCCCAGCATATCCCCCACTCTACCATTACCATCAAGCCAGGGGATCAGCCCTGGTTCAATGAAGAGTGCAGGAGTGCATGCCAAGAGCAGCACCAGGCATACCTAAAAATGAGGTGTCAACCTGGTGATCTATAAAACAGGGCTACTTGTGCGCCAAACATCATAAGCAGCCAGTGATAGACAGAGTTAAGCGATCCCACAACAAACGGATCAGATCTAAGCTCTGCAGACCTGCCACATCCAATCATTAATGGTGATGGACAATGAAATAACTCACTGGAGGAGGTGGCTCCACAAATATCCCCATCCTCAATGATGGAGGAGCTCAGCACAGCAGTGCAAAAGATAAGGCTGAAGCATTCACAACAACCTTCAGCCAGAAGTATCAAGTGGATGATCCATCTCTGCCTCCTCTGGAGGTCCCCAGCATCATAGATGCCAGTCTTCAGCCAATTTGATTCAGTCCACATGATTTCAAGAAACAGCAGAAGGCACTGGATACTGCAAGACTATGGGTCCTGACAACATTCCGGCAATAGTACTGAAGACTTGTGCTCCAGAGCTTGCCGCGCCCCTAGCCAAACTGTTCCAGTACAGCTACAACACTGGCATCTACCCAGCTATGTGGAAAATTCCCAGGTATGTCCTGTACACACAAAGCAGGACAAATCCAACCCGGCCAATTACCGCCCCATCTGTCTACTCTTGATCATCAGTAAAGTAATGGATGGGGTCATCAGCATTGCTATCAAGCGGCACTTGCTTAGCAATAACCTGCTCACTGGCACCCAGTTTGGGTTCCGCCAGGAGCACTTAGCTCCTGACCTCGTTACAGCCTTGGTTCAAACATGGACAAAAGAGCTGAACTCCCAAAGTGAGGTGAGAGTGACTGCCCTTGACATCAAGGCAGCATTTGATCGAGTGTGGCATCAAGGAGCCCTAGCAAAACTGAAGTCAATGGGAATCAGGGGGAAAACTCTCTGCTGGCTGGAGTCATACCTAGCACAAAGGAAGATGGTTGTGGTTGTTGGAGGTCAGTCATCTCAGTTGCAGGATATCACTGAAGGCGTTCCTCAGGTTAGTGTCCTAGGCCCAACCATCTTCAGCTGCTTCATCAATGACCTTCCTTCCATCATAAAGAAGTGGGGACGTTCGCTGATGAATGTTCAGCACCATTTACAATTCCTCAGATACTGTAGCAGTCCATGTCCAACTGCAGCAAGACCTGGACAATATCCAGGCTGACAAGTGGCAAGTAACATTCGCGCCCCACACAGTGTCAGGCAATGACCAGCTCCAACAAGAGAGAATCCAACCATCACCCCTTGATTTTTAATGGCATTATCATCACTGAATCCTCCACTATCAATATCCTGGAGGTTACAATTGACCAGAAACTGAACTGGACGAGCCATATAAATACTGTGGCTACAAGAGCAGGACAGAGGCTAGGAATTGTGTGGCGAATAACTTGCCTCTTGACTCCCCAAAGCCTGTCCACCATATACAAGGCACAAGTCAGGAATGTGATGGAATACTCCCCACTTGCCTGGACGAGTGCAACTCCTACAACACTGAAGAAGCTTGACACCACCCAAGACAAAGCAGCCCGCTTGATTGATACCACATCCACAAACATTCACTCCCTCCACCACCGATGCAGAGTAGCAGCAGTGTGTACCATCTACAAGATGCACTGCAAGAATTCACCAAGGCTCCTTACACAACACCTTCCAAACCCACGACCATTACCACCTAGAATGACAAGGGCAGCAGATAGATGGGAACACCATCACCTGGAAGTTCCCCTCCAAGTCACTCACCATCCTTACTTGGGAATATATCACTCTTCTTTCACTGTCACTGGGTCAAAATCCTGGAACTCTCTTCCTAACAGCACTGTGGGTGTACCTACACCCCATTGACTGCAGCGGTTCAGGAAGGCAGCTCACCAACACCTTCTCAAGGGCAACTAGGGATGGGCAATAAATGCTGGTCCAGCCAGCAAAGCCCACATCCCATGAATGAATAAAAAAATAAATTGGCCAAGATCCACAACGACATCTCACTGAAATAACCAACTGATAGCCTTTAGGGCAAACTCCATAATCTAGGGCCACATTTGGGCACCAAAAATGCTATAAATTGCACTAATGGTTGGAGTATAAGGATCTAGCGAGCGTACCACTAAACCACCTTCTTGCCATAGGAACACTCTTCCTCAGCCACAGAGGGCACCGAGTAAGCCCACACAGAGAAAGAAGTGCCGAGGAGACGAGTACGATGTTCGTTCACCCCACAAGAAATGATTCAGAGTAGCAGTAACCACTGATCAACGCAACTGCTGAACCAACCAACTGCAGTTGAACATGAAGCAATGGGAGATAAGAATGCAACCATACCCAAATGCCAGTGCAACCTGCAAGCCAAACAGTAAGAACCTGAACAAACAACTACGACTCCTCTGACAGAATGGCAAATGAGATATGATATGGAAGGGTTGTAATACCTCCAAGACCACCTGAATCTATAAACTCAGGCTTGAAGGGGGGAGATGGGGTTGTGATAACAGTAATATAAATGCATGAGACTGATAATGTAAGACATGAAGTAAACTAATGTAACTTCATAGACATTGGATAAAGACTTGGTGGAAGATGTAGTATAAGGGTCTGGCATGTTACATGGTTAAGGTGGGACTGAGTACAGTACTGCCCATACAGTACCTAGGGTCAGTGTGGTGTTGAGCAGAAGTGTCTAAAGACCTAGGTGTGGAGATAGTTTCTTGCCTGTAAGCTTTTACTATAGATATGTATATAGCTACAAGTAGTTAATAAAGATTTGCTGTTAATCTATCGAAGACTACAAAGACTTCTTTATGGGCAAAATAATGTGCTCATCGGGTGGGCACGTGCCCAATCCAAACAAGCGTAAAATGACATGCGATGATGTTGGTGAGTGTCCCGATGTCATCCCGCACTCGTACGATATTTCAGTTGGCGAGCATGCGCGTGAGTTGGCAGCACACCCGCTGACGATTAACAGGCCTATTAAGGCCATTAAAGTTCTAAGTAAATGAAATTTTTCGCTGCCTGTCCAACCTTACTGTTGGCGGGCAAGCAAAAAGGCTTTTTGCGAAACCTCATCCACGGGTGGGATGGGGTTTTGTTCAGTGATTTTAAAAAAATAAATAAAAATTTCAAATTAATTTCTAACACATCCCTACTCATGTGACAGTCACTTGAGGGGACATGTTATAAACATTTTTAAATTCTTCATTTTTCTTGTTCAAAATCTTCAGCTCCCTGAGGCAGCTCTGTGCCTCGGGAGCATTTACTGCACATGCTTGCGCGAACTTACACGCTCCTCCCACCCCATCCTGGCAGCGCTGAGCGCTGCAGCACCCGATTAACACTGGCTGGCTGTTGATTGGCCAGCCAGCGTGAGATCGCAGGTGGCCTCCTGCCCGCCAAGCCTGCTTGACAAGGGCAAAATTCTGCCCTAAGAGATACTGTTCTGTAACCAACGCACTCCTAATAATGGTCTGGGTTGGGTCCCTGTGGAATGCCTCCAGCAAGATTCATAGAACGCTGGGTTTGCTTCCATCATGCACAGAGCTTGGGTTTCCCTAGAAATATTTCTAAATTGTTATAAATGATAACTTTTTAACAGGAAAGAGCAAGCAGGAACATCAGCTTTCTCACAACATTGGAAGTCTTGTATTGTAGTGCACTTGAGTTATATCCCATTTATTCTCCAGCCCAAATGATGCAAGAATGTCCTACGGGAGGGGAATCTTCCACTGCTTGGCTTGGGTGTTTTCCATGATCACAAAAGTGCCCTGAATCTTTGGATTTTCACTAGTGGGTGAGGAATGTGCTAACCAGAATCCAGTCTGTCGATCCCGGAAACTGCAGAAGCTGCCATGGGCTGCTGGGCACTGAGGCAGGCTGGTTAAAAGGGTTGCCTCAGTGTTCTGGAACTTTGTCCTAGTTGTAATAAATAGAATTGAAAAAGAAAACAGCCCCCTCACCCACACATTCCCCATGCCCTGACTCAAGCCACCTCATGATCCCTACCCACTTCCATTGTCTCTCATGCCCTCCATGCCAATCTGTTCCTCTACCCCCAGGCCCTTTTAGTGCTAACTCATGCCAGCCCATGAATCCCACTCATGCCCTTGGCCCTTTATAGCCCCTATGCCAACTTAGTGCCAACTCTTGCCAACCCATGACCCACCTACCACCCTTTGCCCTTACACCATCCATGGCAACTCACCCAGTTTCCACCATGGGCAGACCTCTGAAATCATGGTGAGACGAACTAAAATAATCTATCACAGACTTCACCATATTTTAAAAACCACCCTTGTCGATACAAAGGGAGGGAGAAACTTAAACAATCACTAGAGAAAAAGTACTAGGGAAGCCAATGGGACTAAAGGCTGACAAGTCACCTGGACCTGATGGCCTGCTTCCTCAGTCTTAAAGGACGTGGCTGCATAGTGGATGCATTGGTGGTAATCATCCAAAATTCCCTAGATTCTGGAAAAATCCCAGTGGATTTGAAAACCACAAATGTAACACCACTATTTAAGAAAGGAGGCAGACAGAAAGCAGGAAACTATAGGCCAGTTAGTCTAACATCTGTCATTGGGAAAATGCTGGAAGCCGCTAGTGAATGGATAGTAACAGGACATTTAGAAAATCATAATAAAATCAAAGTCAAAATGGTTTTGGGAAAAGGGAATGGTATTTAACTAATTTATTAGCATTCTTTGAGGATGTAAAAAGCAAGGGGGTATAGTTATTTGGATTTCCAAAAGACAACAGATAAGGGGCCACATAAAAGGTTACTGCACATG
The DNA here is from genome assembly GCF_964194155.1 of Cetorhinus maximus. NCBI lineage: Eukaryota > Metazoa > Chordata > Chondrichthyes > Lamniformes > Cetorhinidae > Cetorhinus > Cetorhinus maximus. Next base: position 32,657,157 of record NC_135902.1, on the reverse strand, counting down.
GTGTTGGGGCAATATCTTAGCATGGATAGGGGATTGGCTAACTAACAGGAAAGAGAGAGACAGGATAAATGGGTCATTTTCAGGTTGACGAACTATAATTAGTGGAGTGTCACATTGATCAGTGCTGGGCCCTCAGCTAATTATGAACTATATTAACGACTTGGATGAAGGGACTGACTGTATTGTAGCCAAATTTGCTGATGATATAAAGATAAGTCAGAAAGAAAGTTATGATGAGGATAGGAAGAATCGTTAGATTATGAGCGTGGATAAAAATTTGGCAAATGAAGTATAATATGGGAAAATATGAGGTCGACTACCTTGGCAGGAAGAATAACTGGTGTAAATCGTTTTTCCCCAATTTGTCTGATTAAAATACCTAAAAACTTTGAACATCTCCATCAGATATTCCTTTAGCTTCCTGTGTTCTAGTGAGTAAAGACTCTGGTTTATCTAGTTTTTCAACCCTGGTATCATTACGGACAGGAGGGTGGATTAATTTGAACAGCTCTGATTTCTCCTCTCGCCACCTGTCCGTAAACAGAAAGGTATTTTTGATTTTTGATTTCTCCCTTTACAAGCGGCAGTGTATTTTCCCCAACCCTTCAGTTTTTGGAGTAATCCAATCCTCTATTAATAACCCCACAGCAAACTCGAGATAGGATAAAATCAGAGGGTTAGTTTATTTTAAACACACTCAAAAAAATGCAGGAAGGGGGTTCACACGTAGCCCCCGATGCATTCACACAATAAAAGAGGGATAAGGGAAAGAAAGAGGTACAGGGCAAAGACCACAGGCAAAACAAGAATTATTGTTTCACATGAGTCCACAGTCCAGAATCAAAAGTCCAATGGTGTATTCCTTCAGAGAGGTTAGTCGGCTGAATCTGGTGCGGGGTGATCTACTGTCCAGTAGCGCTGACTTCCACGATGGGAGAAGCATGTGGAGATGAAAGTCTTGCAGTGGGCACTGGTACCATAGTTCAGACATTCCAGTAGAAACAGATGAGGGCCAGGCAATTTAAATCTGGACAGAGCTCTGGTTTTGCTACTCTGTTGATTGAAGATGGCAGACTGCCTGGATTCAGCTCCACAAGGCAATATTACAAGTTCCAGCAGCTTGGTAAGGGTTGGGGTCCTGTGACATAACTCCCACTTCTTCCCCTTGGTTTGGGCAAAAGATGTATATTCCTGGTCTGGGTTCTTGAGATATTTAATGTTACATCCATTAATAAGTTTCAGTGATTTCAGGGCCCCTTTGTCCTTACAGATGTATCGTCTCTGATAGCCAGAGCTTTGCCTTAGAAATGTAAAGGGTCTTTGTGCATTTCCTTGGATTTTAATTTCTGCAGTCACAGGGAGCATTAGTGCCTCTTTAGAGATAACGAGATCCTTGCTGTTTTCGGAAGGCTAGAAATTGCTTTTGTGTGAGCTGTAGCTCGTCAGGCTTCAGTTAGTGTAAAGCCTTTGTCCATTTAAAAAAAAAGATAATTTTATATAGTAGCCAGGATGCTATAGACATATGTATATATTTCCCTTCATGTCTTCTGGGCATGACACACCTCCACCGTTGGAGAAAAAAAGAAGTTCTATTATGTGGCTTTGGGGAAGGAAGAATAGGAAAGGAAGAAATAAACAGGCATTCTCTTATTCATCCTGGCACATCAGACACAGCTAGCAGAGGAAATGGCAATTTCCTGCTGCATTTCCGTTTTGTGGTTTAGGGTAGGGTGCCTTTTTTTAAATTCATTCATGGCATGTGGGCTTCGTTGGCTGGGCCAGCATTTATTGCCCATCCCTAGTTGCCCTCAAAGGCGGTGGTGAGCTGCCTTCTTGAACCGCTGCAGCCCATGTGTACACCCACAGTGCTGTTAGGGAGGGAGTTCCAGGATTTTGACCCAGTGACAGTGAAGGAACTGCGATATATTTTCAAGTCTGGATGGTGAGTGACTTGGAGGGGAACTTCCAGGTGGTGATGTTCCCATTTATCTGCTGCCCTTGTCCTTCTAGATGCTAGTGGTCGTGGGTTTGGAAAGTGCTGTGTAAGGAGCCTTGGTGAATTCCTGCAGTGCATCTTGTAGATGGTACACACTGCTGCTACTGTGCTTTGATGGTGGAGGGAGTGAATGTTTGTGGATGTGGTGCTAATTAAGTGGACTGATTTCTCCTGGACGGTGTCCAGCTTCTTCTGATCCCCCTCTGTTGGGGGTCAGGCATTCCAACCTCCTGATTAAGTATCCTGAAAAGGGTCGGGGTGGGGGGGGGGCGCGCAAGTGATGGTCAAGCTGCTCTGGGCAATCTGCAGGGAAATGCTGGATATCTCATTCGGTGGGTGCCCGGCCCTGGAATCCTAGGGCTGAGCTGCCCTTTTCCAGCTTAGCTCTTGCCTGTCCACTTTGGTAACCTGCAGCTCATTTGTTCGTATCCAAAGTCTGACGTTAGACTGAGAGTACGGAAAGTGGGGTGCTTTAAATGGACCTTGGCCTCTTTAGGAGATTCCGGTTCATGGTCCAGCTCGGGCGTTAGCACAACTGGAGAGTTCCAGCTTCCGGTGTTAGGTGCTTTGGGTTAACATGGCAACAGGTGGGCAGTTGGCCCCTGAACTTGGGCCAGCCTTTCTGGGCCTGGATGAGAGGAAGGTGTCTTTCTGGAGGGGGCTTCTACATCCGTACTGGATATGGCTACAGTGCAGTAGCCTGGTGGGCTGCTATGGACCGTTTTAAGAAGGGTAGTTAACTCTATCTGGTCACCTTGCAATTCTGCATTATGGTGGTGAGCATGAGGTCCAATCGGCCGGAGTTCCTCTGCTGGTCAGTTGTGGGGCAGATGTTGTCTTTTGTCCTCTGCCGTACCTCCCAGTAGCTTTACAGCTAAGTGAGGCTTCAGCCTCACTCTTTCTGGGCCAGTCTGGGGACTTTTCTGGTCCACATTTAAATTCACCATAAAGGTGCCGGCCAGGCCAATTAATGGCTTCCTAGCTGGGGCCTTTAGCTTTGGGAGGGGGTCCTCTCCTAACTTGTTTCATGTTCCTTGGAATTCTGCTGCCCTCAAATGGAGGCGCAGATCCAGCTAAACCCCCTTGTGACTTGTCAATTGGGGGAGAGATTTCAATCCCTATCTGCTGATTGTTTTGGGAACTCCCTTTTTCCCTATTTAATGTCAGAAAGGAGGTTGCTGCTAACCATACTGCAGGCAAGTTCTTATCTTTTTCCTTTTCGGGCTTAATAATCTGCCTTCCTTCAGGCTCTTCAGCTATGTGGGGTGTATCCCTAACTATTTCTTTCCTTGCTCCCGGGCTTCTCTGTTGCCTATTTAATTCTGGGATACTTGGGGAATCTGGTTCAGATTCTAGGGGCCTCCTTTGGACCTCCTTTAATTTTACTAGCCTGGCTTAAGCCTTGCTACCTTCAGGCCGTTATCGCTTGAGGTTTCTGGGTGCTTTCCCACCCTTTTGGGCCTCTGGACCTTCTTCAGCTTTCTGCCCTTCTGCAGAAGCTTGGCCTTGGCCTCTTTCTTTCGCTGGCTAGTACCTGGCTGCCGGCCAAATCGTTCCCAAGAAGGAAATTGATTCCTGCTATTGGTAGTTTAGGGACAATTTCTACTATAAAGGGGCCTGAAACAAGGTCACATTCTAGGTGGACCTTATGGACGGGTGCAAACACAGATCCTCCTCCCACTTCACAGATCAGTGCTTTAGCCTTCAGGGAGGACTTGAGGAATAGGTTTGTGTTTCCCTTCTACATTTAGGACCAAGTGGCTCCTGTGTCCCAAAGCAGCACCACGGACTTGCTCACCTTTTGGGACAGGTGGAGACACTTCCTGAAAGGACTAAATGCCGGACAAACTCCCAAAGTGACTCCGGAAACACTCTGGGAGTTTGTCCGGCTCGGACACATTTAATGTCATGCCCTCCGAAGGGTAAGTTTCTGTAGCGAATGGCCCAGTCTGCTCTGCTGCACTATCCATCGGGGCATTCTTCGGGGGACTACTCATGTGAAGCCCCACTCGGTCAACCGACTTGCCTCACAACCTCCAGCATTCCGGTCTGGAATGGCCTATTTTGTTGCAATGAGAACACACCGGCCTCCGGGAATTTCCCTTTTGGGCTGTAGGGGGGCTTCTCGCACCCTCTTTTGTGTTTTCTTTTCTAGATGGGGGGCCTTTCCTATCTAGGTCGCCCTGTTTATCTTTCCAATGCTCATGGGTATGGTTTGGAAAGGATCTGCCTGAGTTTACAGGCCTATAGGTGCAATCATAACTGTCTGCTCTGATGGCTGCATCCCTAGCTGTGAGGATTCTCTGCTCCTCTAGCTATATTCACAGGTAGGAGGGTAGGCAATTTTTGAATTCCTCTAATGCAGCATGACCTGGACAATATCCAGGCTTGGGCTGATAAGTAATGAGTACCATTTGCGCCACACAAGTGCCAGACAATGACCATCACCAACAAGAGACAACCTAACCATCGCCCCTTCATATTCAATGGCATTACCGTTGCTGAATCCTCCACTATCAACTTCCTAAGGGTTGCCAATGACCAGAAACTGAACTGGACTAGCCATATAAACACTGCGGCTACAAGAGAAGGTCAGAGACTAGAAATCCTGTGGTGAGTAAATCACCTCCTGACTCCCCAAAGCCTGTCCACCATGTACAAGGCACAAGTCAGGAGTGTGATGGAAACTCCCCACTTGCCTGGATGAGTGCAGCTCCCACAACACTCAAGAAGCTTGACACCATCCAAGACAAAGCAGCCCACTCGATTAGCACCACATTCACGAACATTCACTCCCTCCACCTCCGACACACAGTAGCAGCAGTATGTACCATCTACAAGATGCAGTGCAGGAACTCATCAAGGCTCCTTATACAGCACCTTCCAAACCCATGATCTCTACCATCTAGAAGGACAAGGGCAACAGATAGATGGGAAAACCACCACCTGGAAGTTCTCCTCCAAGCCACTCACCAACCTGTCTTGGAAATATATCGCCGTTCCTTCACTGTCGCTGGGTCAAAATCCTGGAACTCCCTCCCTAAAAGCACCTTGGGTGTACCTACACCACATGGACTGCAGCAGTTCAAGAAGGCAGCTAACCGTCACCTTCTCAAAGGCAATTAGGGATGGGCAATAAATGCTGGCCCAGCCAGTGATGCCCACATCCCATGAATGAATAAAAAAAAACCCTCCATAGATGTGTGGGATTCTTAGTGATCTTACCCATCGGTCGAAGGCTATTTGCCTCAGCTGTTCGAACTCGATGTGGGTTTGGGTTGGCTTCTTATGAGCATTCTGGAATTGTTGGTGATATTCCTCTGGGACTAACTAGGTACCGAGGATGGCTGCCTTGGTTTGCTCATAAATCAGGACACATCGGCACGCAGCATGGAATAGACCTCATGGGCTCTCAAAGCTTCCCTTGAATTAAAAATCTCCGGATATCAGACGGCCATTTTAGCTGTCCTGCTATTTTCTTGAAGGCAGTAAAAAAAATAACTCCACATCACCCTCTTCACATTTGGGAAGGAATCTCACATACTTGAGGGACTCAGGGTCGTTCCGGGTTAGGGGGATAAGAGGTGCTGCTGTGTAGAGAGAGATTTTCCTTTGTCTCTTCCAATTGTCTGGCCTCTCTCTCCCTTGGAGCTGCTAACTCCACTTCCAATTTTTGCAGTTGGAAATTTCTTCCCCTTTCCTGTTCCTTTGGTCCCTCTCATTCACTTTCCCTCTCTTTTTCCTGGGCTGCTCTCTCTCTCTCTACCTCTCTCTCTCTCTGCCTCTCTCTCTCTCTCTACCTCTCTCTCTACCTCTCTCTCTCTCTCTCTACCTCTCCTGAAATTCTGGCTGCAATTTAAGCTTTTCCAGCTCGAGACTGGCTAGGGGAGGAGATTCAGAGTCATGACTGAGCTCTTCATCTGACTGCTCGACCGGTAATGTGAGATCTAAATGTTCTACCGATGACTGGGTCAGTTCATTTCTTTTGATTTTGCTGGGCAATTTTAACTGTGTGTCCCCAGCTACAGCTTTCAATTGTTTTGTGATAAGAGCCACCAAAATTTCACCATTTAAATTGCCTTGCTGAACAAGCATCTGGGCATCAAACATTTCCATTTCCTTTGTGTTAGGGAAAAGGAATTTGCTGTGGTAAGTTACTTGTGTTTTAAAATTTGTTCTAGTCACCGAGTTTTCCTCTTAACTTCTAACTGTGGCTCTTTTATATCAAGTTTGGTTTGTCCCTTAACTTGGACTCTGGTCAAATTCAAATTGAATATTTCCCGGACTTGAGCTCCCAATTTCTAATACGGCAGAAGGATGGATTAATTTTAACTGCCCTGACTTTTCCTCTCACCACACATCCGTAAACAGAAAGGTGTTTTTGATCTCCTCCTTTATAATGTTTTCCCTGTGATACAATCCTCTATTAATAACCTCAAAGCAAACTCGAGATAGGGGAAAATCAGAGGGTTAGTTTATTTTACACACACTCAAAGGTACATTCACACAATAAAAGAGGGATAAGGGAAAGAAAGAGATACAGGGCAAAGACCACAGACAAAATAAAAATTAATGGACTCACGTGAGTCCAAACCAGAATCAAAAGTCCAATAGTGTATTCCTTTAGAGAGGTTAGCCAGCTGAAACTGATATATGGGACCATAACTTCCTTGGAGTTGCAATCAGTGTCAGATTGCTATTCTGTGCCTGTCTCACCCGACCTTCCGACTCAGGCCGGTGAGATGCAGGCAGCTTAGCAGTCTCCGAGGCCCAGCATCGCAGTCCAGCTCTGTTGGATTGAAGGAGGACATGCCCCCGTGTTTACGGCACTAGCTGCCATAAACCAGGTAAGTTTAAAGGTCCGATTGAAATTGACAGGCCAGGGAGAAGGTAAGTAGGTAGGATTTAGGGGGTGGAGGGTGGTGGGGGGGGTTTGGGATCGGACTATGTCTTTACAATAGTTACCCAGAAGTTTGAAGAGGTTTTAATTCTTCAGACTTTTTCTGAGTAACTATTTGTGTAACACAATCGGAACCATCTGAAGTTTGCGATTTAAATTCGGATGGTTTCCAGAGCAGGGCAGTTGCCCAGAGGAAGTTTGTACTTCTGGGCAATTATTGTGCAAACCCTGACCTTTGAAGTTCTGAGAGGGGTTCCCCAGCGTATCTTTGGGGTACCCGCTCAATCTGATGCTGGGGGGCTCAGAAGTTACATCCCGAGGTGATCCACTTTTCCAATAGCCATGACTTCCAAGATAGGAAAAGTATGTAGAGATGAATCAGTCTTGCTGTGGGCACTGGTACCAAAGTCCAGAGGTTCCAGTAGAAACAGGGTAGATGAGGGCCAGGCAATTTAAACCTGGGCAGAGCTTAGGTTCCGTTGCTGCTCTGTTGATGGAAGATGGCAGATTGCCTGGATTCAGTTCTAGCAGCTTGGGGGTGATGTCATGTGACATAACTCCTGCTTCTTCCTCTTGGCAAAGGATGTATATGTAGGCTGAATGGCCTATCCCTGCTCCATTTGCATATATTCGTACATTCCTGGTCTGGATTCTCCAGATAGGTCATGCTGCATCCATTATTAAGTTTTAGCAGTTTCAGGGCCCTCTTGTCCTTGCAAATGTATCGTCTCTGTTGGCCAGGGCTCTGCCTTAGAAATGCAGAAGGTCTTTGTGCATTTCCTTGGAATTTGATTTCTGCAGTTACAGGAGGCATTAGCACGTCTTTGGAGATAACAAGGTCCTTGCTGTTTTCTGAAGGCTAGAAATTGCTTTTGTGAGAGTTGTAGCTAGTCAGGCTTCAGTCAGTGTAAAGCCTAATAATTTTATAAAGTAGCAAGGATGATACAGATATATATATTTTTTTCCCTTCATGTCTTCTGGGCATTATACTCATAATTATCTTCTGTACCTTTTCCTTTGAAATCCTTCTTCAAGTAGGGCACATAAAACTGGACACAGTGGGGTAGAAACCAGTCCAGAAATTAGGGGCAAAGATGATCAATTTTGGAGAGTGATGCCCTGTTCCTTGGATTATTTTCAGACTTCCTGGAAACTGCTATAAACAAGCATTAGGTCCCTTAATATGCTAATGAATGGCCAAGCACCTGTGTCCCCTCGGCAAATTTAGCGCTGGTTTTGGTGGGAGCGCAACTTACCTTCCTGTAGAGCAAGGAAGATCAGGGGAGCACCTGCCAGCTCTTAATCGAGCACCTTTGATGGATGCTCCAGGCCTTTGATCAGTGCTACCGCTCCCCCCTGCATCCCAGGAACTGGGCCACCAGTTATGAGCCACAAAATGGATTGTAGTGAATTTTTATTCGAGTATTTTAGCTAATGACGTATATGGGTTGACCATTACTTCTTTGCTTTTGCATTCTCTGCCTCTATTTGTAAAACTTCGAATCCCCATTTGCCCTTTTTTTTTTAACAGGTTTATATGGTCTTCCATGTTTAAAGATTCATGTATCTGGACCATTAAATTCTCTCCTTTTAAAAGTTAACCTATAATGTATATTCCTGATGCCATATTTACAGATGTGAAAAGTTCATCAACCCTACTGAGACCATTCGACTGTGTGTTCTGAGATGGAGTAAAATATGCTGTAAGGGTATCTATAAGAAAGTAACCATCTAAAATGCAGAAAAATAATTATTCTATTTTCAGCTAATTGCAAATTCCACCGGATAACATGCTCGGGAATGTGCTCCTCGGAGTTTCAGTACATTTGGTCAGTGCATGCGGTTGCTTTACATAGCTGTTGACTTTAATCGGTTTCTTACGCAAATGTTGAGAACCCCTTTTTTTTGTCTGGTGAATATCACTGGTGGGAGAGAAGCAGAAATTGGACACTGCTGGTATATATTTAGTATTTAATATTAGAATCACTTAAGGAATCAATCATTTCCTAGTATTGGTTAAAAGTTGCCATTAGTAATTTTGGGTGGAATTTAATGCCTTCTTCCATGCTGGGTTTGGTGGTGGAGGGGGTATTTAATCAGGGGGGAAGATGGCGGGTGGGGTCCCCACTGCCAATCCACCTCCACCCCGATGAAATGTGTGGCAGGAAGGCCCATGGGCAGCCTTCCACCCTACCGCCAATGGAAGCCCTTAAATGAACAGTTAATGCCCACTAAAGGGCCTCATCTGTCACAGCTGGGTTAGAGAGCAGCACGACCAGCAAATCCATGAGAAGCTGCCAGCGGGTTCCCAGGGTGGGGTCCCTCAGTGCCTGATCAAGGGACCTGGCATTGCAAAGTGGGGGCCTGCTGAGAGCCACATCCCTGCCCTTGCTGCCAACTCCCCTCCCCCATTAATCCACCCCACCCTCCTGCCATCACGCACATATGGCCTGGGTTCCAGCGATGGATCCTGGGCCTCGGGTGGGTGTTATACCGGCAGCAGCCACCGCCTCCCGGGTAGCATTGTCATGCAATAGAGCTGCCAGCCTCTGATTGGCCAGCAGCTCTTGGCGGGCAAGACTTGGAGCCCTGGGGTCCTTGATCCAGAGGAAGGCCCGCCATTGCCCAGTTTAAGGGCCTGCGTGGCACAAAATGCGACAGGCTTTCCCTAAAAGAGGCGACGTGTGGCTCTCGCTGGTCTCTAGCTGGCGGGCAATTCCCGTCACCTCCATTAACTATCGCCCCTTGTGTCGGATTTGGATTTACGTGCCAGTGTATTTTTCAGTGAACATGTTGCTTAGAGCTCAGCTTGCATGAGCTGGGCTAACTGATCCGAACGCTAAATCCATTTTAACGCATTGGTTTCTGGAAACTTCTAACTGGCTACACAAAGTCAAAACTATTTCTGCAATACAGTCATGTAGATTAAAAGCAATTTAAACAGAGTGAAACATTTCACACGTGAATAATTCCATATACACATCCTGCGGGAACTGACTCACTTGTACCAGCAAATTTTGTTTCCAGCCTTCCTTGATTCACAGAATTTGCATAACTCCTTCAGTCAGCTGATAAGATGAGCGCTTTAAATTCTCATCGCTGCCTTCTTTGATTTTCCATTCCAAATTCTTCTTACAAGCAGGCACCAGCTACACCTAATGCATTAACTACTCAAAGTAATGCTCCCAGGATTCCCCAGATAGCTCTGCCTTGTACTACCTCCTCCCAGCTATTTTCTCCCCTGCTTTCAGCCACTTCCCTCATATGTCTGACTTTGTGTTAAAATCTTGCATTTAAATGGGACCTTGCATCACCTCAGGATGTCCCATAGTGCCTTACAGCCAATGAATCGCAAGGGTTTTGATGTGTAGCCACTGTTGTAATGCAGGGGAATGCTGCAGTAAGTTTGCTAAAAGCAAGATTCAGTAGTCAGCAATTAAATAAACAACCAGATAATCTCAGTTTTAGTGATATTGGTTGAGGGATATATGTTGGCCACGGCACCAGGAGAATTAGTGCCTGGGATCTTTTGTCTCCATCTGAGAGGGAAGATGCAGCCTTTTACATGCCAAATGGAAGACTGCACCTCTGTCAGTGGAGCACTCCCTTAGCATTGCAATGAATGGTCTGGGTTTATGCGCTTAATTCCTAGCGGCTTGATCTTTTTGACTCTGGGCCAGGAGTGCCACCACTGAGCCAAGGCACTGGCTTTGGAAATCTTCAGGTCATGATTCTGGCAGTTACATAGAAATCACAAATGCCTGTCCACTTCGGGACTGACATTGTCAGAGTTTGTGGCGTCAATATGATGGCATGTTTTAGCAAGGAGTTCAAGTACCACTACCAGCTCCTGTTTGGCATCTGCTTGCCCTGTGCCAGTGGGAAATTTGCCGTTGGTATTTCCAGGCACACTTCCATGTTCAAGCCTGCAACTTTTCTCTCAGCCCCCTGAGTGTAGAGGTGATAGCCAACCTGCTGATTGAAAAGTTGGTATCCTGGTTTCCGTATAGGCATGTGATAATTATCTCATACCTATACGGAAACCAGGATACCAACTTTTCAATCAGCAGGTTGGCTACCACCTCTACACTGGATCCCACTGCGGTCTGAGGAGTGGAGACACCTAGCTGGTTAGGTTAATGCCTCTGGCCATTATTTGCTTTGTAAATGTGGAGGGAAGTTCTATTCCTTATGAAGCCTTGTGGAAACAGCAGAAACCTGGCATAATCAAGCCTGTAATGAGTAGTACAGCTTTTCTCTGGGAATAAAAACAATCATTGTTGACACTGTGAATTAGTGAATTGGCCAGCTTTGAAAATGTAAAAGCTGAGAAAGGGACATGCCCATGACACTAACCTTAGTGCTCAGTGACCATCATTCCTTTTCCTAACAATGCTTAAAGCTTGTTACAGGAGGACATTTATACCAATCATAGCAGTCTAAATGTGCCATGGAAATTTCAGTGCAGAGCCAAAATCAAAGTGATCCTAACTGCATTGTCTCCTGCAGCAATCATCGAGAGGTGGCATAATGCTGTCTCAATTCCAGCCTAACATAAGGAGCTGACCACTCAGAATCCAACACACATCTTGACCACAGATATCATGTTGTTCACATCAATCATGGATTATATTTCCTGCGTTGGTAGATAAATATAGCAGACACATGGGAACACCACCACCTGGAAGTTCCCCTCCAAGTCGCTCACCAATATGACTTGGAAATATATCACCGTTCCTTCAGTCGCTGGGTCAAAATCCTAACTGTACTGTGGGTGTACCTACACCACATAAACTGCAGTGGTTCAAGAAGGCAGCTCACCACCACGTTCTCAAAGGCAATTAGGGATGGGCAATAAATGCTGGCCCAGCCAGCAATGCCCACATCCCATGAATGAATTTTTAAAAAGTGCTGCCTGGATACTAACTACACATATGGGGCATTCTGACTTCCACGCTCAGAGCACGACTGTGTGCACAAGCCTGTATGTAATTTACATGTATGCAAATGTGCAAGTGGTGCTTCCTGTTTTGGAGAAACCCAGAGAAATTAGCGCTTGCAGCTTGTACATTCTAGCCTGTGCAACAAAGGTAATATTAGTCAGTGTAGCTGAATTATCTGGACAGATGCCAAACAACACCATTAGTCGCTGTACTACAATGCCAGGGCGTTTCAGCCCTACACTCTATCCTATTGTTGGGGACTTATTGTTGCAGACATTTTCATTCACAGTTTGGATTATCTATATTCAGTGTAGAAATTATACGGAAGGGAACACTCTCAATCACAATTACATCACTGCAACGAATAACAAGTGAATGAGCTATCACAGCTGTACTGATTATTCAATTAAAATGCTAATCAACAGAAGATTAAATAGTGGATTAATCATCTTCCCTCCGAATCAGTCACACATTTGATCTGGTATTGTTCTATGTAAGATGGCTGACATCAGTATAACAGAAAGACATGCTCTGCAATGCACTTGTAACATATCATCTATTAGCTGGGCTAATTGACTGGGAATACACTGCACCTAAATCACTCCAAATATTTTGTTAATCTTTCAATAATGCAAATCCCTCAATGGTTTAGCAAGTTCAGCCATTGCATAGCTGAGCAATGTATATCAGTAAATGTTCAAACATTGGACTATGCTGCATTAAGTTGTCCTCAATTTGGGTCAAAGTTCTCTGTAAGCTACATGGCCATCCAACAACCCAAAAGCACCTGGACCGGCTGCACCTGCGCATAAGTTGGCCCCTTTAAGTGGCTGCATAAAAATGTTTAAAGGGGCTGTGCACTTCAACAAACTGTCAGCGCACTCCAAAGCACAATTAGAGGATATGTTGCCCAGGATGGTGGTGGTGCAACTGGCCTCACTACCCCTGGGTCAAGGGGGGTAAGTTCACCAGATTCTCTCGACTGTTACCCAGTGACCTCTGTTGAATTATTGTGCTAAGTTTTGGATGACCAGCCTAAGTGTCACTTACTGTCAAGACTCCCATATGAAGACTGTCTTTATTCGGCAGAATCGTCCCAGATTTGCTCTAAGTATGGTAGAGGGTGTGAAAAAGATGTTTTATCCACCGGCCACAATGGCGGGTTTTCACACCATTATTTCCCCTTTCCCACCTTATTAATTATGTAGCCACAGGAAATATGTCATCTCGCTGGTGGGTGGCCTGTGAATCGCCCACCACACGGTTCCCTCACTGTTTCCTCATTCCCCGTGTCATATCTAAACTGCAGCCGCACACATGGTTCTCAGTGCTTGCAGACCAGGATTGCTCCGGTGAAGACATGGCCCTGAAAGCCAAGAAGAGATCGGTGACCCATCACAGGAATGCCTTTTGGAGGCCCGCTGTGATGTCCTGCACCCCTACTCTGGCCGCAGGAAGTCCAGCAATCTCACCACTCTAGCTTGGGAAGGGGTGGCAGTGGTGGTCAGTGCCAACCAGTGCAGAAAGAGGATGAATGATCTCATCCGTGCCACCAGGGTAAGGCAACCATCTCATCACTCTAAACTCACACACTCAAAAGGCCATCACACATTCACTGGCATCTCACTCACTGCCACCTCAAGGGACATCATTCACTCTCTCTCACACACACCCTCACATCTCCATCTGACCTCATCTCCTTTGGAGACTGCCTCCTCCGCGCTCTCCATTTTGAAGCCACTTGCACAGATCAACATGTGCCCCACACACACCCTGGGATACTCCCTTCCCGAGTACAGCCCTCGCCCTGCAGCCTCTTCCCTTGCCTGAGGCCTCTTCTCCCCCTTCGCCAAGCAAACCCTAGCCCTGCAGTCACTGAAAAACCACCCCCCCCTTACAGCACCTGCCCCTGAGCCCCTGCTAAAAGCGATGTGGTGCTGCCTGCGAAGCCTGGCGCTGATGACAGCGAGTGCTGCCCGAAGCAAGATAGGCACACAAACCTCAAAGTCCCAAGCGAAGTGCAGCTCACCAGGCACACCTCACTCGTGTACAGTTGTGAAACACATCGGTGTGACCAGGCTGACCCAGCGTGGCGGGATGATTCCGACGAGCAACGCTTATAATGAGATGCTAAAATATTGAAATTAGGTTCCTGACGTGCGGAGGCGGGAAATGTGGTCCGTCATTGACGGCTGCAGTGGACAGTCGCAAACTGGTTTCACGACGGCGTAAAACTGATTTTTGGCCTTCTCGCCATGTTGTCCACTCATGCCCCCCATGAGGCCCACTGTCAATAGGAATGGACGATTCCGCCCATTGCCCACTGAAGGGCAAATTGCAGCCGTGTACCCTTATCCCAGAAAGGAATGAATGTCTTCAGGAGAGAAGGCAAGCAAAAAGAATAACCGCAAAGGCCATTTTCACTTGCGACTCTGTCACCAAGCCCTGCTGGAAGCGATTAAATGTGGACATCAACCTATAACAGCTTATATTTATATAGCATCTTTAATGTATGAAACATCCCAAGGCACTTCACAGGAGCATTACAAAACATGACACCACGTTACAGTCAGAGAAGTAGGTTTCAAGGAGTGTCTTAAAGGAGGAAAGCAAGGTTGAGAGACAGTGAGGTATAAGGAGGGAATTGTGCTTAGGGCCTGGTCAATAGAAGACACAGCACAGCCACTAATGGTGGAGCAATTAAAATTGGAGATGCTCAAGAGGCCAGAGTTGGATAAATGCAGATATCTCAAAGGGTTGTGGGCCTGCAGGTGATTACAAAGATAAGGTGGGGGAGGCACGGGGGGAGTGAGCCCATGGAGGGATTTCAAAACAAGGATGAGAATTTTAAAACCAAAATGCTGCTGGACCAAGAGACAATGTAGGTCAGTGAGCACAGGGGTGATAAAGGAATGGGACTTGGTGCCAATTAAAACTAAGACAGGATCAGTCAAAACTCACCCCATGTGTCACAGCTTGAGTGGGGTAATAGAGGATATCGTGGACCGAAATCCCAGACAATCAATCAATATCTTCAGAAGAGGTGAGGGGAGAAAACCGGTGAGAAAAAAGCTCTTTGCATAAGTTTTAGAATATTTATCTCTTGAAATATTGGTTGGCAGAAGTGAGATCCATGGGTGCTGAATTTCTCTGATTCCTGAATTTACATTAAAAATGCATTGAAGATTTCCTCAGGTAGATATTTCTAGCAAAACTAAGTGTTTTTATGATTCCCAAGAAATGTTGGTGAGAGGAAAACTTTAGGAATGCATTCCCAATGTTGCCACACTCTAGAACAATTAGACCACACTCTAGACCACTCTAGAACAACTAGACCAACTCTTACCCTGAGTTACTGATATTTCAGGCCATGGCCTGGGTGGCAGGTTATGGAAACCCACCTGTCCTGAATACTTGCTCTTTTAAAAAAATAAACTCATATTTATTATATAGCTGCGATTCACACCAAAATGTCTTGAAGTGGTGCACACTGTGACTCACAAGACCAGAGAATTAAAAGTGGAAATCCATACTGAGGAGATATTGTCCACTGATCTTCACCCGAGTTTTGGCTAACCGAAATATGATAGAAATAGGTCAGTAACAAGAGTACACAAATTAAGAGTTCCTAAAATTGACAGTTGCTGTGAAAAGCTCACAATGTACGGCACTTTGGCACACTTTGACAGAGAGGTTGCCTCCCACTGATATATCACATTAAAAACAGTTAAGCAAGTACAAGACACTGGCTTTAAATTTACAACAGTCTTTTAAGGACTTTTACCTACTGTCCTGATGACCGTTAAAAAGGAAGGGATTATCCTCTATTGAGTCAGTTTGCTTGATTTTCAGATACTTTTCTTCTTAACTTTTTATAAGGAATTATTACAAGAGTGGAGTAAAGTGATTGAAAAAGAGACTAGCCTACTCTTTAATCCATATTTTCCACTCAGCAGGTCTCATATTTATACTGCTGGATAAGGGTTAAATATAATTTAAACATTACTGCTTTCTGATAGTCCTGGTTTCAAAGCACTCCCAGTAAGCTGTGATCACTTGCTGCTTCATTTTGAATTCATGGAACTGCCTGGAAATCGACAAGGAGATCATTGGATGCTGGTTGCAGCAGGTTTAAAAGCTGCACTCAAGAGTTTTTAAATCAATTTCTAACTGTGAGAAGGCTTCAGTAAGCAAAACAAGATATTTATGTAAAATATTGGGCAGAAAATTGGACTATGCATGGCAGCAGGAAAGGAATAGAGTCTCTTTAAACAGGTTACGGCTCCATTTGTCATTGTGGTGAAGCAGATTTGACTATAATAAAACTAAGCCAGGGGATGAATGGAGGGAGACTCGCTTGTCATCTGTACTGGATTTACAGTGACTGATAGCACTGAACTCCAGTATAGAGAGCCTGTTGATAAACAGTGATTAATTACTGTCTATCCAGTTTATTCCTTTTGAAAGTATATTAAATCCTTCGATAATTATTTGTGAATATAGCCAAGGAATGTGGCCAGGCAAAGACGGCTATTTACTGCCTCTCCAGGGAATACAAAACATATGGTAGCGTTTAGACTTGGCAAACTGCAGTGCTATGGTTAGGGGAGAGAAAAGATTTGTGGTAAATTAATCAAGTGAGCTCGACAGACTGCCTTGCTTTGAAACGAAGGCAGTATCCATTAAAGATGATTTGGTACAGCATCAGGAAAAGGAAATAAAAATGAAAAATGAGCTCTTTCTGTCACCTGCTTTCATTTCAATCATTCTGTTTCCCCTTTACGTACTGCTATCCTGCAGGTTTCTTTATTGCTTTCACTTATTTTCTGACTTGTAAAATTATTTACCTGCATAAAACTCTGGGCCATAGACAGCTCCGACGACTGGATTTAATTTCCAGCCTGAAAGAAGAGACAGGTCTGATGTGAAACAGCTTTGCAACAGCAAACTTCATTCATCATAGCTAACTCAAGTGCTTTGCACTCATCTTCACTCGCAGCTTAAGAGTCACTTTCGTACACAATGGACCGGTAATTACAGCAGTGTTTTAAATTCACACTTGTATTTATTTATTAGTATATATTATTTATGCATCCATGTAGTCAAAAGGGTTAGTTTAACAGGAGACTCCAATGACAAGATAAAAGAATGCAAACAAATGCAGGAAGATTACTTGGCATAAAACAATATTTGTACGACACACGTGGATAAACATAGCTATTTAAGAGCTAGTAAATAACAAACTTATTTCAGTGCTTAATATATGACCTATTGCCTGGTTGTGCTCTCCAGTTCCTGTTGATTTACATGTTGTCAATCTGACCCCAGAGCAAAATCATAAATCCCTCCTTCACAAATAGAACGCAGAGTAAATCTTCTCCCCCCTCCTTTTTAACAGTGGTAAGTGTAAAAAGGAATAGCCTTTATTTAACAAAAAAAAATCACATTTTAAATTAACCACAAACAAAAACCCCAAGTATTTATTATTTTTTTAAGAGCAAGCTGTGACTTGACAGCCTAGATTTTGCAATTGAGGGCAATGTCAATGCATTGAAAATAATGTTGATTAGAAAATCCAGGCTGACATTCCAATAAATTATAGGCTCTAAGTGCAGGCAAAATTCTCTTTGAAAACTAAATGTAACCAACTTAAAAAAAAAACATTTTTAAACCATACATTGTATAATCAAACAGTTGTTAGGAAACTTGTATTTGTAAAGAAAACCTTTCCTAACATGATCTCACTGGTGAAATAAAGTGTATATGGTCACATTTCCTAACATGTATATTTAAGTTCCTCTGTGCACTATTTTTCATGCACTGGCTAACACATTGGTATTAAATTCCTGTGTGTGTTATTTTAATCAAGTTGTTAATTTACAGATGGATTTCAACTCCCCGAGTAGACACAATGGTATGCAATATAATGTCCACACGATTTTCAATTAAAATCCAAGTACAAAGGAAACTTAGTTTCATAATGAGAAACAAAAGAAGTGACTATTGTTTGTTACAATGCTTAAACCGATGAAAGTTTGCTGTTTTAACTACAGTCTGAAACAGTTTAACTGCCCTGTTATGTTACATCCAACCAGACAACTACACTTTTGATTCTAATTATTTGACTTGATGTGCAAACCCTAACCATTCAATGAAATGTAGACTTTTTATGAATCTATTCTTTCGGCTGACCTTTCTCAATATAACAACCTAGGCAAAATTAAGCCAATCTTTAGTTTTAGTTGGTAATTATTGTTTGGTTTAATTTAAACTCAACCCCATTTAACAAAAGTTCTTGGTTAAGATGAAATTCTCTGTCAAAAATCGACATTCTGCTGTCAACAGCACCATTTCCTGCCATTGCAAATTTAACTTATAATCAAAATAAAGAGACTAAAATTTTAGATATGGGCCTTGAATTTGCAAATTGACATTTTTTTCCTACACTACGATAAAGTTAATCATATTACTATGAGAACGTTGTCTTCATGATGCTGTCAATTCTTCCTACTAGTTTACGACAATAAAATAAACAAAAAGGTAGCTGTTAACTTACCAACATGTAAGTGAAAACCTTGACATTCAGCCATTGACATTCTATTCGCAAGTTGTTTGATTTGAAAAAAAAAATAATGGACCTACCCAGGGCCATGCAGCAAATCTGAAGTCCCAATCCCAGACTGGCCTTATTTCAATTAACTAAGAAAAAAGTGTTTTAGTTTATTTCATGCTATTAATAAACAATAATTAGAAGAGGAAAATGTCCTCTGTATATTTTTAACCTCTCCTGTTCAAAGATCACCTTGACACTGGCTAACACTGGTGGCTGCATATATCTAAAAGTTTTCTAATTATATAGGGGTGCAAGTGGAAGGACAAAGTGTTTGAAGTGTATGAGTTCAGTGGTTGCAAGGTCCAGAGCTCTTGTTGATTCAGGAAACATCACTCCTGTATATGTATACATAATATATGTATAAAATAAATTCCGATTTGGAGGGTCCAGATCTGGAATCTTCTTACTTCAAAGTCTGAATATTTTTCTTAATTAATTGGAGCTGAATCTGTTTAATACACTTCAACCTTCTTCCTCTTTAAAAATTCACTTAAACAATTATTAACATCCAATGTAGAAAAAAAAATCTCAGTTTTTAAAATGTCTTTATATTATTATAAAGAAAACCTGGACAATTGATCTAATTTCCCAACTATTTAAGAACCATTT
Source organism: Cetorhinus maximus (assembly GCF_964194155.1). Taxonomy (NCBI): domain Eukaryota; kingdom Metazoa; phylum Chordata; class Chondrichthyes; order Lamniformes; family Cetorhinidae; genus Cetorhinus; species Cetorhinus maximus. The sequence goes on along the minus strand of NC_135902.1, from coordinate 32,638,096 downwards.
TTGGATCCTAAAATTACACCATGGGATACTAATGTGCAAACACTTAATGCATTCTCTTTCTACTCCACCACTCTAGTGGTAGATTTAACCCATTCATTTTAAACAGGTTGTTGCCTGCAATGAAGTAGTGTAGAGGGGGATTTTAGATACATCCGCTAAAATATCTCCCAGAGCACAATTGCCATACTTTTGAGTAGAAAATACAAATAAATTTTAACAGCATCTTGTACTCCAATCTTCAAGTATTGCAGTAGAAACAAGATGTACATTTTCATGAGAATTATTGGGAAGAAACAGCAACACAAGTTCAAGAAGGGACAATTTGTTTGCAGCTTATGATTTCTTGCCAGAGGGCCTGGCTACTATAAAGATGGAAAAGTCCCTTAACATCAGGCATAATTAAATCAGCATTTAATCTGCCTCCTTTTCATTGATTTCATTTTGGCTTACTCCATGCTGACTTGCTTCAGCAGCAAGACCGTGTAATGCATGACTGGGTCCTCTAGATCTCTGTAGATTGTGGGTGACACCTGCTCCGTCCAGCTCCAGTTACATTGTTGAGGATTCGGCAATTTCCCCACATTGATAACAGGCTGCAGCAGGGACTCAAACACCCCAATGTTGCAAAGCAAAAGACATTGCCTATACAGGCATCAATCTCACACAGGAGCACCCAGCAAGAGAGCATTCTCCATGTCAATTCAAACAGATCCCAATGTATTGAAGGGGCACAGACTGTTTGTTCGACAGACTGCCTTTGGAAGAACATATTGCTCAACTCAAATACTTGTTAGTTAATATTGAGAGAGATTTCCATTGGAGATGCTTAACTCAGTAGAAACCATATCTGGAAATGAAGTATTACTTTTCAAAATGACTTTTTGAAAATGAGCTCACATTCTGAACTCATGAGAAAAGGGTTGTTCGATGCTACTGTCACAATTTTAAGAAGGCACTGACAGTTTCTTAGTGGTTGCTTAAAGATTTTAGAGGCTACACACAAAAATTCTGAGACCCTTATTTTGTTGCAACCAATGTTCTCATTTTCTTCAATAAGATTGCTAACAAAACATACTTCTGCCATCTAATCTTCCACATCTCTGCAGGTGCTTGGATGCACTGCTCTGAGTTGGATGATGCTGAGCACTGATATATTTAATTATGGCGGTCAGAGTATATAAGACCTGGAGTAGTGCAGTTTAGGTTGCTGCTGCAACTACTTCTTGCAGGTTTAAAATAGTATAATTGAAACTGAAAACCTATTAATTTGCCTATCTGGAAACTAATCTATTGTTCGGACCTGCAAATTTTCCTTGCACACGTATGCATATTCAAGTTTAATTTGATGTAATAGGGAGCTCTTGCCTCGCATCACAGGCTTTTTCTGAGTTCATCCAGCGAAAGGAATAATTGAACTTCTGCACACTTCCGAGCAAGTATCCATATTCCTACTGTGCTTTCCTGATTAATTCAAATCAATAATACAAAAAGAATCCACAAAGCCTGTTTTATGTCTACCCCATATGTAAACGCTATTTGCTTGTGCAGTCTGTGACCAATACAATAGGGAAAACTTGGCCTTATTTAAACTTTTCATTGAGGAGGCTCCTTATTTAGTATTGCTTTTAAGCCACACTTTAATTGTATATACCATTGCTATTGATATCTCAAAAACAATCTCCATAGAAATAACTGATTCATTAAGTCAGCAGCTGATTACCTTACCATTTGTATATTGATTGGGGGTCTTTTTGTTCGTCATTATTCTTGCTGTTGCATTGTTTACCTGTGATTAAACAATGAAACAAATCACATTCAGGAATTAATAGGATCCTCTTGGAGTGAGCTATAATGTACTGCATAACCTGCAGTGGACCAGAAAAAAAAACCCAAGAACCCTGGAATTGTCTATATTCAGTCATGTGAAATAATAATCCTGTATTAATTATTTCAGAAAGGACTGTAACAGCTTGTGAGAGTCCCAGGATCTTGCTGTAGGCATTCTGTGCATTCTGTAGAACACTGCCTGGTTGCAGCAGCTCATTTAAAACTAAAATATTGTATATTAATTATGATATATAATTGTGTAAAATAACAAGGTATTTGAATATAGTTATAAGCTATAATCTACAGAAGACTTTCATTAAACTGCTAAGAGGTTTATCCTGTGGTTTAAGCCAGTCTTTGAGCCCATGAATTAGTTACGAGCTTCCCAGGTATCTATAATTGTCTCGTCTCCTAGTTTAACGAAAGCATTTAAGCAATTGCAGTCGTGCCTCTGTTAAAACAGCAGACAAGTAGTTTCATGTTAATTCATTCATTAACTAATATTACACACTGAAATTCATCCCATGTAATTTTGTCAGTTATACAGACGAGAAATGACAGTCCTAAAAGAGGTTTTGGTCTTCACTTTGGTCCCAGGGACAGTATTATGCTGAAGGGCAATGTGTTCCAAGAATGGGTTTGTACTGTCGATATATGCTCAGTTCCCCTTGCAATGAACTTCAATCCCACCTCAAAGGAAGGTTCTCCATTGTATCTAAGTGACAATCCAAGTTCCATGATCAATTATTGGTCTCTTATCTCAGACTGTTGTTTTGTGTTGAAACATCTTCCTGTGCTGTGAACTGATGCCCACTTGGAAATAAAATAAAACTGCTTTGAATTCATATTTCACTGGTAGCCCCTAATACCAAGAAGCAAGGGGCAAAGAAAGGGAACCTGAGAGTGATAGCAACAAACAAGAAATAAGAACAAGTGAGCGAGTAAAACAGAAAGAGAGTGAGACTAGTTAATTCACATTGCAGGATACTGTTTGAGAGAGGTATTTTACACACTATTGTCATCTACTTTTCTAAGCAACCTGGTAAAGTTAGTGGAAACAATTTGACTTTGCCCTGGTACATGGGGTGCCCAGACAGATGCTCTAGTCTGCACTTTGCATAATCATTGACAATTTGTAACATTTAAATGGCTTTGGTAGCAAAATTATTAAAATGACATTCCTCACAAATCAAATTTGAATGTACATAACCTTCATTTTTTTTACCATAAATTAATCTTGCATTGTTCTATATTATTGTAGAGACTAAAGTCTGTTAAAGTGATTGGACAATACAGATGAGACATTTTCTATTTTAAACTTGCTGATTTATAAAAGTCACAATTTCCCCGGACAGCTCCTGTGCAAGCCTATTATATTAAGTGCATGACAATAATGGTGATTTCTGTCTAAGTATATAGTTTTGCAATCCATACACATGATGCATTTAGATTCACATTTATGCAGTTTATTAATGACCTCAATTCTCACCTTTGCAAATGGAAATCCTTAGCAATGTTCATTTAGATGCAGCAACTAAGCATGTCATGGTCTATTGCAAAATCGTAAGGCATACTCTCTCTAAACGCAATCCTCCTCTCCACAACTTATTTTTAACTATCAAAACTTAATAGCTTTGTGTAAAATTAATTAGTATTTGAAGTTTTAATAACAACACTTCTGTTGTTCTTTTCTTCAATTTTTTAGTCACCATTCATTTACCATTCCCTTTCTCGATTTCCTGGTGCTGTGCACCATTGATGGGATGCGTCAGCTACTTGTAAAAAAAAATTCAGTCACAGGTGGCATATGGGCATAGCTGGTTAGGCTGGTGTTTTTGCCCATCCCTAGTTTACCTTGAGAAGGTAGTGTTGAGCCTTCTCCTTTGAAGTCTGATGAAGGTGCTCCTGCAATGCTGTTAAGTACCAGGATTTTGATCCAGTGACAAACATATGACAATACATCCTCTACATTGGAGAGACCAAACGCAAACTGGGCGACCATTTTGCGGAACACCTGAGGTCTGTCCGCAAGAAAGACCCAAACCTCCCTGTCGCTTGCCACTTTAACACTCCACCCTGTTCTCTTGCCAACATGTCTGTCCTTGGCTTGCTGCATTGTTCCAGTGAAGCCCAACGCAAACTGGAGGAACAGCACCTCATCTTCCGACTAGGCACTTTACAGCCCTCTGGGCTGAATATTGAATTCAACAACTTTAGATCTTAAACTCCCCCTCCCCCCATCCCCACCCCGTTTCTTTTCCCCCCCCCACCCGCTTTTTTTTCAATAATTTATATAGATTCTTCTTTCCCCACCTATTTCCATTATTTTTAAATCTAAAACTAAAACCTTTAGTCTTTCCACCCCACCCCCACTAGAGCTGTACTTTGAATATCCTGTATTCCATTCTTAATTAGCACTTTTCTCAGACAAAGACCACCACCTTCAACACCTCTTTGACCCTTTTGTCTCTGACATCTTTTGATTATCTGCTCACACCACACCCTCAATGTGTCTCTTCCCCCCCGCCCCCCACCCACCTTAAACCAATTTATATTTCTCCCTTGTTGAAACTATGCTGCAGTTCTGCCGAAGGGCCATGGAGGCTCGAAACGTTGACTGATTTCTTCTCCGCCGATGCTGCCAGACTTGCTGAGTTTTTCCAGGTAATTCTGTTTTTGTTTTGTTTTGGATTTCCAGCATCCGCAGTAGCTTTTAGCTTTTTGTTTTTATATATGACAATATATGCCTAGTCAAGATGGTGCATGACATGAGGAGGAATATGGAACTGGTGGTGTTCCCGTACATCTGCTCTTGAAGGACATGACCCCCTGAGCTATACAAATATAAAATAGCTGAGCCTCAAAAGCAAACACAGGTAAACTGTACAGACACTAAAGGATTAATTGTACCACACAAGAGGGTGAGCTAACCGAAACTCTTGGCTCATCAAGAGACTAAGGGAGCCATTATCACGGACAATGGCACAGGGCAACAGAGAGCACAATTAGTCTCTGTCAGGAATGAAAGGAACATTCTCACCTCAGTCAACCTTGGAGTCAGGTATCCCTCACCATGGGGTGGGGATCACATTGTCTTCTGTTGTGTAAACAGCAGAAGAATTGGCTATGTCAATAGAGCCCTGTCTAGACCAGGGCATGGAATAATCCAAGGTAATGGGGTGTTTCAGATTTCCAGCATCCGCAGTATTTTGTTTTTATCAAGCTAAAGAGGTGCTAAGCATTGGGCGACTCAGCAGAATGGTAACAGGATCTGTGCCTGTGATATGAATCATCATAAAAGGGGACAACATTGGAGAGCAGGTACCGCAGTCAGGAGAAGGAGGATGGAGACCGGTCATCTCCAGATCCAGGCCTACAATCAACACTGGCAACAACCAGCTGTCTGGGTGATTATAAATTTCAGTCAAATCGTCGAGGGGTTTGTGTTGTGGGGTATTTTGTAAATTTCAGTCAATCTGTATTGGGGTTTGTACTGGAGGAATTTTGTAAGCTCAATAAACAAATGAATCTGAGGTTGAGCCAAACCCAGTGTTGTGTGTATTTAGTTTTCGTAATTCCTGGAGTCCAAGACCTATTGTAGGTGGGGTGGGGGGGGCACAGGAATGGAATCTCTTGCACTCTTGTCTTTCTAGGTGGTGGAAATTGTAGGTTTCAGAAGTGCTGCTGAAGAAGCTTTGTGGAGTTGCTGCAATGCATCCTGTAGGCAGTACACACTGAAGCTAGGATGCATTGGTAACAGAAGAGTGGACTGTTTTTTCCTGGATATGTTGAATTTCTTAAGTGTTTCAGTTGCACCCATCCAGGCAAGCACAGAATATTCTATTGCACTCCTGACTTGCAGCTCGTAGGTAGCGGAGAGGCTTTGTGGAGTCAGGAGATGAGTCACTTGCCATAGAATACCCAGCCTCTGACCTGTTTTAGTGTCCTCTCCTTTTATGTCACTAGTTCAGTTGATTTTCTGGTTCATGGCAACCCCCACGATTTTAATGGTGGGAACTTGGCAATGGTTCTGCCACTGAATGCCCAGGGGAAGTGGTTAGGTTCCCTCTTGTTGAAGATAGACATCACTTACCACTTATCAACCAAAGCTTGAAGGATAGCTGGATGTTGCTGCATATGGGCATAAAATGCTTCATTATCTGAGGAACTGTGAATGGAACTCCTCTAATCTCATTTGGAACTAACTACAAGGAGGTGAAGGATGAGTCCAAGTTGACTTTCTTTCCAATTTTTCATTCACCACATCTGTGGAAAGCACCTGGCCTCTTGCTGTCTGTTCTGTTTTTATGCTCAGCAACAGTCAAGGAGGAGGAGGAAGAATTTACAGTTGAAGGTGCGTCAACACTCACTCTTAGTGATGCAAGCGACAGCTCAAAAACTCTCATTTTGTGACCTTTTGATGGTGCCTTAGAGGGTTAAAGATTGACTGATGGCTGAGCAGAGGTGCAGAAATACAAGGGTGGGATGAGAGCACAACCAGGACATTGTTCACCAGAGGCCAACTTTGCTTTTCTCACCTTGTTGTAGGCTTCTAAGATCCAGCTTTCAAAAGATGAATAGTAGCTTCACAACCAGGAATTGTCAGGTGTAGTGCACTGCATATCTGGGGGCTACATGACATGTTGGAGAGTGTGGAGGAGTCTACTTCTAACTTCTGTGTGACGGTCCTGCATGGCATTATTACTGCAGTTTACCATGGAGCAGTCAGCTCTCTATCTAGAAGTCTCTGGCAACTTCTAAGGATGTATTTACTGAGACGTTCCAGGCAGGCCCTGGGCTCCTTCATTTCCTGCAGCTAAGTAAGCTTGAAGGAAGGCATTGATGGTGCTTCTAAGATCTCTCTCAACACTCATTGCCTGCTCTCCAACTGTTCAGACCTGGTGCAATGCAGCGGCAGATGATGCTCAGCTCTGGAGAAGATGCCTGCAAGCCTGGCATAACCCAGAGCTCTGTCTTCCTGCATTATTGCATTCATGGGGAAGGACATGAAGACAATGGCTTTGGCAAAGATCACATCCATCATCTAGCAAATTGGCTGATTTTGCAGATGTCTCTTACTGCAGACCGGAACGACCCTGAGACATAAGCATTTAGGGCCAGTGTGCCTTTGATAGACTCAGGCAAGTAGGCTGAGCTGCTGTTGCTGCAGCAGTAGATGATGGAACACTGTTACAGCCTGTTAAAGCAGATTCCGCCTCACGCACTGCTCCTTTGTGAACTGCAGGTAAGAAGGTCTGGATCTGTGTAATCCTGTGGGGTAGGCCTTCTGTTAGCTGTGCTCCTCCAGCCTCTTTGCTTTGCAGCTCCATATGCCAGCCCCCTCCTCCTCAGCTTCTGGCCACAATGGCACCAAATTCATCGAAACCAATCAGAAGTTTGCCAGATGCTTCTGGCCAAAAACACTCTGCTGTCTCACCAAACAATTTCGGAAACAATTATTTCAGTTCAAGCGCCCAAAACTCCCAAAAAGCTCAAAAGCAGCACGCTGACAGTCCAAATAAAGTAACCAGTGGTTTATCCAAGAACTGTTGATGATGCCTTTAATTATTGCTGGAAGCATCAGCCTCCAGGCTGTTTATTTGTGTGACACATTTAGAATTGCCAGACAGGGCACCAGAACTAAAAAATGTATTTGGGTTCTAAAACAAGCCCAGGGCACCTGCCATTTTCAAGCAGATGCTTTGGACACCTAAAAGAAGCCCAATTGAAAGTGGCAACGGCGAATTTTAATTAATACAACATTCAGGAGGACTTATTAGCTGTGGAAAATCTTAATTTTTCTCACTATTACAGAGAAGCTCATGTTTAAAATGATTATGTGAGATCATGATCATGACACAATGGTCATTCGAAGGAAATAAACTTTCAGGGCTACAGGGATAGAGTAAGGCAATGGGACTGACTGAAACAAAAACAGAAAATGCTGGAAAAACTCAGCAGGTCTAACAGCAACTGTGGAGAGAGAAACTGATGTTTTGAGGCCATCAGACTTCTTCAGAGCTAAAGAGAATTAGAAATGTGATTACATTTATACTGTTTAAGGGGGGGGGTGGAGCAGGTGAAGCTGGATAGAAGGTCAGCGATAGGTGGGGCAAAGGAGAGATTAACAAAGATGTCATGAAGAAAAGGACAAAGGGGGTGTTAATGGTAGTGGTAAGGGCTAAAAAAGGTGTTGATAGTGGCAAAGGTAAGAAAGCAGAATGTGATAATAGCAGAACACAGGGATGTTGTTAGATCTGCTGAGTTTTTCCAGCATTTTCTGTTTTTGTTTCAGATTTCCAGCATCCACAGTATTTTGCTTTTATATTAATGGGCCTGACTGGTTTGCTCTACAAAGACTCGATGGGCCAAATAGCCTTATTCGTTGCTGTAAATGACTCAATGACTCTAATTTTAAAAACGCCACATCAAAGGTCCTCACTGTTGCGGATGAACCAGCAGAGGCTACGATAGCATTTAAAAATAACGAAAGGATGATCACCATCTTAATTCAGATTGGTTTAGTGCTCATGTGATGGAGATAAAATGGGCTTTCCCAAGTTGAAAAATACAATATTTGTTTCCACAGCTAATTGTAGTAAGTCCTTCTGAATACAGTATTAATTAAAGTTGTAAACAATACACTGGGCAGCAAGACTCCACCACTGGCCCTGGTATTTCACAATCTTTACTCCAGCTCACTGTCCTGCATGGGACTGGAGGAACCAGATAAGTTGTAAACATTAATCTTTTATAAGCGTGGAAGATTTTTAGTTATTGTAAAGTCTGATCTAGAAGCTGCACTGATGCGAATGTTGCTCCCTTTTATTTTCAAGTGCGTGCAGAAGTCTCAAGTGTAGAAGTTATGGACTTACTCCCCCAGTGATAGCTGACGAGGCTTGCTTTGTCACAGTAGATTGTGGTGCAAATGATAGAACAGTGGACGGAAATAGGGTCATTATTGAAATTTTGTGCTGCATTCAACGTAGGGAATCTTGGAAATAAACACCATGCCACTAAGAAACTACAGTGAAAAACCTTGTGCACAGAAGGCCCTACACCTATCCTTTTTCAGGAGGGTTTTATGCTTGGCTTACCCTTGGATACACTGTCATTAGTCACTCAGTCATTATTAGTCATTAGTATGGAATTCTTCTCATCCCCTGTGAACCAAACTGCATCTTTACCTGCCCAATACTGAAATATAAAATTACAACATCCAAGGGCCAAGTAAAGAAAACTTCTCATTGTATTCTGGTTTGTTGGAAGACATTGTTTGCTGTCACCTGAACTCCTTCTATATAAGTGGAAAAATCAGACTGAGGTTAAGGCTACAAACAAACAATTTACTAATTCTAAACGTATAAATGAACAGCACTGAGTACAGATAGTACACTTACAAAATCTAGAAGTATAATTAATCTCCTCGAAATGCAAAGAACAACAAAAACACTTCTTCTGTGCTAACTCTCAATAAAGCCTATCCTTGAAATACAGTCACTTAAATCTCAAATGCTATCTGCTATCCCTGAATTAGCCTCAAGCCATCTGACTGACTGCGGTCTTTGAGCAATACCTCCCAAGATGTAGCTCCCTATTCCTTTCAAAGTACTCCAGAACAAAGCATTGCAAAACTGTATTTCCAACCACTATATCTAGAGTTTCAGACATTTTCAAGGTTCAAAATAATGTTTTCTGGACAAATATAGCTGCCATTACAAACATATACAGTAAACAGTTGCACAGGATGTTCACAATTAAATAAATACGTTGAGCCGTTAATCCAAGACTTCAAATCCAAGGACTAGGGATAATTACAGGAGAAATCAAACTGAAGCTCATTAGTCCACAATGACCAAAATAAGCAGACATACATTCATTTGACACACCAATTCCGTATGCATTCAACATACCACTCTCTTATATTCTGTGTGAGGATGCTAGACCAAAGGTTGATCCATGAGAAAGAAAGAGCAGTCCTACTGTGGATTCCATCTGTTTGACTGTCTGTTGTACAGAGGCTTCTTGGCATTCTCTGCCCTTAGTTCATCTGCTAATTGACTTAGTACTTGTATTGTTTCCCTAGTGGTACTGTACTTTTTGGCTGGAGACTGTCTGAGGGAAAAGAGACTGGCATTGCTTCCTGGACTTTTAACATCTCATGGCTAGGCAACCTGTTGTTTCAGCAAGATGGGAGTGACATGCAGCAATATGGGTTAATAATTCATGCATGTGGTTTTGCAACTCTCACATTGTCGTTTCTGGTGACCTTAAAAGGAGACGCAAGAACACTAATCCAAGGAAACCCAGTTATTTCCATCTGTGGATTATGTGAGTTCCTGGTTTCCCAGGACTTTCACAAGCTGCAAATTTTATTCTTCTATTGACAATAAACCCAAGAGGCTCCCTCCGGGAGGCACTTTTGGGTCAACATAGCATTTACAGAATTGAAACAGGCCACTTTTCCCAACAGGTCTCTGGTGGTGTTTATGTTCCACGTGAACCTCCTCCCACCCTACTTTATTTAACTCTTATCAGCATATCCTTCTTTTCCTTTCGCCCGCATGTACTTACCTAGCTCCCATTTAAATGCATCTATCCTGGTTGTCTCAACTACTCCATGTGGTACTCAGTCCCACATTCTAACTATTCTCTGGGCAAAGAGGATCCTATGGAATTCCTTAATAGATTTATTAGTGAATATCGTGAATTTATGACTCCACGTTTTGGCCTTCCCCACAAATGGAAACATTATCTCCATCAAACCCTTCCATAATTTTAATAGAGATTTCTATTAACCACAACCTATTCAGTCTTTCTTAATAGTTCTAACCTTTTAGTTTGAGTATCATCCTTGTAAAGATAATCAATGTTCTTTTGGGCACCCTTCCATTTAGTGGTGGGTGCCCAAAGCTAAGCTGCCTGTTTCCCAGGTACAGTTTCAGAGGTGGTTTGACCTTGATGACAACAGCTGAGACAAGAGTTTACCTGCCTCAGTGTTTGTGGGGTTTGACAATAGGAGGGGAACTGGGTACATTGTTGTGGTCACATTTATATGCTAGAGTTGACATGCAGTAATTGTCTTCCATGACAACCAGATTCGTGACAATTGTACTGAAATTCTACTGTTCAGTAAAAGATTAACCACACTACTGGTATCCATCTAAATATTGCCAGAACCAGATTAAACCAGTAGAATTTATTCACTTCTATAAAACAACAAATTGTTAAGGAAATAGGAATGCTAATATTATTTATTTTGATGACTTTGGTTGCAAAGAGGCTTCAAAATGAAAACTCTCTCTTATTAATATTTCATGCTTTCTCACTTGGAGAAAATGGCACACTAAAATGCCCTTGAATAACACATGTGGAATTAAAAAAATGTTATGCCCCCTTGACACATTTTAGAAAATAAAGATTTCCAGTAACATGCAGTAGTGCAGATCTAAATGTAATCGACAAATAATTTAACTTCAAAGCACACAGTACCAACTATATTAAACCAAGTGCCTTTGCTTATAACATGCTTACCTTCAATAAGAAGCTATGAAATCTTCTATATGAGTATGGCATGAACTTCATAAATGAAAGGAGATGGAACTAGACACAGGTAAGTGACACAGAAATGGTACGGGTCAGTGATGATGGACTGGGAGAACCCAAGCGCAGTGTTTCAGGCATTTAGCACTGGATCAGAATCACTTCCCAGTGCAGACTCTTCAAGCTTTGAAAACCCTGCTGCGCATTTATGAAATTCACAAGACCCAGTCTACTAGAAGAAAATTTTACTGTTTCCAAGATCACTCAATTGTACTAAAATGGGCACTTACAGACACTACAACCTGAACTTTTACATCTGCTGTACTAACCATGCTGAGCTCCCATTTATTAATCAAGATATAGTATATTTGGATCTCATTGGGCATACAAAAAAGTTTTGCAAAATATTTGGCATTCCACAGTTTTAAAATGGAAAAGAAAGCGCAAGTTAATAACCCGCCTTTTAATTTTATAAACATAATATACTCGAAACTCAAAGTAAAATGTAGATTTATGATGACACTACTTTAGATGCATTGGATGTTGCAATTACTTTCTTGTACCTAAAAGTATTGTCAAATAGGCTATTTTAGTTGGTAGTATTGAGCAGTGCTAATATTTCTCAACCACTAAAACATCCTCCAGTTCCAGCTACTTAAATGGTGAGGTCAGTGGTAGTATGAATAGCTACAGTAATTTTGGTGTCTTAATTTTCTTGCTCTGTCTGAGATTTTACATGTATTTGTCAATACCAAATGTACCACTACTGATACCAACAAAAACTAAAGACCTGGATTTTGTGGCTGTAATGATGGCAGAACTGTCAATGTTTGATGCCATTATCCTATGAAACTGACAGCAATTTCTGCATAGAAATCCAAAAATTGCTGTCAGTGATTCTGTGCTCTTCCGCAGAGTGTGCTGATGAAGTCTTCGCAGATGGCAATCTATAGAAGTCACTGAACTGAGGAGAATTTGCCCTCTTACACTGTGATATTGCTGTCAAAAATTATGCCTTGACAATGAGGTGTAGTTAGGTTTTAGACAGTGTACTAAGCCTTGACTACTGTTGAACAACCTCTCTGGCCTTGGAAAACTGACTTTCTATTTGTGTAAATGTCAATTTGTTCCATTCCGATTAAAAAAATCCATAGTCTTTCAATAGAATAATTTTAATTTTGATATTTCAGCTTCTAACATACTTGTCCCAATCTCTATTTTACTATCATTCACTTTTTATAAATTTTACAATTAGAGCATTTTACTTCCCGCTTTGTTATCTATGAGAATTCTTCAATGTGATTGGCTGCTTACCCTGCTTGATGACATCATTGTTCCTGGATGCCTGGAGATCCCCTTGACTTGATGCCAGGTTCAAATTAACGTCAGGAAAAGTGAAATCTACACCACAGAGATTGCTAGATCTTTATGGGCACTTTCTTTGAGGTCAGCTGAGAGTGCTGTTGCTTCATAGCTGACTGCAAAACCTGGGCTATTGTAAACTGAAGTGCAAGAGAGCATTTTGATTGTAATCTTACAATGTTCCTGTAATTAAGTATACCTTCCTTGTTATCAATACCAATCTACTGTTGATTCATGTAATACATTGCACTGGTCTCAGTTCAGCAATTGTACTAATCTATCTTTAATGCCAAAAATACTGTTCTGTTGTATTCCAGAAGTCTCCAGCGCTGTGTGGCAGCAAAGGAAACAGCCTAACCTCCAAAACATATCTATTCTTTATGCTTCCAGCTAAGCCTTGCAAGTTGAAAGAATTGAGTATTAGCATTATGCTGTAGCCTTGTAGATTAATTCCCACAGGATTCACTTAATATCAGAGTTCATTCGTGAGCCTTAAGGTGAACACAAAAATTAATGGAAATGAGTAACAAAAAAAATCACATCAAAGATGGCTTGGAACAACCGCAAGAGTATACTCTTTGTTCTAAAAGCTTTTAAAATATCTCCAACTACTAGAGCACATGCTCTTCCACCTCGGCAATAGGTGTGGCTAAGGAAGTTGGTCTCACACGTTTCGTTAGAAAACAAGGCAGTGGGCATATTAACTGTCCCCAGCACAGGAAGCGTTTGAGCAAGATTATAAGGTTTTCATTAGACTAGAATACTCTTTCTAAAATAACATCACCATACAAGAAGAAAACACAAAATAGCTGTGCCCTATTTTGAAGAAATGTATTGTTTATATCCACGATCTTGATATCCTATCTATTAGAATCAATAATAAGCAAAAACTGAGTGAAACCCTGTCCTTAGAATTTTCTGATGCTCTTGGCTTTAAACTGCAGATTAAGCACATTTTCTCGTGGAAATAAGATGCTCTTATAAAATAAAAACAGTTTTCCTTGGCTATCAAGTGGCTCTAATTTATAGTATGCCTTATCAGCTATGGTTTTCACAGAGATTTTACACATTGTTGGTCTCAAGTACTAGACCATCTTCAAGACCAATGAGGAACACCAAAGCAGGCACCATGATTCCTTTGCAAAATGATGGCACCTGTTCCAGGGAATATATGTGTAGGCATGGAAGAAAGGAGGAAATGGAAAATGCACACAAACTAATCAATGGAAAATGACGAAGTAGACATTTAAAGTAGGGAAAAGAGAAAGATTGGACCTGCACCTCTATTTTACGACCTTCTACGATTGTTCCATTTAATTTCTCCCGTGCCCTGTCCGCGTCAGCACTGGTTTCGAAAGTTACGAAACCAAATCCCTGCATGCAGGTAAGAGAAAAGGAAAAGAGAGACATGCATATGATTATACAGGGAATAAGACAGTCTTTTGATATGTTTCAGTACACCAGCTGGAAGATCAAGGTAGCAAAGTCATTCTATGAGGCCACAGAGCAACCAGACCCAAGAATATGAAATGGAAAGTATACTGAGAGGGAAAGATATAGTTGCCACAATTGAAAACATATAGTTAGATTATTCACGCATTTATTGTAATTGTCGTTTTGCTGCAGTATGCTTGCAAGGATCTTGTATCAGATAATTGTACCACAGCTAAGAAACGTCAGTTTCCAATGATTGTGTGCCTATAAGTGAGGACAATTAGAAACTGTATGGATCTAACCTAGATCAGGCCATTTTAATTTTCTAAAGTTCAACCTATGCCTAATGGAGTTCCTTTGCACCACATCACTTTTTTTGGAAAGTAACCAGTAAAATAAATTTGAAAACATAAGAAAATAGTTCATAGCTTTGTTTCTTTCTTGTGTGCTGACATACAATTTCATTAAGTTTTGGGGTATTTCATGGGAGCAGGTCAAACAGTACTGTCCCAGTTTAAAAATTGATCCTTATAGTTCCTGAAACCAGCATCTTGACTTTAATTAAAACCAGATAAAATTAAGCAAAAAGTAGTAAAGGTTGAAAGTTCGTTTATCCAAGCAAAATATAATGGTATTGGCTTTTTTTTTGCAGTGCAGGTAGCAAAAGACCTTTTGATATCCAAAGGTCTTAAGAAAGCAAGGTTGTATAGGATATTTATTTCTGTTGTATATATTTTAAATTGTATGCCACATCATATATGATGCAGCTACAGTTAAACATAAACACAAATGTCTCAGATTTTATTTAGTCTTGTAACGGCTGTACTAGATAAAAAGAGGCAAGTCACTCATAGCTTCCCATTGTTTTGTGCACATTCAGCAACCCTAGCACAGCAAATAATTATTAACTTTATGCATGAACTTATGTGTATAGAGGAGAGCTCCGAGTGATGGCATTGTCTAGCAGACACTTCCACAAGCAATGTGTGAAGCTTTGCCGCTGGTATTGTTTGTGGAGCAATACAGGGTGTTGAGATGAAGCTCTTGTGATTCCTGTCAAAAATACAGAGGTTTGGTTTAAACACAAACAATCATGGTGCTGCTCATGTCATAATCTTGCAGAGAACCGACAGCCGATGACAGCTCTCGACAGTTGTAAAGAGTCTGGCATTGAAGAGGATATCCTCATCAAATCCACTAGTCTGCATGGATCTAGGCCTGATGTCTGTGCAGTCAGCTAAACAGAGCTACAATATTGGATCGCTGGAGCAGGTATTGGCTTTGCAGTACTCAAAGGTTGCCAATAGTGTTGAGGAAAGCCCAGTTTTCTTGAGATTTCTCAACTTACTGCCAGCTTTTCCACCCACCCTTGCCACTTGCTTTCCTATTGTAGGTCAGATGCGATTACCAAGTCAAAGAGCTGAATCATTGTAACTGGAGAGGGAGTTTGGAAACGTTAGAGTGGGGAAAGGTTGAAAACACCACAATCAATCATTTTCAACTGAGTTATTGATTTGGTCCCCTTACCACATAAGGTAACATGCCATCTGGCCATCCTATGTTGAATGCTCTATCAGTCTTGACTGATTTGGTTTTTGCCAGTTTTTCGTGTGTATAATTAACCATTCTACGGAAGCTGGTATCATCAAGAAAGGAGATAATGCCCCTTCTATATCAAGTCATTAATGATGGCAAAAAATAGGATGGAGCCAAATGTTTCTGACAAAGACCCTATTATACTAAAGCAATAGGACAAATTAACACGTGTCTAATGAGAAAGTAATATACCTAGTTCAGGACATGACATCTCATCTTCTCAATGAAATTGGGATGTCTTGATGCTTAAGAGGCCCTAAAAAATGGCAAGGGCTGATGTTCTCACTTGGTGCTGGAAATTGGGAGAATCACTTCATTTCTAGACAAGTGATTAAAATATGCAACAGATTCACTCTGTAGTCAAATTAATGTCTATATGGCAGGTTGTTATGGCTGAAATACTGAATTAACTTTTATTCCCTATGGCTTTGATGAGTTTCCATTTATTGGTGGAACAGATGTTAGTTGGTTGAGGGTCTGATCCCTTCTTCTGAGTAGGTACAATGATTGCTGCTTTCCAAACATTTAAGGAAACTTCAACTGGCAAGTTCTGTTGAAAATAATGCCTTGGAATCAACCAGCTTTTTAGAAAGATCTCTGTCAGACTATGGCATCTATGCTACTGAGCCCAGTAAAACCTTGTGGTATCATAAAGACAATTGATCTGGATTTGGATGATTGCTGCATGTTAATGGAACAAAGCTTTAAAATGTTGAATTAAAATGACTTCTTAGAAAATATGACAGAACAATTCAGCATTATCCACAGATGTGGGTCAAGTGACTCTGCTGAATAGGGATTGTTCTGCTTTCTATACTGGAGGACTGAGAGTCAAAGATAGCATTTTCTTTTTTAAAAAATAGGAGCTATTCAGCTTGTCCACTTAGCAAATATAATAATCTATTAAAATGTTTTATAGTCTCATGCACATGATTACAGGCTTGCCTGGTCATTATTTTTGTTTTCCTGGCTTCTGAAGCCACAATATCTGCATCATATAAATTTAGCATGTCAGAAGTGTTTTAATGTGGTAATTATAGTAATAAGTATCCTGTGCGCCATTCCTCAGAGTAAAAAGTAACTGTTTGCCATTACACAGTTAACATGTGGAGATCAGAATGACATCCTTCATCATAGTTAGAATCCCTATACATGCAAAAGTAATTAGCCCACTGGACTTCAAATGTAGTAGCCAAATTATGACTTTTAGTAGCTAAGTGATAGTGTACATTTTCAAGTCTTGTGGTGATTCCAGGTCTTTGGACATAGAGAATGCATAGCATTGTATTAGACTTATGCGGCTAGACAGGGAAGAGACAGAAGAAACAATTAACACCTTAAATTGCCTTGTAATTAGGCTGTTTGTTAATCTTTTCTAGTAATCATATTTATAGCATAAACTATAAATTTGTATCTTACGTGCTTAAGGGGGTTTACATTCTTTTGCAAATTAAATTGCTTAAGCAAGTTTAACCCTTCAACCACTGAGACAGCCTTACAGCCCCATTTCAAATATTCCTTTTTGCTTTGAAAATGCATTTCATATAGATCTCATCTTTTATAAATTTCATTTATTTATTCAGCGTTAAACTTGTGTTCCTGATTATCATCTTCTGGCACATGGTGCAGTGGCATATCTTTTTGCTGTCTGCATCAATAAGAAAGATAAGAGTTTACAAAGGAGAGTGTTTTTTCTATAAGATATTTTGTCTTAATATGGTTGGGTGAGAAAATAAAAAATGTTTTGTATTAAAGTTATTGGATGTTTATAAAACAAAGCCACAAAACTGATAAACTATTCCAGGGATATTGAAGATGTTTTGGGAGATTTTTCTCAAACTAATTCTATTTCTGCAGGATTAGGAGAGGATAGTGGCAGCTCTGAGGAAATAGTAACATTATGTTTATCAGGCAAATTGGGTGGTCTGTTGAAGGATATCAGTGGTACATTGGATGGCACATGCACAGGTTATATCTTAAGATGACAATCAAAAAATACCACAGGCTGATTTTATTAATCACACCTGCATTTTGAATTCCTGTTCTCTGTCATCCTTGCTCTTTTGAGCAGTTGGTACAACTGCTATGTTGAATGTTCAGAACATCAGTTTTAGGATTAATCTTGAAACAAGTAGGAAGCAATATACCAAACATATTCTAACTCATTCACAGTAAAATAAAATCATTTACACCTTGTTTAAGTACAGGTTACATACTTCTGTTACTTTTGAAATTATTCTGAAACAGTTGTCTTTAAATATTGGTCTTAAGATATACACCTTACTGCACTACAAACCGTGGTTGTTTTCATATATTGTCAAAGGATGTCTGCAGCGTAGATAAAGGCATCTTATGCTCATTTCAGATACATTAAAGACATGCTGTCACTGCTTCCAAATTACTCAATGTTTTAGAGTAGATGCGGCTTGATTTAAAACATATGGGCCCTTTGAAACATATGGGAAGATGTCACTCAGTGAACTAAATTACAATACTTCACTCGGTAATACAATGCACCATGGTTGGTGGAAGGTATGGCAGGAATTTGCATATGTGTATATTGATTTTGGAATATTATTAAAAATTCTACAGTTAATTGTGGTCAATTAACACTACATTGATATCAGCATAAGTTGAGGGGATTTTAATTGTGGTTGTCATTTATCATCATCATTGGCTACAGTCTGGCATGTGCGTGGCTAAAAGATGTTCAGTCACGTAGCTTAAATTTTTACTCTTGTTTAAATGATGGGCTGGCTTTTCACTCTGAAGGGTACTGTGCTTGCGCCTCATTATTCTTTCCTCATGGTTAAAATTGGAATTTGCATCCTCAGATCTTTGGCATCAGTTTTTGAAAACCATTGACAGAGCACAGTGAGAAATTTAAGACATAAACGGAGGGGCACCTGGCAAGAGTCCTGTCCTGCTGGTGAAAGGATTTCATTGTAATGTTGTTGTGGTATAGTGGAAGTATTAGCAATAACGATATTTTTAGATGTAGTAAAGTAGTGGAAATAACAGTTGTAGATGTAATAAAGTAACAATGGAAGAAGTTACAGTAAAGTTGTAGTAGCAGTAAAGTAGAAATAGTGTGTAGATAAATATTTTAACAAAGTAGAGGTAACACCAACAGCCACATTATACAGCCATTGCTTCTGGTATTTAAACCATGAATTTCAGCTCCCTTACCCCAGTTGCAGGCTGGCTCTATGACTAGGATAAGGAAATTGGATTTAGCAGCATAAAGACTAATGGATACTGGTCTCCTGGAATCCAAAGTAAAAGCACCAGTATAAAAATGTCTAACCTCAAACAGGCTTTTTCCTTGTAAACCCCATTCCCCTCTCCCAAAATACATGACAATTGGGTGACAGATCAATAGCTCCCATTACCTTAAGATCCAACCTGTCCCATTCCTCCTGCCCCTACTACGGGTGCTAGAGTGAGGTTTGGTCTCATAATGGTGCAAACACCTTGTCCAGTTACTACCAGCAGGAACGTTTTGTCCTTTTAATCCTCTAAACCTACTCTTTTGCACATTAACCCAATAAACCTCCTGTTTCAAACACTGACCTTTTAAACCTACCGTTTCACACACTAATCTTTTAAACCTGTTGTTTTATACATTAATCCTCTAACCCTGCTGCTTCACACATTAATCCTCTAACCCTGCTGCTTCACACATTAATCCTCTAATCCTGCTATTTTGCACATTATCCCTTTTAAACCTGCTGTTTCACCCCATAACCCTTTCAGGACAACAGACCACTCTTTAGCCTTTAGCCTTCAAGTTTCAAGATGTTGTATTCTCTGAAATCATAGTCTACAAAATCCTTAATTAGAATATTATCACACTCATTTTGTACCTAAGGGTTAGGATACTTAGCACATGTCTAAACTTTAGATGTGACACATGAAATGTGAACATATATGAACATCATGAGACCACTGAAAATTGCCTTTTCAAGAAACAGTGAGAGCATCCTTCAATGCCCCAAACTGCAGACTGATCCTTAGTCCAATCTCCAGCATTTTCAGATTCTTAAAGATTATGAGGGATTCACATGGATCAGTTCACTGACATCATCTGCACCCTTGTTAAAAACAAAAAACTGTGAGGAAATGTGACGCTATCTTTGTTCTACTGTATTATTGAGTTCTGGTGAAGTAGCTGTTGTGCCAATGTTCCTAGGCCTGATGGTACAACGGAGCAGTTAGGTATCAGTAGGGATATTGGGCAGACTGTTAAAATGGAGCACAGACTCCATTTTCAGATTGAAATGTGTGTGTGCCTCTGTGTATTGCTAATTGAGGCCATTGGGTAATCTATCCCATTATGTGAGCACATAACCCTTGGGAAATTTGGGATTACTATTAGCAGGAAATCTACTGATGCCACATACACATGTACGTATAGGCATTCTGATAGGGAAGGCTGTCCAATTTTAAGAATGTGCTTTATACAATAACCTATGAGTATCTATATGTCTAATAACTCCGTTTAGTTAATTCACTCATTACATAAAATACCCACAGGGTCTCTGTTAAATTTAATGAAACTACTTTAAAAGATAAAGCGAACAAGTTTAGAATGTCTCGCTTACCTTAGATCCCCGCTCATTAAAAATTATTTCAACGTCTAAAATTTTACCAAATTGCTGTAAAAGAAACAAGAGAGACAATTATTAGAAATATTATACTCTGATTCACCATGTACAAACTTCAGAAACAATCCTTTTCATAATGGAGCTGAAAGGCTTCTGCTTCCTTGCAAAGGTCCAGCCACTCGTGGGGCTGAAGGGGAGCAGAAATTGTGCAAGGAGTTTGAACACACAAACATCTGTAATGGGAGTTTCCTCTCCCCAATTTAATTGTATCATAGTAATTCAGTAATTCTTTTTAATAAAAGGATTATCTCTGTGATGTCATGCAATTACTTACTTGTAAATTTATTCAAAATAAAATGACATGACTAAATTTTCCAATTTTCAGGTTAAAAGCAAAACCATAAACAGATATAAAATGCATTCTTCAATTTTGACTATTTCATATGATTTTATTGTTAACAATTCATGTTTATGCGTTTATATCAATGTAACAGTGAAGATTGCTGCATGAGATTGTTATTTGCACCAGAATTAATAGATCTCAATTCATGAGGTGAGTGAAGTTAAAATATTAGCTCTGATGTATATATTGTCTGAATATCCCAAAAACATCCCTAAAATTATTAACCTGAAAAAAAATCATGAAAGTAAGCAGCATACAGAAGAGCAATAATCCTCATTCGCTGACTTTTGGCCACTAAACATTATGAGTAATATTCCATCAAGGATGTGATTACTCTAGAAGCAAGAAAATCAGCCTAGAGCATACACATGACAGCAACAAGTGGGTTGAGGGAGTCACATATTGGGGATTTGAAAGATATTAATTATAGGAGCTTGTGCTTGTCTTAAAACATAATGGGCAGAATTCTCTGGTCGGCGAGCGGGGGCGGGGCCTGCTCGCCAGTGTGTAAAACGATGCACGGTGACATCGGGCGGCGACATCGGGCGGTGACTTTGGGCGTTGACATCGGGTGAGCCACTTAAGGGCCAATGTCACCACGTCATTTAGATATTCAGTTCAGCGGGCACGCAGCTGAGTTGGCTGCACATCCACCAAACTGTCAAAGGCCTATCAAGGCCACTTAAAACTTAATTCATTCAATTTAATGAGCTACCCGTCCAACCTTAAGGTTGGTGGGCAGGCAAAGAGCCCAGGCGGCCTTCACATTTTTCATGAAACCTTATCCACGGGTGGGATGTGGTTTCATGAAGTGTTTTAAAGTCTAATAAACATTTATACATTTATTCTTCGACATGTCCCAGCTCATGTGATAGTGTCACATGAGGGGACATGTTTTAAAAGTGTTAAAAAAGCCCTTATTTAAAATTTTAGCACTGAAACAAATCTCCCTAAGGCTCCTCCGTGCCTCAGGGAGATTTCTGCGCTCTTTCACCTGCATGTGCAAAAGAGCACAGGGAACCACTCTGAATCCTCGCCACCAGCACAGGGAGCGCTCAGCGCTTCCGGGCGGGCCTTAATTGGCCCGCCCACGTAAAATGGCGGTGCGGACCCAATCACGTTCGCGCATACCCCTGCCTGCCCCCACACAACAGGGGGAAATTTCTGGCCAATCGAAACTCGATCAAATTAGCAACTTGATTATCCATCTATTACCACATGGGTATCGGCACAAGCTTCCAAAAGCTGTACAAATAGAACGAATGGCTGTGGAGTACAGCAGATGTGTAAGTGATTCTGTATAAGCACAAGTGATTTTGCATTCATATAACCACCTTCCTCCATACAGACCCGTAATTCATCAACCTACTGTTTGCAAGCCATTTTTATTCATGGAAAAACCTGATATTACATTGGGAAAGGACTACACAAAACAGGAGATTGTCAACAAGAAAGAACATCAGGCAAAAGGCAGAAGTGAAGCAATGGATTTGTGATGCAGATACAAAAATTACAGGGAAATAATCTTCATACCTAAAAATCGGTATCGCTGTAAACCACACGCTCCAGTAGGAACATTGCTTTTTGTTCCTCTGCACATTACAGAGGAATATTGCAGGAGTGTCGGGCAGAGATTCATGTTCGAGTAAGCCGACATTTCATGGGAACTGTGTCTCAGGTGGGAGAACCGCAACAAGGAAATGGCAATGTCTGCACCAATTCTGGACATAGCCCCTTTTCACAGGGCTTGTGACCTCAAAGTTGCTCTGCTCCAAATGTCCTCTTTAAAGGAAAACTTTGGACCCTGCCTCTGTGGTATCAGGTTAACTCTAATCTTAGTAGCTTCACTTAAGGGGCCAATGTTAGACCATGTGTCTTTGGTCCCTGGTTAACACTAGACCTGGGGGTGCAAAAGTTGAATTGGTAGCACCCATTGTTTGGGCACTACGGGGTCCATATGGTGGCAAAAATTGGATCCTTGGCATGCATGTGCACTTTTAGGGTGAGTCGTGCTGGGCACCATAATTAGTGAGGGCATTAATCAGTAGTGCAACGCTAATTTGTCACCAGCCATGTTATATTAGAGATCAACACTCCAGCTAACACTCTCACTTAACCTTGAATAACTGAACACATGTTCAGCAGCAGGAAGGGACCCCACCAGCACCATGTAAAAGGTAAAAGGACCATCAACTCGCTACAGGTTAGTTGCTGGTTGATTTCTTCTGGCTGTTGCTTCAATTCTGCAAGTGTTTGCTGCTTTGTATAGCTGTTTAAAGTTGTCCAAGTTTACAGGGAGTGGTGTGGCAGATGCTCAAGAAGGTTTTGCTGACTCCAAGGCTTCTGCACAAACCAGTTGCTCCCAGACATTGGTGCACTAGTAGCCATTCCCCTTGGAGTACAGCATGATGTGGAGAATGAACAGGGACCATGCAGAACAGGATAATCAGCTGGAGGATGGGGGAAGAGGAGGGGGAGAAGGAAGAGAGAGAGCAGCCAATATATTCTCTTTATGGCTGGGCTCTTTGCGAAGAATTCATCTGAGTGTGACTGCAACTCTAACTCTCCATTCATCGAGAGTCCCACACCTTCCCTTCTCTCTGTCACTGACCATCAGTGTCATCTTGACCATAATGCAAAAAGAAAAGCTAACACAAATCAAATGTATAAGTAACATAATTCCAAATTGCATATAAAACCAACTCATCACCCTTATGCACTCTCTTTAGTGGCTGTCTCTGTGTGCCTTTGCCTGTCCTTGTTCTCTTACAGAATGCAACTCCAGTGGCTGGTGGAAGGCTCCTGACTTTCAGTGGAGGGGGCTGCAGATGGTCTTGAAGGACAACCTTGAGCAGCTGGTTGGTTGACAGAAAACAGGCACTGGTAGAGTGATCATGGTGGGAGGATGAGAAAGAAGGAAGTTTGTCATTGTGTGTTATGCTGTTTATTAGATGTGGCTGTCATAGTTGAATAGCTTGACGTGTGTGCAATCTGTGAGATGTGGGTGTGAAACTTGTAGTAGTGCTGTGTGTGTCAGGGTGTGGTGGAGGTTATATATGTCAAGTATGAGGCCTGATTGATTGAAGCTGGTAAGTGAGTGATGGGTGTGGTCAGTGGATTGACTATTGTCTGAGGCTAGTGGTGTGTCCACTGACCGTGATCGCTTGTGTGAGGTCACTGAACTTCTGGCACTGCATCCAGGTCTTTGGGGCTTGACTCCTGGCATTGACCTTCATGGTTATCTGTCTTCTGAGCATGTCTGGTGGGCCTCCAGGCTCCTTGTGGATCACTCCTCCTTTGCACCTCCTTCACCAAGGCCTCCTCTAGAGCAGGGCAAAAAAGCTTGGAACCTGTGCTCTTCCATGTTGTGCCATTGCTCTGTCTTTCCTAGGTCAGATTCAGCTCACAAAGGCCTCCTAGCACCTGTTCCAGTCACAACACATCTCCCCTTCAAAAAATGCAGGCTAGTTTTAAGCAGTCCAAAGTTAACTTTCACTGATGTCAGCCTCTCATGATATCGGCCCTCTGCTCAGGTGGACAGCCAATCGATAGTGTGGTTAGCCATTCCATCCCATTCTCTCAGTTCCTTCGCCTCCGTCGCATTTGTTCTGATGATGCCACTTTCAAAAACAGTTCCTCTGACATGTCTTCCTCCTTCCTTAACCGAGGTTTTCCACCCACGGTCGTTGACAGGGCCCTCAACCGTGTCCGGCCCATCTCCCGCGCATCCGCCTTCACACCTTCCTCTCCCTCCCAGAAACATGATAGGGTCCCCCTTGTCCTCACTTATCACCCCACCAGCCTCCGCATTCAAAGGATCATCCTCCGCCATTTCCGCCAACTCCAGCATGATGCCACCACCAAACACATCTTCCCTTCACCCCCCAGCGGCATTCTGCAAGGATCGTTCCCTCTGGGACACCCTGGTCCACTCCTCCATCACCCTCTACACCTCAACCCCCTCCCACGGCACCTTCCCATGCAACCGCAGAAGGTGCAACACCTGCCCCTTTACTTCCCCTCTCCTCACCGTCCAAGGGCCCAAACACTCCTTTCAAGTGAAGCAGCATTTCACTTGCACTTCCCTCAATTTAGTCTACTGCATTCGTTGCTCCCAATGCGGTTTCCTCTACATTGGAGAGACCAAACGCAGACTAGGTGACCGCTTTGCAGAACACCTTCGGTCTGTCCGCAAGCATGACCCAGACCTCCCTGTCGCTTGCCATTTCAACACACCACCCTGCTCTCATGCCCACATGTCCGTCCTTGGCCTGCTGCAACGTTCCAGTGAAGCTCAACGCAAACTGGAGAAACAGCACCTCATCTTCCGACTAGGCACTTTACAGCCTTCCGGACTGAATATTGAGTTCAACAATTTTAGGTCATGAACTCTCTCCTCCATCCCCACCCCCTTTCCGATCCCCCCCTTTTTTTTCCCCAATAATTTATATAGATTTTTCTTTTCCCACCTGTTTCCATTATTTTTAAATGTATTTCCATCCATTGTTTTATCTCCACCTTTTAGCCTTTTTCGATTCCTTCACCCCACCCCCACTAGGGCTATCTGTACCTTGCTTGTCCCGCTTTCTACCCTTAATTAGCACATTCCTTAGATAATATCACCACCTTCAACACCTCTTTGTTCTTTTGTCTATGACATCTTTTGGCTAACTCCACCTATCACTGGCCCTCTATCCAGCTCTAACACCCCCCCCCTTAAACCAGCTTATATTTCACCTCTTTTCTATTTTTACTTAGTTCTATTGAAGAGTCATACGGACTCGAAACGTTAACTGCGTTCCTCTCTGCAGATGCTGCCAGACCTGCTGAGCTTTTCCAGGTATTTTTATTTCTGTGTGGTTAGCACTAGCTGGGCACTGTGACATGAAGTTGGTGTGCTGCCTGCATTGCAGGGTGGGGATTAATCGTGCCCTGTTTCGGGGTTGGGAGGGGGAGGTGGGCGATGGAGTGATGGGAGAGCTATAGGATTGAGCACCCCTTGTCTTCAAATAAGGAACATCTCTGAATCCAGCCTCTATGGTCTGTCCCTGGCCAATTCTGCATGCAGCCTTCCTATTCTTGCAGTTGTTCCTTTCAATGGTTAAAAATTCTTTCATTCTGTTAGTTCTAAAATATCCCTATCTATTACATTTCAGAAAAAAAAGGCAAATACATAATAATAATCTGCACCCAAGGAGATTTCTACCATGGCTGTCTTATCCAGGTATTCTCATTAAACAAACATTAACATGACCATACGTGAGTATTTCCATGAATATTGATTGAAAGCATAATCTATTTTGTTATATCCTTAGTATTTATACCTAATGACTGAATATTTTTATCTGTAAATTAATTTTCAGTGCATGCATTTTATCCACATTTTATAGCCTCAAAGGAGTTCTTGTGTTTTTAAATTTAATTTCCCATTATACTGCATTAAGTTTAAGCTAAGGTAAGAGCATTTAATATTTCATCATGAATAAATCTTTTAGTTGAAAGTACAGCAGAAATATTTTCACAGAAAACCGAGTAACATTCCACTTAGAATTCCTGGACGATTTTTCATTACTGAATACTTGTTTAGGTTCCAACTCCAAACACCTTCATCAGAATCTCCACAAATGATTTTCTGCAAATGATTAATTCTGATTATAAAACAAATTAGAGAGCTGAACAGAGCCACAGATCGTATCTGTAATTTGTAATTTTCTGATAGCAAACTGAATTGTCCTGTTTTCTGCTGGGGTTTTTGCCAATGTTCAAATTGTTATTTAATGCTTATGGGATTCAATGACTATTTCCGATAAGTGAATACAATTTTGGCAGAAAAACGGCTGCTCACTAAACAGCAATAGCTTCCAGTTCTACTTTTGTACTCAATTCTATTTGCTCTTTTTATCATTTCATTTGATAGGTTGCAAGATTGCTCCAAAACTGCAAATGAAGGTTCTTGTGACTGCGTTCTGAAATTGCGTTGTTGAAACTAGTTCAATTATTGATTTATTAGGGACAGATTGGGGGTAAAAATTGTTATGCGTTGCAATGGTTTATCAGACATAAAAGAGATGCAAATTAGTTGTGCACGATCTATGTCCAATTTGCCCAAGCACTGGCCCCACTGCCAAATTCACTGGACCAATTTTTTAGACATCCCAAATCTAATGCCTGCTAAAAGATCTCTTTCACAAATTGGTCATTTCAGGAGAGGTTTGGATCTTCCCCATTCATGATTCTTCAGTGGCCTCTGCAGTAGCCAACCACAGACAAGTTTTTGAATCTTTTCACCACAATCTCTCCCTCCCTCTCGTAGCCTGCTTTAACAGCCCCCACACTGCTAGCAAACCACCACCCTCCCCCCACCCACCCCTGGGGTTTGCCAGAGAGACAGGTGGTGTTGCCATTTGGTTTCTTTCATTGGGGGAGCTGCCTATGGAGCCGTTAATACTGGCAGCTCACCCTGAATATAAGGATGAGACTCGATCTTGATCCTTGGGCCTCTGGAGCACTAATACCAATCTCAAAAATGGGTGCATATTTTGGTAGTGTCATTTCTGGAGGACACCAGTGGGGGAAAAAAAATCCTATGCAATTACTGATATTGCGTTCCATGTATTTTCAGGCTGTGTAGATTTCAATTGCGAACAGAAAAAGGCAAGCATCAGTGTTTTGAAAATGCCTTTTGAATGATTTGATTGGTTTATGAATAAATGTCACAAGCAACTATTTACATTGGTAATTACCCTTACACATTTTTACATAGGCAGCTCTAATGTAAAAGAAATGATAACAGGTGGTAAGATTAATGGACGGAGAGTAATAATTGTGGACAAGATGTGTGCAAATACACGAGACTTTTAATAGATATATAGATTACCCCATCAAACAATCCAAGCTATAGTCATCTTTGAACAATGGAGAGGAAATGGGGCTTTGCAAACGAAATGCATTGATCCGATTTGAAGGACTAGGAATTAGCAGATGAGATTTCTTTTTGCTAAAATGTATTTGTCTTTGTTCTCTGTAATATCAATATCTTTCCTCTCTCACCTTTTAGTATTGTTTTTGAGGACATCATTTTTCTGTTCAATTACTGCATTGTGTTTTAAATCTTAATGAACCCTCAGGGACAAGTTGAGATATTCATCGCAATCTGTCTCCTTTTCTGACAGGATATAATAAAGGCTTTTATCATAAATGGCTAATTACTACAAAACTCTCATCTTAATTGCTGTGAAAAGTCTATGAATTCTATTTTCTGCTGGAGAAAAGGTGGACTCAAAGTGCTTAGTTGACACATCAGAACATCGAAGAGAGTTGACAGACGCAGAGAAATTCTCAGCACCTCTTTGGAAATGATTGCTGATGTCAAAATGTAGCTTGCAGACCATTTAAGCAAGATCTGTAACATTTAAAAAAAAAATAAATTGTGCCCAGTCAACCATTCCATGGTAACTAGGAAGGAATACTTCCCGAGTAGGAGGTTGGCTAGGTCAGTTTATTAAAGCACAATCCTTTCAGATATACTCCAGGCTAAGCGCCCACAGATTTATCATCTCTGATTGGAAATTGGTGTCATCATAGTCTGAGTGCTAACTTTTAAAATGTAGCCTCAACAGGGAAGCTACTGGTAAGTGTGTTGAATCACGGGGAGTAAATTCTCACCTGTATTGCCTGGGTGTGAAGTATCATCTGGGTGGAATGCAGAGAAAAAGATCAGGTGGACAGCATCATCACACACCTTAGGCAGAGCATGGCCAGTTTTCCGTCCATTATGGAGATAAAGATACATAGGAACAGGAGGAGGCCATTCAGCCCATCGAGCCTGCTCCACCATTCAATTAGATCATGGCTGATTGTCTACCTCAACGCCATTTCCCGGCGTTATCTCCATATCCCTTGGTGTCATTAGTCTCTCCAGAAGTCAATCGATTTCTATCTTGAACATGGACAATTAAGGCTGTTCGTACAAATGATAGCTGTAGCATCCTAACTGGATATTTTTCAGCTTTCTCCATAACCATGTGATTACCTGGAGGAGGCAGCAAAATTGAAAAACACTGGCCCAATACGGTAAACAGTGTTTTGGAAAGTTTGTCTCCAATCCTCTCAGGCAATCACATGCACCCAGGAGACTACATGTATCCATTGTTAACTGTAATGCTATTTACCTTATGATTGTTGCCCTGGTCAAGAACCTGTCCAGCTCTCTCTTGAAGACACACAAAGACTCAGCAGGAACCACACTAGCCAGCAACGCACTCAGAGGCTCACAACAGCAACATTGAATCATGGCTACCATTATGAAAATCTATCCCACTTCAGCCTACCCAGATCTTTGTTGGGTTCACGTAAAGAAGCTGAAGGTCTTGCTGATGGTTATGACATCAGTCTGTGGAATTATCAGGGCAATTTTTCAATTCAGCTGCATTCACAATTATAACCTAACCTTAAATTTTGCAGCAATTGTGATTTCAGATCTTTAAGGATCACAAGCTGATCACGAATTGAGAATACGGGAACTAAAAATATGACTGGAACGAGGCAGAGGAAGTTAGATTGATCTTCTGAGTTTGGGGTTTAGCTACTGTTTACCAGTACGTAGAAGGTTTATACTACAGTGAACCCGTGTTGCATATAACCTTCATTGCTTAAAGGTATCACTAGCTGGAAAGAACCGGCCATTCCCTGACACACACAACTTTAATGAGACCACAAGCGGACACAGCATGCCATGAATATATCGAACAAGTATACACTGCCTTCATAGGAAGTACTTTAAAAAAAATTGATTCCCGCATAATAACATCCAAAATACATCTATATGACCTACCTACAATGCAGAGAAGTGAAACAGACACTTATCAGTAAAAAAAAAATCAAATGAACTGGCTGTCAAAATAATATACAGCAGCAGAATCTAAATTTGTTTATTGCTGTTAATTGTGTAGTGTTGTCAAGCAAGATACATGCATGTTTATACAATACGTATAAAAAAATGTACTCTTCTGAGGTTCCTTTTATTAATGATAAATTTCTATTTTCATATTAAACATGTAGTCACCAGTGGAAGTAGTACAGCATCACCACTGATGGGTGGAAGTAATTACAGTTTCTTATGTTTACACAGGCTAATATTAGAGGAACATAGGAACAGAAGTAGGTCAATTAGCCCCTTGAGCTTGTTCCACCAATCAATGAGATCATGCTTATCTGTGACCCAACTCCATATAGGCGCTTCTGCCTTATATCATTTAATGGCCCACATCTTCCAATCTCCGGATCGTTGGAGACTGGAAGTACAACTAAGATGTACGTGCTGACCCTGTGGAAGTCCTGATGTGCAGAGCTACGTGGGAATTCCCCTGCTCTCTGAGACCCTCTGTGGATGTCTCCAACTCTGAGTTAGAGCCAGAGACTTTGGACAGTTCTAACGTAACTTAACTGGATAGTTACCCAGGAAATGTTATACGGTTTAAAACTTAGTTGAACTCCTGGGTAACTACAGAACTGACCCCCAAATCAGGCACACTGACCCCCTCCCCCCCAAACTATCCCTCCTGACCACCTACCTCCAGGTCTGACTACCGCATCACCCATCTGCCATCCTACCCCCACCTACCACCCTGCCCACCTGTCATCCTACACATCTGCCACCTCACCCACCTGCCATTCTACCTGCCTGCCACCTCACCCACCTGCCACCTCACCCACATGCCACTCTACCTGCCTGCCACCTCACCCCCCACTCACTCATTCACCCACTCACCCATTTACTAACATTCAAACTGGGCCTTTAACTTACCATATAGCAGCCGGTGCTAAGTAAAGGGGGCGTATCCTGTCTTCCCCACCGCACCCCCGGCTCTACTCTGCTGCGACGGAGCTTTCCAAGGGATGCTTCACTCCACATTTCTGGGAAAGCCAGGCTTGGAAGGTCCCAGAAGAAATGAGGAGCAGGATCAAGTCGGGGGAATGCTTGAGTGGAGCGGCAATCCGACGATGATTGCTGCTCCTTGGAAGATCTGGGCCAATATCTTTGGTTAACAGGAATCTAGCAATCTCAGGTTTAAAATGAACAATTGACCCAGCATAAACTGTGGTTTGCAGCATCCATTCTATTCAGTAGAAATTGCAACAGTGGCACTATTTTGGCCATATGCTCTAATTTTAGTAGAAAATTCCTTACAGATGTGAATATTTACTTAATATTTAGTGCCAATCCACAATTATGGAAGGAAAGCACTCTCAACAATTGTACATTCGTTTTTCATCTAACTACTGTACCAACAAATGCACTGAAGATTAATATACACAGCATTGAGATCACATGTCCAGTGATGGTGTCTATTAATCATTTTTATTTACTAATCAGGAATGCAATTAGCCACATCTGGATTCCAAATTAGCCACATGTGGCTGGTGGGATAACACTGACATCGCCTATTTCCATTATAAATTTGGATAGGATTTTATAATAGGAATATAAAAATGAGGGCAATATATGACTTTAAAATGGGGACTGAATTATAATTGTGCACTCTGGTTCAATTACCTCTTTCTCTAACCCCACTTCACCTGAAGATGATGTTGGGAGTGTTATGCCGCTACATCACATGGCCAGAAACATGTGTCTACATAGTTATTTTGCAGCTGCCGCGTTTTGTCAAGTATTTCATGACAAAAATGACCTTCAAATATTACCTTTTATCAAAACTAAAAATGCTTTGATTGCCATATGTGGCTGCATCACTTTAAATTTAATTATTATTCATTGCAGGCAGCCAAATTAAGGGTTACTTGCATGCAAGTTCCTGATTTCTCCCAACAAGCTTCCAGTGTCACAACCAAAATGGGCTGAAGGTTGGGACACATTATGTAAATACAGCTGGACTCCACCTATGCAATCAGCAGACCTTGTAATTGAAAAATCACCCCTTTCTGTTGAGCCTCACACACAAATAATACTGTGGAATTGTACCTCAGCAAATGAGCAGTGTCTTCATTAGAGAAACAGAGGGAAAAAACTGGTGTGGAAAATTGTCAAAAAGGCACAAGAGGTTCAAGGACAATCAATTAGATGGATATGAAGAACTTATTGTGTTGATCCAAATGAAAATAACTTGGGTCATGATTACAAGCTCAGGAAATGTGCTTTAAGAGGCAACTATATTAAAATTAAAGATGTTGTTTCTTAATTCATAATATGTGTGAAAAAGAGATTTAAAATAATTGGCAAATGAACTAGAGGGGAAATTTCTTCACACAGAGTAATTAAGATCTGCAGCACACTACTTCAAACTGGGTGGAATTAGATTCCAAATGAACTTTCAAAAGGCAATTGGACATGCATTCACAATGAACTAATTTGCAGGGCTAAGAGGGAAAATCTGGGCCGTGCGACTGTATTGGACATTGGTTCCAAAGATCACACGGAGTTAGCGGTAATATATTAGCTTGGATAGAGGATTGGCTAACCAACAGAAAGCAGAGAGTCAGGATAAATGGGCCTTTTTCTGGACGGCAAGCTGTAACTAGTGGGGTACCACAGGGTTCGGTCCTTGGGCCCGAACTATTTACAATCTGTATTAATGACTTGGATTCAGGGATGGAAGGTAAATTTGCAGATGACAGCAAAATAGGTGGGAAAGTAAGCTGCAATGAAGAAATAAGAAATTTATAAATGGATATGGACAGGTTCAGTGAATGGGCCAAAATTTGGCAGATGGAGTTTAACGTGGATAAATGTTAGGTTATCCATTTTGGTCGAAAGAATAAAAAGACAACTTATTATTTAAATGGAGAGAAACTTCAGAACGCTTCAGTGCAGAGGGATCTGGGTGTCCTCGCGCATGAATCGCTGAAAGCTAGTATGCAGGTACAGCAGCTAATAAGGAAGGCAAATGGAATTTTGGCATTTATCGCGAAAGGAATAGAGTATAAAAATAGGGAAGTGTTGTTGCAACTGTACAAGGCATTGCGAGACCGCACTGGAGTACTGTGCACAGTTTTGGTCCCCTTACTTGAGGAAGGATGTAGTTGCACTGGGGGCGGTTCAGAGGAGGTTCACTAGATTGATTCCAGAGATGCGGGGCTTGTCTTATGAGGAGAGGTTGAGCAGTTTAGGCCTATACTCGCTAGAGTTTAGAAGGATGAGAGGAGATCTAATTGAGGTATATAAGATGCTAAAGGGGATAGACAAAGTAGACGTGGAGCGGATGTTTCCCTTTGTGGGGCATTATAGAACAAGAGGCCATAGTTTTAGGCTAAGGGGTAGTAGATTTAAATCACAGATGAGGAGGAATTACTTTTCTCAAAGGGTCGTGAATCTACGGAATTCACTACCTCTGAGTGCAGTGGATGCCGGGACGCTGAGTAAATTTAAGGAGGAGATAGACAGATTTTTAATTAGTAATGGGTTGAAAGGTTATGGGGAGAGGGCGGGAAATTGGAGTTGAGGCTGAAATGAGATCAGCCATGATCGTATTGAATAGCGGGGCAGGCTCGAGGGGCTGAATTGCCCACTCCTGCTCCTAGTTCTTATGTTCAAAGAGCCAGCACAGATAATACAGGCCAAATGGCCTCTTTCTGCGCAATAAGAGTCTACAATAAAGTATTGCTCCATCTGCTTTCTCCCCTTTTTCAAATATCACAAGACCAACACCAAATCTGGTTGTGTGAATGACCAGATGACTTGCTCTCTGGCCTTTGTCAGTTTTGCTTTGAACCAACTGTTAGAAGGTGGGAAGGCGTGGATGTTCTCATTGAGTTTTCCTTTTCCTTTTCCTTTTTGTACAAGTCAATGACCTCCACTCAGCATTTCACTGGAACAATCTGGCAAATATCAAACATTCAGCAGTGTAGGAGATTATTGGTGCAAAATTCATGTCTCGTTATTTCATGGCACCACAGGTATGTTCCTCCACTATGTTGTTTCACTGTAAGAGCTGTTAAATTATGGAATAGACTGCAGTCTTGTGCAATGACATTAAATTTTCTTGCTGCTTTCAATAGATTCCAGATTCATCAGGCACTGGGGAGAAATGGGTTTGGTGAGAAGGATGGTGAAAATGATTTTTGTTCAGAATAACCTCTCTCAACTCTGATCCAAAAAGAATTCAGGAAATTTACTACATTACGACTAGTGGATAGGTGTGTGGAAAAATGACTTGCTTTATGCAAACTGAAATTTGCATTTGTTACAGGGTTTTAGCACCTTCCCTTCTATACCAATCTTCTATACTTAATTATTCCCCAGTGTTACTGACTCACTTACCAGTATAAGTAATCTTTCATTCTTTACCCTTTCAAATTCTTTAATACTCTTATTAGCTTTCCCTTAGCCTTCTCTGCCCTAGTAGGCACAGTCCTATTTTCCCAAGTCTGTCATAATTCTAACCTCTCATTGCTTGTATTATGTCTTTCAGATGAAACACTAAACTGATACTCCGCCTGGCCTATCAGGTAAAATATCTCAGAGTACTACTGAAGAAGCACAGAGGAGTTCTCTTGGTGTCCTGGTCATAGGGACATAGTAATATAGGAACAGAACATTCATCCCCTCGCAGCTGTCCTGCCATTCAGTTAGTTCATGGGTGATTTGAATAGAATCGTAGAAATGTTACAGAAGGAGGCCATATATCCCATTGTGTTCACGTTTGCTCTCTCTAAGAGCTACTCAGCTAGTCCCACTCCCCTGCCTTTTTCCCATAACCCTGTAAATTGTTTATCTTCAACTAATTATCCAATTCCCCTTTGAAAGCCTTGATCGAATCTGGCTCCATTGCATCTCAGGCTGTGCATTCCAGATCCAAAAGACTTGCTGTGTAAAAAAGTTTGTCCCCATGTCGCTTTTGGTTCTTTTGTCAACCACTTTAAATCTGTGCCCTCTAGTTCTCAACCCTTCTGCCAATGGTAACAGTTTCTCCCTATCTACTCAGTCCAGGTTCTTCATAATTTCGGACACCTCTATCAAATCTCCTCTACAGTTGAGGTCAAACCATTGTTTTATAAAGGGATATCATAACTTCCTTGTTTTTGTACTCTGTGTTTCTATTTATAAAGCCCAGGATCCCATATGCCTTGTTAACTGCTTTCTCAACTGCCACCTTCAACGATTTGTGCACATATACCCCCAAATCCTTATGCTCCTGAACCCTATTTACAGAATTGTATTACTCATTTTATATTGCCGCCCCTCATTCTTCCTGTCAAATGTATGACTTCACACTTCTTTGCACTAAATTTCATCTGCCAGGTGACCAACACCACTAAGACAGATTAACTAATCATTTATCACAGTTGGTTTGTGTACAAATTAGTTGCTGCATCTGCCAACAAAATAACAGTAACTGCACTTTAAAAGTAATTAATTGGCTATGAAGTGCTTTGGAACAATCTGAGACATGAAACATCATTTAAGCGTAAGTTCTTTCATTAGTAAATTTACAGTGCACTTTCTCATAGCTCCGATATCCTTTCTAAAATGGGGTGCACAGAACTACACAAAGTGCAACAACTGCTGTTTGATCAATGTCTTGTACAGCTTCAGCATCTCTGCCTGATTGTGTGTTCAATGTTGAAACCTGGAATTCCATTTTGCACACAGAAGTCTTTTAAAGCTTTAATGAATCAATACCCATTTTCTGTTCCTCTAATCCACAGAGAGTTTTAATGTTTAGGTTACATTTTCATTTTCTGTCCTTTTTGGAAAATAAATGACTTCACCTATGTCCTCAATTTTTAATCTACCATTTTAAAAGTGAAAGAGACACAGCAAACTGGTCAGTAAGTTCAGTTGTGTTGAAGGTAGGTACCGAGACCAGGAATCAGTTTAGGGGGCAGGGTGTGTGAGGGGATGTTGGTGGTTTCCCAATCAACTGTTGTAGCTTTGGTGGGAGATTGGTGGCAATCCAGTCCAGTTTATGCATTTACCCGATCTTTCTGATGATGTTTTGCTAGAACTATGTTGCAGATTGGGAGCAACTTTGAGGATATTCCTGGCACTGTTATTGAGAAGCACGGGGAAGAAGAATAATGGTTAACAGCAATTGGAGGAGCTAATATTTGGTAAACAGAACAAAAAGGTTACAAGTTTTGGGAGAATTGAGAGGATGCAACTGTCAAGGAAGACTGAACAAGCTGGGGCTCTGTTCCCCGAAAAAGAGAAGGCTGAGGGCCATATTTTGACTCCTGAAGGGTAGCTCAAGCCAGGAAATTTCCCAACTCGTTGCACCCTACTTAGCAAAAGGTGCCCCATGCCCTAATATGTGCAATTTCCACTCCAGGGATGGGGGCGGGGGGGGGAGGGAAGTGTTGGTGGGGGTGGCAGGTGAGGGATGGTGTTGGGTCTGCTGACTTGGAAACAGAGCGTATGCAGCCATGGGGCGGGAAAAGTGCTGAGGCGGGCAGGTTTGAATGCTCCCTTTGGTTCTCTGGGACATCTTCCCAGTTGTTTTAGAAGCTGTTAGGCCCTCTAGTCTTCATCCCTCACCCCCGATGCATCTGCCAAGGCACCTCATATCTCAAACCAACTCAATACCAACTCAAGTCCCCCACCCACATCCCCCCTCATACCCTCCATGCCACTTCCATAGCTGCTCACCCAGTATCTGCCATGGGTAGACCTCAGGAGCCATGTGGAGATGAAAAAATAAACTGTGAACTCAGAGTTCCCTGCTGAGATCATTGTAGCTTTTGAAAGTCAGCCAAGCATTCCTGATGACCTAATAATCGCCCTTGGGGAAATGTCAATGAAAAGCTCTGTTGAAACTGCACCAACAGATGCTAATGATTTTTTTCACCTATGCCTGTCAATCAAAGCAGCTCAGCAGAGGGTTTTTTTAACCCTCACTAATAGTTGCAAGTTTGAAGAGCTGGGTATTTAAAAAACTTCAGATGATGATTGCTATACAGACCTTATCTGCCCTTCAAAAATGTTTACATCTACTGAATCAATTCTGTGGGTTAAGGGCTTGCAACAGCCAAAATGGGGTCAGTTTCAACACTCAACTAATTTAAATGGGGCACCAGATTCATGATTTGCGCCTGTGCCAATCACGTAGCATCCCCTGCCCTACTGGTGAAAATTATTTTGGACGGATATGGGATTGGGACTTTGGAATCTGGGTTCTACCCGCTATTTTAAAAAATCTGTGGATTCGAGAAGATTCCGCGAAAATCCAGCCTGCGTTTATGAAGGGGTTATTATGAATTATGAATAGGATTGAAGTGGAAAAACTAAATTCACAACGGATGAGTCCAGGGCAAGATAGCCACTAAAAGATCAAATAATGAATTTAGGAGGACTGATTTTTTTTCATATAGAAAGTGGCGAGAATGTGGAACTTGCCCCCATATGGAGCATTTGAAGCAGATTGCATTGATGCGTTTAAGGGACAATTTGATGCATATATGAGGAAGAAGAGAAGAGAGTAATCTGGGGGTAGGGTAAGAAGAGGTAACCAGAATGGGAGGAGGTGTGTGGAGCATAGACACCATCCTGCTTCTGTACTGCAGGTTCAATTTAATTCTGTGTTAAAGAATCACTGCCTCCTGATCTCATACCTCCAGTGTACCCTGCTATATGCCATATTTCATCTGCTCTTCTGATCAAATATTGCACCCACTACGATTCTCATGCAGCTCAGTCGTGCCAATGGGCAGGTGGAAGCAAGTCAGTACTACTCACCCATTCTACCCTCTTTTCCCGCAGCCTTGCCACAATAGTAAATGGCACAAGGGGAGGGAGGTGATAATAAGGGGGAGAAATAATAGAGAAACAACTACCTCCTTGTGACTATGATGGTATTGAAAACAACAAGGAGGAGGATGATGAAGGAATTGGAAAGAGATGAATTAGGACTCAAGTACATCCATATTGCTGCAGCAAGCTCCTGCTCTGTGTTTCTCTGTCCTAGCCCTCACTTCCATCTCACCTCCTGCCTCACTTGCTTCTTTACTGCCTTTGCACTGGTTCAGGTACTTTCACTCAAGAGAATTAGGTCGTGGCTGATTCACAGGGCACGAGGGAATTGGAGGTGTGCGAAGTGTCTGACAATGTGCCATCTTCTCAACAGAGGAGAGGCTTGCCTTTATCTTTTGAGGCATGGAATTCAGAACTCTTGCATTTGCCTGAAAAGAAGTGTGTTTTAGGAACATCAAACCTATGTTGAGGCTCTGAGGTCAGTCTTCGAGACTGTACAACAACTGACAGGCATGATTCTCAAGTTTAGAGTTCTAATTTGTGCCAACATCAGGGAAGATTTGTCTTTGTTGCAAGCACCAGTGGAGCATGTTGTATCTTCACTGGATTTTAAAGGGTTTGACCCTGTCAGTACTACTGAGAAAAGCAGTGTGCAGGCAGAATGGGAAAAAAGCAACGCTGCAAGAAATGTTTTCTGCCTGCAGAAATCGGGAATGAAATGTTCCACACTTTTCAGTCTCAGAAGCTCCACACTTCTGCCTGATTCAGCTGACGTTGGCAACTGCTGCACCATATAATTCTTGGCTTAAACTACCCTGAGTGCTTAGATTAAAAGCAGGTCACTAAGAGCTGCTAATCTGGGTTACTTTGGGCACAGAAGGCAGGTAGCGGGAAGGGCCAAAGGCACAGGAAATTCAACGAGGCAGATTTCGGGGAAGCCGAAGTCTGGTATTAATCAATACTGCGCTATTTTCCTGGCACAAAAATTTACTTTCCCTGATTGAAATAATGCCAAGGAAGTCATGGAAATTGTCCCTCAGATTTTGCAGTGAAAGTGCTGCCTCTGGGTAGCTAACGCTGCCTACCAAATTTGAGGCAAGGGTCCCCAAGATTGTGATAACTTCTGCAGAGAATCTCCCACAGGGAAAGATTTGAAAATCTCTGAAATAGAAGGCAGTTCTTTTAGTTAGTTGAAGGGCTGCAGTGATATTTAGAGGCATCCGACAGTTTCCAAAATTTCCGTTGCTACTTTGTGATATTGAAGCACTCTTTCTTTACCCCCTGAATGTGCCTCTGCATGTTTCTCCTGAAGTCTCTCGGTATGAGACATCTTTCTAGGCTAACACAACAATCATTGACAAGACCACTCTTTAACTGGCCACTGGGAGAGAGTTAACAGCAGCCTCAGTGACTGCCCCTCCACCCCCACCTTACTTTTGTGGAAATGTATTGGTTCCATTCTGTGCTGTCCATAATGACATGACATGGGTTAGAAATGGATTATCTGGGAATCATTAACATGAAGCAATGCGCTACAGTTCACATTCGTGTTCTGAGCACTATGGTTCATAGAGTGACTCAACATTCCCGGTTAGCTTCATAAATGTTTTTAATGTTCAATTACTTAATTGAAACTGTTTCTTTTTCCACAGCACTTGTATGCAAACTGCAATGAGCAAGACACATTTGCAGTGAGGCATTGTTACAAAGTATTTTTCACTTTACACTTGCATGTGCTTCTCCAAATGAGAACTGTCATCACTGCAGTGCTACAGGAGAGATTTTTGCAAATGCAGAGTATGTGGCACCTTCAAGGAAGCTCAATCGCAGGACACGTTCTCTCATGGAAGGGAGCAAGGAATCCTAAGACAGCTAGTTAATTGTTACTGGATTGGAAGGGGGTCATTTTGACTGTGTGCGATAATGTAAAATGGGTGATAATGAATTGGCAGTCTGTCTTACCTTCCTCCCCATTTTTTTACTTTCAGAGACTTTGAACGCTGGTTGGAGAATTGTAAGTAGGGACTGAAACAGAATTATCACTGGAAGGATGCAGGTACAGATCTACATGTCTGTGGTGAAGCACCTCCAAGTATTCCAAGAGTTTCAGTAAGACATTAGTCAGGATTATGGCAATAGTGAACTATATTGCTCTGTATAGAAAATCTTTGTGCTGTATGGGTAGATCATACTGCAAATGCTTGTTTTATTTTCTTATATTTTAAGACAGATTATTCAGATGCTGAGTCTAAAAATAATAGCATAGTTAATGATATTTGGTTTAAGGCAGGAATGTTTCTGGATTAATTTATTCATCTTGCCAAGCTGCTGGGTCATATTGGCTCTTACTTCAATGCAATTGATATTTTATGACAAATCCTTTCGTAGCTGGAAATATGTAGTAGTTGTTACCGAAATATAAAACATTCTGTTTATATTTCCCTGAAATAATTTTACTGTTAACTGACAGCTTCTTGAGTGTTACTACAGCAGTGAACATGATTTATCATATTCCACATATTTAATCTAATGTAGTATTTTCAGCTAATAGCACCTGCAGACAGGCTAGTGAAATATTTATTTTAAAACCAATAATTATAATACTGCGTAGAAATAAGTCAAGTATTCAAGTTACTTCAGTCAATGTTAAATCATTCTGAAGTAAATGTTTCTAATAGTTAGAAATGTGTTGCAAGAATATTTGTTATTTTTGGAGTCTCTGCTGCATAAAGTCTTTTGGACTGAAATTCTGTGTATTAATTTATTCAATGGACATAATCAACTTCTACAGACATATTAAGAGCCACTTTAACTTGAACCCGAATCTGATGTGATTGGGTGCAATGCTGGTTTTGTACCTTGCCTGATTTTACTCTCCTATGAAGTCTGGGGATAGTGATAGTGGATGGGGTGTAAAACCAGTGTTCCGCCCAATCCCAAAGGATTTCTGGCAGGTTAGGATAAGGGTAAAATTGCCCCCAATTTTTTCAGCTCTATTACCTCCTCAATTCTGTGGAACGTAATGCTCAATGGGTTTGTGAGTAGAGGTGTGTCCAACTGCAACCAACACCAGCATAGCCGAGTTAGGGCGAATAGCCTGTTTCTGTGCTGTAAGTTTTACGTTAAAAAAAAGCAAGAGCAAACTTGGTGTCAGCTGTTACTTTTGTTACTGTCTGTATAAAAGTGTGTTTGACAAACCTCTCCTATTTGCTTGAAAGTTGATTATGAAAAAATAAACACTGCATTTATAGATGCCTCTTTCATACATCTCAGAAACATCTCAACATATTTCCCATACCATACTGTAGTAATTATGGTTTTGTTAACTGTTGGACTGTACCTTTAAGAATAGTCCTGTGACGTAAGATCACATGATCTGTGTAAACCAATGTGTTAGCAGCACGGGCTACCTCCACAGGCAGTGTAGATATAGAGATGGAGTTGAAAGCACACGTATAGTTACTGCTGGCTGTATTGTAAATAAACCTAATGTTTTCACTTAGAGTTGATCTGTAGACAACTTTCTATTACAAATAGGCGACAAGGCCACACTACAACAAACTGGCAATGAGGATAAATCAAGATAAATCGGAATTGGTATTGTACCTCGCCCAGCGATTGAAAGTATCAACATCCGTTTAAAATAACAGAAGATCTACTCACCCAAAATGCCACAATTTGGTATGATCGATCCCTTTGAGACAGCCACAGATGATTGGTCTCAGTATATAGAACATCTTGCGTTCTTCTTTCAAACGAACAAAATCACGGGGGAAGAGAAGAGGCGAGCGATCCTCGAGTACTTGTGACAGCAAAACCTGCAGTTTGATTCAAAGTTCGATGGCACCTAGTGCCCCAGATTCAAAAATTGGAGAATTGATGGGCCTCGTAAAGGGACACTTTCAACCCCAGCCCTCAGTCACGATGCAGAGGTTCCAGTTCAATTTGCGAAATAAGGCCCCGGGTGAGACAACTGCTAGCTATGTGGCGAATTTGAAGCAACTAATGGAACATTGTGATTTCAGTGAGACCCTGAACAACATGCTCAGAGATCGTTTAGTGTGTGGTGTGAAAGAAGACACTACTCAGAGAAGATTGGTGGCTGAAGTGAATCTGGATTTTAAGAAGGTGTTAGAAATAGCGCTGGCCAAGGAAAGAGCTGTAAGAGGTGAGGTGAGTGTGACTGCCCTTGACATCAAGGCAGCAGTTGACTGAGTGTGGCATCAAGGAGCCCTAGCAAAACTGGAGTCAGTGGGAA
The DNA here is from genome assembly GCF_964194155.1 of Cetorhinus maximus. NCBI lineage: Eukaryota > Metazoa > Chordata > Chondrichthyes > Lamniformes > Cetorhinidae > Cetorhinus > Cetorhinus maximus. The sequence goes on along the minus strand of NC_135902.1, from coordinate 32,596,361 downwards.
CCAGGGGAAAACTCTCCGCTGGTTAGAGTCATACCAAGCACAAAGGAAGATGGTTGTGGTTGTTGGAGGCCAGTCACCTCAGATCCAGGACATCACTGCAGGAGTTCCTCAGGGTAGTGTCCTTGGCCCAACCATCTTCAGCTGATTCATTCCATCATAAGGTCAGAAGTGGGGATGTTCGCTGATGATTGTACAATGTTCAGCATCATTCACAACTCCTCAGATACTGAAGCAGTCCATGTCCAAATGCAGCAAGACCTGGACAATATTCAGGCTTGGGATGACAAGTGGCAAGTAACATTCACGCCACATCAATGAGAGGCAATGACCATCTCCAACAAGAGAGAATCCAACCATCGCCCCTTGATGTTCAATGGCATTACCATCACTGAATCCCCCACTATCAACATCCTGGGGGTTGCCATTGACCAGAAACTGAACTGGACTAGCCATATAAATACTGTGGCTACAAGAGCAGGTCAGAGGCTAGGAATTGTGTGATGAGTAACTCACCTCCTGACGCCCCAAAGCTTATCCACCATCCACAAGGCACAAATCAGGAGTGTGATGCAATACTCCCCACTTGCCTGGATGAGTGCAGCTCTCAAGAAGCTTGACATCATCCAGAACAAAGCAGCCCGCTTGATTGGCACCACATCGACAAACATTCACTCCCTCCACCACCATCGCACAGTAGCAGCAGTGTGTACCATCTACAAGATGCACTGCAGGAATTCACCAAGGCTCCTTTGACAGCACTTTCCAAATTCACGACCACTACCACCTAGGAGGACAAGGGCCACAGATAGATGGGAATGCCACCACCTGGAAGTTCACCTCCAAGCCACTCACCATCCTGACTTGGAAATATATTGCCGTTCCTTCAGTCACTGGGTCAGAATCCTGGAACTCCCTCCCTAATAGCACTGTGGGTGTACCTACACCACATGGACTACAGGGTTCAAGAAGGCAGCTCACCACCACCTTCTCTAGGGCAACTAGGAATGGGCAATAAATGCTGGCCCAGCCAGCGAAGCCCACATTCCGTGAATGAATAATAAGAAAAGTGATTCACAAGCAATACAAGGGGTGCAAAATGGCATCGTACTCCAAATCGGGCAGGAACAGTCAGCCGAAAGTGGCGTGAAAAAGCGAGACTCTGCCGCTAACCGAAAAATAAGGAGAAATAATTTAGCAGCTAAGTCGAAGAACAACTTTAATCAATGTGGAAACAATTAGTATTTTAGCGGTTGGCAGTTTAAAAAAGTAGAATGTTACTTTTGTCACAGAGGTGGACATATAATGAGAGATTTGCAAAAAACAGAAGAAGCCCAATGAAATCTACAGTGTAGAAGAGCCTGAAACAACAAATTCTGATATTTATGCATTGTTTAACATGAAAGCTGGGAAGGCAGAGCCAATATTTGTTACAGTACGAGTGAATGGTAAACCAGTAAAAATGGAAGTAGACACAGGAGCTTCCACTACTGTGAATGCAGAACACACTTTCAGATATATAAATAATGGCGAACATCAATTAAATTTGGAACAAACCTCTGCCAAGTTGAAAATGTACACAGGCGAAGAAATCCAAGTAAAATGTATCAGCAGAGCAACTGTCCATTATAGAAACCAATCGGCACAGGACCAAGCCTTCTAGGGCGAAACTGGTTAAGGTAAAACACTACTGCATTCGCTGCTCCCAATGCGGTCTCCTCTACATTGGAGAGACCAAACGCAGAATGGGTGACCGCTTTGCAGAACACCTTTGGTCTGTCCGCAAGCATGACCCGGACCTCCCTGTCGCTTGTCATTTCAACAGACCACCCTGCTCTCATGCCCACATGTCCGTCCTTGGCCTGCTACAATGTTCCAGTGAAGCCCAATGTAAACTGGAGGAACAGCACCTCATCTTCCGACTAGGCACTTTACAGCCTTCCGGACTTAATATTGAGTTCAACAACTTTAGATCATGAATTGTCTCCTCCATCCCCACCCCCTTTCTGATCCCCCTTTTTCCAATAATTTATAATTTTTAATGTATTTTTTTAATATATGTTTTTCTTTTCCCACCTATTTCCATGATTTTTAAATGTATTTCCATCCATTGTTTTTTGTCTACCTTTTAGCCTATTTCGAGCTCTTCCCCCCCACCAGGGCTATCTTGCTCGTCCTGCTTTCTACCCTTAACGTCACCATTAGCACATTCCTCAGCTAATATCACCACCAACAACACCCCTTTGTCCTTTTGTCTATGACATCTTTGGCAATCTCTTCTTTGCCTTCACCTATCACTGGCCCTCTATCCAGCTCTACCTGTCCCACCCCCTTCAACCAGCTTATATTCCACCTCATTTCTATATTTCTTAGTTCTGATGAAGAGTCATATGGACTCGAAACGTTAACTGTCTTCCTCTCCGCAGATGCTGCCAGACCTGCTGAGTTTTTCCAGGTATTTTTGTTTTTGTTTCGGATTTCCAGCATCCGCAGTATTTTGCTTTTATCTTAAGGTAAAACAACCTTGATTGGCCAGTGAGATTTCAAAAGGATGCTGGAAGAGTTCATGTCTTGAAAAAGGCAAAGAATGGCAGAAAGAGCCTAGAGACGCCAAGGACCGCAACAGGATGAAAAAGGAGTGTGTAAGGACTCAACAACCTGAAGAAATGCAGTCTATCTTAAACAAAAACATGGAAGAACAGCGGAAGAAACTCAAGGAGACCCTGCCGAATGACAGAGTTCAAGACAAAGTGAGTAACCTTCACAAGGAAAAGGAAAACTTGTTGAAAGACCTTCACACACGACAAGATTCCCTCAGATCAAAGTTTGTGCCTCTGGAACAGTACGAAGAGAAACAGAAAGAATTCACCACCTCTCTGAACAAACTGAAGAACCAGTTGGCAGAGAATGTTCAAGTTTCAATCAATGTTCAAGTTTCCAGGAGGCAGCCAAAAGAGACAGGAGAGCTGAAGAATCAGCTACAAGAAGTCAAAGAGGCTTTGAAAACAAAAATCAGAGATCTTTCCAAGAGGCATGCAGATAATGACATTTTGGGAGACTCAGCTACTGAAGTAAGGCAAGTTGAGATTTCACCTGAGAGGAGACTGACTGACAGTGAAGTCAAAATGAAGGACGAGACTAAACTCTGCGGTAAAAAGAAGGCTCCGAAAAGACAATAAAATGGTGGCTAGTAACACCTATAAACACTCGAAAGAGGCAATAAACAAATTATTGAACTGTGCCTACTTTGATATTATTCCAGTCCCTCACAATGGTTTGTTGAATGATGATGCTGCAGATAAAATCAAAGAGGTACAAGTTACTTCCAAGGCCGTATCTGGAAAGAATTCTAGATGCTGTAGACAAATATGAACAAGTTAAGAGGTGATTCATTGGAGACCAAGCTTGCACGCTTTCATTACTACAGAATGACCCCCCACACGATGACAGGGACAACACCTGCAGAGTTGTTGATGAGACGCTGTCTTAGGACAAGACTGAGCCTAATATTTCCAAATTTGGAGGGGAAGGTGGAGAAGAGTCAAGGAAACCAAAAATCTGCGCATGACTTGCATAGTCGTGAGAGACAATTTACTGTTGGAGAAGCAGTATATGTGAAGAATCTCGTTGGAGCACCAAAGTGATTACTGGCTAAAGTAAATTCAGTGACCGGATCATTATCATACCATGTGGAAGTGGAAGGCCGGATCACCCATAAGCATGTGGACCATTTAAGAAAAAGAGAGATACCACAACAAGATATGGTTCCACCTGTAACCATTACTAAACCAGTGTTCCCTGTTGAAAATGCTCAACCAAGGACTGACCTGTCTGATGTCTCTGTCAGAGTGGACGATACTGAACTACAAGTGTCCACTGAGGTACCTGATGTTCATGCAGTTCCAGAGAATGTGGTTCCTGAAAAAGAATCTGAAGTTGTGGAGCTGCGACATTCCACACGAATCAGGAAACCACCTGAAAGACTGAACTTGAAAATTTCATGACCTGTGTAAATATTATAATGGCATGAAATAAATATACTTGTAAATACAATATGTACAGCAAAGTTAAAGGGGGAGGAATGTAATAATTATGGTTTGTTAAATGTTGGACTGTACCTTTAAGAATAGCTCTGTGATGTAAGATCATATGATCTGTGTAAACTAACGTGTTAGCAGCGCGGGCTACCTCCACAGGCAGTGTAGAGATAGAGATAGAGATGGAGTTGAAAGCACGTGTGTGGTTGCTGCTTGCTGTATTGTAAATAAACCTAATGTTTCCACCTAGAAAGTTATCTGCAGATCAACTCTATTACAAATAGGTGACAAGGCCACACTACAACACATACTTTGAAGTGCAGTGACTCCTATTAGATTGTATAGGATATCTTAACATTAAAATGAAATCTGCTACAGTATCACTGGCATGATGCGTTTTGACATGATTTACACCATTGTCATCCCATTTGTAAATAAATGGAAAAGGTTTGCTAAATGTTGCTTTATGAACACACAACTCTTTTAAATAACATAGCAGGTGCCTCTCCACATCAAAGCTATTTCTGCATGTCCATAAACATGACAGGACATCATTTTTTTAAATAATTAAACCACTAGGAATCTTCGTATATCTGAACTTTTTAAAATTTAGATTGAGGGAAGGAAGAAGACTCAGAAAAATGGTGTACATGTTTTGATAAACTTCAAAGGGAATTATTTCTGTTTTGTAAACTAGAACTTGGCTGGTTACACCTGTAACAAGGACAGGCACCTCACAAATATAATCCTACTGGTTGCTGGGAGCAGAAAAAGACTAATGGTAGTCCACTGAAGTACATACGCTTTGTAATTGAAAGTACAAGAATTTGCATATATTTGAATTTTATCTTTCCATTTACCAATGGTAATGAATATTCATTAACCTAAGAAGTGATGGTTATTTCTGAGAATTTCTCTGAGAATTTACAGGTTTCTTGGAGCTTTATAGTTTTCAAATTATGTTCTCCACATGAGAAGGTGTGAGCTAGCCACTCTTAGATGATGTACGGGCTCCAATATATGTAGAAGACTTAACTATTCCAAAAAATGGCTACAACATGCTACAGTTATTTTTAAAAATTTGTTCATAGGATGTGGGCATCAATGGCTAGGCCAGCATTTATTGCCTATCCCTACTTGCCGTTGAGAAGGTGGTGCTGAGCCACTTTTTTGAACCACTGCAGTCCATGTGGTGTAGGTATGCCCACAGTGCTGTTAGGCAGGGAGTGCCAAGATTTGGAACCAGGGGCAGTGAAGAAAAGGCGATAGTTCTAAGTCAGGAGGGTGTGAGACCTGGAGGGGAACATGCAGGTGGTGGTGTTCCCATGCATCTCCTGCCCTTGTCCTTCTAGGTGGTAGAGGGCATGGGTTTGGAAGGTCCTGTTGGTGAGTTGCTGCAGTGCATCTTTTAGATGGCACACATCGCTGCCACTGTGCATTGGTGGTGGAGGGAGTGAATATTTAAGGTGGTGGATAGGGTGCCAAAAATGCAGACCGCTTTGTCTTGCATATTGTTGAGCTTCTTGAGTGTTGATGGAGCTGCGCTCACCCAGGCAAGTGGAGAGTATTCCATCACACTCCTGACTTGTGCCTTGTAGATGGTGGACAGGACTCAGGAGATGAGTTACTCTCCACAGAATTCCCAGCCTCTGACCTGCTCTTGTAGCACAGTATTCATATGGCTGGTCCAGCTGAGTTTCTGGTCAATGGTAACTCTTGAAGATGTTGATAGCGGGGGATTCAGCGAAGGTAATGCCATTGAATGTCAAGGAGAGATGGCTGAATTCTCTCCTGTTGGAGATGGTCATTGCCTGGCACTTGTGTGGTGCGAATGTTACCTGCCCCTTATCAGTCCAAACCTGACTATTGTCCAGATCTTGCTGCATATGGTCACGGGCTGCTTCAGTGTCTGAGGAGTCACAAACCATGCTGAACATTGTGCATTCATCCACAAACATCTCCACTATAGAGAGGTGGTGGTGTTGTGGTAATTTCACTGAACTGGTATTCCAGAGATCCAGGGTAATGCTCTGGAGGCCCAGGTTCCAATCCCGCCACGGCAGATGGTGAAATTTGAATTTTAAAAAAATCTGGAATTAAAAGTCGAATGATGACCATGAAACCATTGGCGATTGTTGTAAAAACCCATCTGGCTCACTAATGCCCTTTAGGGAAGGAAATCTGCCATCCTTACCTGGTCTGGCCTAAATGTGACTCCAGTCCCACCAACAATGTGGTTGACTCTTAAACACCTTCTTAATTGGCCTCGCAAGCCACTCGGTTGTAATAAACCACTGAAAAATCTCAAAGGAATGAAACTGTACGGACCACCTGGCATTGAACAAGGCACCAGAAACGACAACGGCAAATTCAGCCCTGTTGACCCTGCAAAGTCCTCCTTACTAACATCTAGGGGCCAAAATTGGGAGAGGAGTCAAGCAACAGCCTGACATAGTCATACTCATGGAATCATATCTGACAGATCATGACCCAGACACCACCATCACCATCCCTGGGTATGTCCTGTTCCATTGGCAGGACAGGCCCAGCAGAGGTGGCGGCACAGTGGTATACAGTCGGGAGGGAGTTGCCCTGGGAGTCCTCAACATCGACTCTAGAACCCATGAAGTCTCATGGCATCCGGTCAAACATGGGCAAGGAAACATCCTGCTGGTTACCATGTACCGCTGTCCGCCCTTCCCACCACAGCAGATGAATCACTGCTTCTCCATGCTGAACAGCACTTGGAGGAAGCACTGGGAGTGGCAAGAGTACAGAATGTACTCTGGTGGGGGACTTCAATGTCCGTCGCCAAGAGTGTCTCATTAGCACCACTACTGATGGAGCTAGTCAAGTCCTAAAGGCCATAGCTGCTAGACTGGGTCTGCGGCAGGTGGTGAGGGAACCAGCAAGAGGGAAAAACATGCTTGACCTCATCCTCACCAACCTGCCTGCCGCAGATGCATCTGTCCATGACAGTATTGGTAGGAGTGAACACCACACAGTGGAGACAAAGTCCTGCCTTCACATTGAGGATACCCTCCATCATGTTGTGTGGCACTACCACCGTGCTAAATGGGATAGATTTCAAACAGATCTAGCAACTCAAGACTGGGCATTCATGAAGCGCTGTGGGCCATCAGCAGCAGCAGAATTATACTCGAAAACAATCTGTAACCTCATGGTCTGGCATATCCCCCACCCCAACATTACCATCGAGCTAGGGGATCAATCCTGGTTCAATGAAGGAGGGCATGCCAGGAGCCACATCATGCATACCTAAAAATGAGGTGTCAACCTGGTAAAGCCACAACATGCCAAACAGCATAAGCAGCAAGTGATAGACAGAGGTAAGTGATTCCACAACCAACTGAGCAGATCTAAGCTCTGCAGTCCTGCCACATTCAGTCGTGAATGGTGATGGACAATTAAACAACTCACTTGAGCAGGAGGCTGCACAAATATCCCCATCCTCAATGATGGGGGACCCCAACACGTCATTGCAAAAGATAAGGCTGGGGCATTTGCTACAATCTTCAGCCAGAAGTGCCGAGTGGATGATCCATCTCAGCCTCCTCCAGAGGTCCCCAGCATCACAGATGCCAGTCTTCAGCCAGTTCAATTCACTGTACATATCATCAAGAAACGGCTGAAGGTACTGGATACTGCAAAAGGGTATGGGCCCTGACAATATCACAGCAATTGTACTGAAGACTTGTGCTCCAGAACTTGCCACGCCCCTAGCCAAGCTGTTCCAGTACAGCTACAAAACTGGCATCTGCCCAAAAGCGTGGAAAATTGCCCAGAAAAGTCCTATACACAAAAAGCAGGACAAATGCAACCCGGCCAATTACCGCATCATGAGTCTACTCTTGATCATCAGTAAAGTGATGCAAGGGGTCTACAACACTGCTATCAAGCAGCACTTGCTTAGCAATAACCTACTCACTGACGCCCAGTTTGGGTTCAGCCAGGGCCACTCAGCTCTTGAACTCATTATAGCATTGGTTCAAACATGGACAAAAGAGCTGAACTCCTGAGGTGAGGTGAGAGTGACTGCCCTTGACATCAAGGCAGCATTTGACATAGTGTGGCATCAAGGAGCCCTAGCAAAACTGGAGTCAATGGGGATCAGGGGGAAAACTCTCCGCTGGTTGGAGTCATACCTAGCACAAAGGAAGATGGTTGTAGTTTTTGGAGGTCAGTCATCTCAGTTCCAGGACACCACTACAAGAATTCCTCAGGATAGTGTCCTAGGCCCAGCCATCTTCAGCTGCTTCATCAATGACCTTCCTTTCATCATAAGGGCTGATGTGGGGATGTTCGCTGATGATTGCACAATGTTCAGCACCATTCGCAACTCTTCACATATTGCAGCAGTCCATGCCCAAATGCAGCAAGACCTGGATAACATCCAGGTTTGGGTTGGCAGGTGGCAAATAACAGTCATGCCACACAAGTGTCAGACAATGTCCATCTCCAACAAGAGAGAATCTAACCATCACCCCTTGACATTCAATGGAATTACCATTGCTGAATCCCCCACTATCAACATCCTGGGGGGTTACCATTGGCCAGAAACTGAATTGGACTAGCCATATAAATACTTTGGTTACAAGAGCAGGTCAGAGGCTAGGAATTGTGCAGTGAGTAACTCGCCTCCCTCCTTCTCAAAGCCTGTCCACCATCTACAAGGCACAGGTCAGGAGTGTGATGGAATATTCTCCACTTGCCTGGATGAGTGCAGTTCCAACAACACTCAAGAAGCTCGACACCATCCAGGACAAATCAGCTCGCTGTATTGGCACCACATCCACAAGCATTCACTCCCTCCACCACCATTGCATAGTGGCAGCAGTGTGTACCATCTACAAGATGCACTGCAGGAACTCACCAAATTTCCTTAGACAGCACCTTCCAAACCCACGACCGCTACCATCTAGAAGGTCAAAGGCAACAAATACATGGGAACACCACCACCTGTAGGTTCCCCTCCAAGTCATTTACCATCCTGGCTTGGAAAAATATCACCGTTCCTTCAATGTCGCTGGGTCAAAATCCTGGAACTCCCCCCCTCACAGCACTGTGGGTGTACCTACACCACAGGGACTGCAGCAGTTCAAGAAGGCAGCTCACCACCACCTTCTTAAGGGCAATTAGGGATGGGCAATAAATGCTGGCCAAGCCAGCGAAGCTCGCAACACTTGAATGAATAAAATAAAATTTCTGACCTTATGATGGAGGGAAGGTCATTGATGAAGCAATGCAAGATGGTTGGGCCTAGGAGTAGACTGATGAGGCAGTAATTGGCCAGGTTAGATTTGTCCTGCTTTTTGTAGACAGGGCTGGACAATTTTCAACATTGCTGGGTAGATGCCAGTGTTGTACAGGAACAGTATGTCTAAGGGTGCAGCTAGCTCTGGAACACAAGGCTTCAGTACTATTGCCAGAATGTTGTCAGCGCCCAGAGACTTTGCAGTATCCAATTCGGAGTTAGTGGCAAAGTTGCTCCTCACAAGATTGCCTGCTTTTTGGCCTATTTATTGGCCACTGAATTTTCTGGTGTCACTTCCGTCAAACACAGAAACTTGCTCAAGCATGGATGGATATTTTGGAATGAAGTAGTGATGATGATGTGATGCCATCCATTGTATAGTACCACTTCAGAAGCAATGGATTTAACACTGGCCCATACATACCAGGCTACCAGCATTGTCAGGTGCTAAAAATGCGATAGTAACTTTAAGCGGCAACTTTAATGCAGAAAAGGACACGTTACATGATTTCCTTTATTAATAGAATTTCAATTTACAAGCAGAGACAACTCTATGGTCACATTTTGGGATACTGCTTGGCTCTTTAAGTTGCTGCAGGTGTAGGGAACCAGCAAGGGCATCTTAATCATTTTAACACTTTAATGGAGAGTTCCCAAACAAAAGCGGTAATTCCACTTGGATCCCTTCTTTGCCACTTAAACAAAGCCGACACCAGAAATTTATCAGGGATCAGTGCCAGATAATGAGAGAGGACAAGTCACATTTCATGCAGAAAGTGAAATGTTTTCAGTGGTAGGCAATAGGGATTTTTTTTTCTATTCAATAGGATACTTTCTGTCAAAAAATCCTTCACAACTGCAAAAATGGTTACCACATGCCAAAGATCATTTTCACTTTGATAAGCAATAATTTTTAATGCTTTTTTTGCCCAATTTTAACATCCACCAATCAAAATGATATCTTGTGGTTGATTTTATGAAACCAGAACTTGACAATAGGATGACAGAAAACCAGCCAATCACAATGCATTATAATCCTGCTTTAATACCACTTGTAATAAGGCTGCTTTTATACACTTCAAGGATCTAAATTGCCACTTAACTGTGTAGTGTGCAAGCGAGTTCATTTCTTGTAGTTATGGCTCTGTATTCACTTCATAAAACCAGATTTAATGATGGCATGCAGCTGATACTAGATGGTAGTGCTGTTAACAACGAGAACTTACACAGGATGAAAAAGACTTGGCTAGGCTACAAAATTAATATGAAGTACCAACCAAGGACAGATATGGAAATGATAGGCATATACATTATAACTTTAAACAAACTGTGATAAAAGTGCCCTGTGGCATGATAGAACACTATTCTTAATTCAAAGTTAATTTGTTCAACTTTTAAAAAATATTTGTCCATGGGATGTGAACATCCCTGGCAATGCCAGGATTTATTGTCCATCCCTAATTCCCTTCAGAAGGCGGTGGTGAGCTGCCTTCTTGAACTGCTACAGTCCATCTGGTAAAGATACAATCACAGTGCTGTTAGGAAGGGATTTCCAGGATTTTGACCCAGCAAAGATGAAGGAACAACAGTTATATATATCTCCAAGTTAAAGTGGTGTATGCCTTGGGGAGGAACTTGCAGGTGGTGGTGTGCCCATGTGTCTGTTGCCCTTGTTCTTCTAGGTGGTAGAGGTTGCGAGTTTTGGAGATGCTGTTAAAAAGGCATAGGAGAGTTGCTGCAGTGTATCTTGTCAATGGCACTACACTGCATGGTGTGCCTGTGTAGATTTTTTCCTCTTGTTGGTTTCCTCCCAATCTGCTGAAGGACCAGTCTGGCAGATATGTCCTTCAGGACTCGGCTAGCTTGGTCAGTAGTAGTGCTAGCGAGCCACTCTTGATGATGGGCATTGAAGCCCCCACTGAGAGTACATTTGTGCCCTTTCTACCCTCAGTACTTCTTCCAAGTTGTGTTCAACCTGGAGGAGCATTGATTCATCAGCTGAGGGGGAACAGTAGTTGGTAATCAACAGGAGGTTTCAGTACCCATGTTTGACCTAACCTTGTGAGGTCTGGAGTCGATGTTCAGGACTCCAGGTCAACTCCCTTCAGACTGTATACCACTGTGCCATTGCCTCTGCTGGTTCCTTCCTGCTGGTGGGACAGGGGGTACCCAGGGATGGTGATGGAGGTGTACCTGGAACATTGGCTGTAAGGTATGATTTGGTGAGTATGACTATATCAGGCTATTGCTTGACTAGCCTGTAGGACAATTCTCCCAATTTTGGCACAAACCCCAGATGTTAATAAGGGCGACTTTGAGGGTTGATGGTGGAAAGGCTTTGGGGAATCAGAGGGTGAGTCACTCACTGAAGAATGCCAAGCCCCTGACCTGCTTGTCCAGTTAAATTTCTGGTCAATTGTGTCCCCAAGATGTGGATACTGGGGAAATTTCATGATAATGCTGTTGAACCTCAAAGGGAAATGGTTAGAATCTCTCTTATTGGAATGCACATTTCCTGGCACTTACGTTACTTACCACTTATCAGCACAAGCCTAAATGCCATGCAGGTCTTGCTGCTTATCAGCATGAACTACTTCAATTACAAAGTGTTGCGACTAGAACTGAACACTGTACAATCGTCAGTGAACATTCCCATTTCTGACCTTATGCTGGAGGGAAGATCATTGATGAAGCAGCTCAGGATGGTTGGGCCCAGGACAATGCCCTGAGGAACTTTTGCAGCAATATCCTGGGCTGAGATGTTTAGCCTCCAGCAACGCAGCAACCACAACCACCTTCCTTTGTTTTAGGTACAAATCCAGTTAGTGGAGAATTTTCCCCTGATTTCCATTGATTTCAATTTTACAAGGACTCCTTGATGCCACACTTTACCCAATACTGCTCTGATGTCAAGGGCAGTCAATCTCACCTCACCTCCAGAATTCAGCTCCTTTGTCCATGTTTGGACCAAGGCTGTAATGACGTCTGGTGCAAGAGGTCCTGTGGGAACCTAAACTAAGTGAACAGTGAACAGGTTACTGGTGAATAAGTGTCGCTTGATACCACTGTTGTTGACACCTTCCATCAATTTGCTGATGATTGAGTGTAGACTGATGGTGTGGTAATTAGCCGACGGCTGAATTGGATTTTTTCTGTTTCTTGGGAACAGGACATACTTGGGCAATTTTCCATTTAGGTAATTGCCAGTATTGTGACTGTGCTGGAGAGCTTGGCTGAAGGTTCAGCTAGTTCAGAAGAACAAGTCTTCAGCACTGCAGATGGGATATTATTGGGGCTCATAGCCTTTGCTGTGTGCAGGGCTCTCGGCCATTTCTTGACATCATGTGGAGTGAACCGATTTTGCTGAAGACTGGTTTCAGGGATGGCAGTGACCTCAGGAGGCGACCGAGGTGGATCATTCACTCAGCACTTCCGCCTAAAGATGGCTGCAAACTTCACTACTCAAATAGTGGGCTCTGTCATTATTGAGGATTGAAATGCCCATAGGGCCTCCTCCTCTGGTTAGTTATTTAATTGCTCACCAACATTCAAGGCTGAAGGAGGCAGGACACCAGAGCTTTGATCTTCTTCGCAGATTATGGGATCATTTAATTCTATCGAGTATGAGCCTTTTCTGCTTGATAACATGCATGTATTCTGTGTTGTCACTTCAGGTTGGCACCTCATTTTTAGGTGTGTCTGGTGCTGGTCCTGTCGTGGTCCCCTACACTCCTCATTGAATCAGACTTTGTGATAATAGTAGAGCCAGGGATATGCCAGGTCATGAGTTTTCAGGCTGTGATGGCACACAGAACCTCCTGGATGTCCAGTTTTCAGCTGGTAGATCAGTTCTGAATCTATACCATTTAGCACAGTGGTAGTGTCACCAGGGTGACCAATTGTCTCAGCATTTCCGGGACCTTTCTGTAAATTGGCCTTTAGTCTTGCGTCCTGGGTCAAGCAAAAGACATGTTTTGCTTTGGGCATGGGAGGTTCGGGGCTAAACTGTGGGTGTCTGGGGACGGGGCGGGTGGGGGGGATGTTAAAACGGGATGGGAACGGCAGGCAGCAGCTTCAGGATTGGAGTTGGTTGCATGTCTATGGCCCTCCCTCCCCCACTGCCCTGAATGTTTCCCCAACAACCCCCACTCCACTCTCACAGATTCACCAGCACCCACATAGTGTATCCCTTATTTTTTTGAACCAGAGATGGTCACCCTGAGTGGCACACAACACAATGAAATGTCTCTTCTATGTAAAGATGGAACTTTGTCTCCAGGAGGACTGTGCGGTTGATCACTCCTACAAATCGTCTCATGGACAGATGCATTTACAACTGGTGCATTGGTGAGGGTGAGGTCAAGTAGGTTTTTCCCTCTTGTTGGTTCTCTGCCATCTATGTCCTTCAGGACTCAGTCAGTTCAGTCAGTAATGGCACTCAGTGATGGATATTGAAATCCCCCACCCAGAGAATATTTTGTTAGTGAGGAGCACTTTGCAGGATTGTATGGGCTGGGATTGCCTTTGCTTTGTCCAAATCCTAGATGAAAGCTGGGTGATGCGTCCAGGTTTATTTTTCTTTTTCGTAGCAGTTTGATACAACTGAGTGACTTACTTTCTCATTTCAGAGGCCAGTTAAGAGTCAGCAACATTGCTGTGGGTTTGGAGTAACATATAAGCCAGACAGGATAAGGATGTCAAATTTCCTTCCCTAAAGGATAATAGTGAGCCAGATGGGTTTTTATGATAATCCAGTTGTTTCATGGTCACCATTACTGATTCTAGCTTTTTATTTCAGATTTTATTTAATTAGCTGAATTTAAATTTCCCAGTTGCTTGTGTGAGATTTTAACTCATCCAGGCCTCTGCATTACTAGTCCAGTAATATAACCACTATGTTACCATACTGTGCATTCCCTGATAATTGAATTGTCTTATAAAAAATGTAGAATTTAGTGCATTATTTAATTCAAATTCCCTACTGGTGGCTCAGTATATTCTAATTCTGTTAATTCTAAAATCTGCCATTATAAAACCATGATGAACTTCTGATGGATAGTTTTGAATTACCAGCAATTCCTTGTTGCAATTGCAAAATGTTTGAATTTTAAAACTGCCCATTTACAATATGTTAATCCTTATTGTTCTCATGGTTCTGGGGAAAATTGGCTCACAGTTGGAGGACAAGGAGTTGTACCTTCCCAGGAGATACCATTAACAACACATGAAATCAGATCTGTTCAATGAATTGAAAGACAGCACTTAAAAGGTGTTGAATGAGGAAATTGAAGAGGTGTGCAGATGACTGTGTAAACCAAGTGTTAGGTACCATATTAATCATACATTAACATGTCCATGCACACTAATTGTGCACAATTGCTGAATAACTCATGCCTTAACTATACAATACCCAAAGGGCATATCACAAGGTAATTATGGATGAGGAAGATTATTAGTTCCTGCACCCGGATGCACCATAAAGTTTCCTCGACCCCTCCCCCATTGCAAACTCCAATTGTTTCCTAAATGCATCCAGAATTTTAGACTTCCTCACTTTAGAGAGAAATCTATTCCAATTGCAATTATTCACTGTGCCCCAAGAAGTCCTTGATATGTCAAAATTACATTTGACTAGTTTGAACCCTTGTCTTAATCACAAAAAATTAAAGTAACATGCAAATTCACATTTTCAAATCCCACTTTATGTAAACCTTCATAAGGTCACCTCTCATATTTAAAACAAAATTCATTCTTGGGATGCAGACAGCACACATCTTAGAAGCATAGGGAGTCTCCTGATGACATATTTCCAGCATGCAGAGAATTGTGAGCAGCCAGTTGCCTCCCCTGTCAGTAGCAGTTCTGAGGTACCAAGTGCTGCATCCCAAAACATTGAATCATGCACATCGCTCTGTAGCACCAGTACGGTCAGTACAGTCAGAGGTTTCTGATATAGGTAATTTTATTAATTCGATACCGCAGGGATTTTGACAAGAGTGTTCATCCACCGCTTCTGAGCCCTAACCTAATAAGCGCCTGGGAGTGGGACACCCAGGGAAGGGATGGGAAGGTGTTCATTAAAAGAAAGCAGTGAAAATGTGAGAAAAGCAAATTAAACATGCTGAGCAGAAGAACACAAACATTTGCCTGGAAATTACTACTGTCAGCATTAACCGACAAACCCTTAACCCATTTGTGTAACATTCTCTGTATGATGTAACACAAAATGACAAACCTTTTACTTGTCATTATTTTAGTGCACAGAATAGAAAATGTTAATGAAGGCAAACAGAAAAAGCAACTATCTGCTTAGCTATTGAAAACTTGCCCATGGTGAGTGTAATAGCAAATTGTGGAGCTCATAGGAGAAGAACCGGGCAATAAAGACCCTCATACATAAGTCTCCCGGGCTGCATTTCTTGTTCTGCTGCAGGTATCTGCTCTGTGCTTAGTCCTTATGGTTTTCCATGGATAACTGCTGCTCCTCATTGAGGTACATGTTTCAGTCTTGGCCCGCATTGGAATACTATGCCTGATGCAGCACACTAATATCATTTTCTGGACCCAGTCAACTTCCTTAGTGGTCCACCCATTTTCTTTATGAAGCTTCTGTTTAACCCATACTTCTGTATCATTACTGGAGTATGGCGGCTGTGTCATTAGCCATGGCAGCATAACGTAGTCCATTTCCCCAAGTGGCCAGCCTTCCCTTCTTTCTTTGTCTTCAAAGAGTCATCAGATTTTCCTCAGGATGAACACATCGTAAGATTTATCTTGATATGTATAATTTTGTGGCATGGCTTACGTACGACTTTTTAAATACTGAAATGGAACAGCCGGTAGATGTGGACAACATACATAAAGCAAATGATATCCTGTAGCTTGGGAATGGGTGTATGATGAAACACAGCACCAGTCACTTGCTTCATGCAGCAGTGGATTGCATAGTGACTGGCCTAAGTGACATAAGAGTTGAGGGCATCTTCACTGCAGTGTGGATGGTTGACTGTGAACATTGTCTTCAAGAAGCAGATGGTAAACTTCAGTCACAGCCTCCCTACTGAACAGAACCCTTATCATGTATAGGTCCTCCATCATGTTCAGGTGGGTGCCATTGACCCATCCCCTGAGGAAGTTGGTTCCATGACCAGTTTGCCTCTCCACTGCTGCGTCACCCTCTCCTCCAGTTCCTGCTGGAGTGTGAAGAAGCTACTATTTGGCTTAAGAATCCATAACATTATTCACTTCTGAGTTTGCTTTGCTGATGCATCCAAATATGATCGATCACTTGAATAACTAATGTCCATTCTGACTCACATGTCAACATGTTGCTCATAACATAAGAACATAAGTAATAAGAGCAGGAGTAGGCCATTTGACCCCTCAAGCATACTCCACCATTCTATAAGATCTGGTCTGATCTGGTCATGGCCTTAACTCCACTTTTCTGTCTGCCCTTCCCCCCACCATAACCTTTGACTCCCGCGTAGATCAAAAATCTGTCTAACTCAGCCTTGAATATATTCAATGACCCAGCTTTCACTGCTTTCTGGGGTAGAGTAGAGAATTCCCAAGATTAATGGTCCCCCCCGAGGGAAGAAATTCCTCCTCATTTCCATCTTAAATGGGAGACCCCTTAATCTGAAACTGTGCCCGCTAGCTTTAGATTCCTACCCTGCCAACACTTACCCTCAGAATCTGGCCTGGATTTTCATCCTCAAGGCAGGTAGTGGCAGTCAGGAAAACTCCCAGCTAGGCCCACCAGTCTTTGGAGGAAGTGCCTGCAAGGACAGGATTTTCAGGTGGGTGGGGTGGGGGTGGGGGGTGAGTATGGGCTGGGGTCGGGCCAGCCGACCCAGGGAAAGGGTTGGAAACAGCCACTGGGGCTGCCGGGTGCAGAGCCTGGCTGTTTAAAAAACCCGCCTCGGTGCTGTGGAACTTCATTCCATTTAAAATAAAAACAGGAAGGTCCTCCAGCCCCCACCCATCACACCCTCCCTCCCCATACACTCCCCATGCTCCATCCATGCTGCCTCATGCCCAGGTATGCCCCCCAATGGCCTCGCATGCCCCCATGTCCCCAAACAATCCCATGGCCCCTCATATGCCCTCTGCCAAGCTATGATACTTCCACGCCCATTGACCCATTATACACTCTATAGAACCAATGAAGTCCATAGTGACAATAGGATGTGTAAAAAAAAAAGGCTTTAAAAACAGTCAGTCATTCATTCATAACTTTACACTATGTTAAAAACTTCTTTTTACTAGAAGTCAATAAACATGTCAATATCAAGACCCTTTAAAGTTTCAGTAGCTGAAACTGCAAGCATTTGAAACCTCTTAACCTTGTGTAAACACACATTGTGCATTTGACAGCAGAAATCAGAGACACAGAGCTGTCAATCAAGCAATGTTTTCTCTGGGGCTCAATTGTTTCAATAGGATGGATTTCTGGGCTCTCAGCCAAGCCTCATGTATTCTTGGCTGAGAGCCCAGTCATCCATTTGCATACTAAAACACCTAGCCCCAGGGAAAATATTGCTTGATTGACAACTCTGGCCCTCTGATCTCTGCTGCCAATTTCACAGTGTTTATTTACACCAAGGTTAAGAGGTTTCAAGTGCTTACAGTTTCAGGTATTGAAACTTAAAAGTCTGCATGATTGACACTTTTATTTCCCTATAGTAATAGAACTTTCATTTTAACATAGAAGTGAATAGTGCTATGCATTCTTAAGCCAAATGGTAGCTAATCTCTCATCATGAGAGATTAGGTCGATTAGGCCTGTATTCACTGAAGCTTAGAAGAATGAGAGAAGATTTCATTGAAATGTATTAAATGCTGACAGGGTGGGACAGAATGGATGCAAGGATGATGTTTTCTCTAGCTGCGGGGTCTAGAACAAGGAGTCACAGTCTCAGGATACTCGGTAGGCCATTTAGGCCTGAGATGAGGAGAAACTTCTTCACTCAAAGGGTGTTGAACCTATGGAATTCTCTACCACAGAAGGCTGTGGAGGCCAAGTCATTGAATATACTTAAGAAGGGAACAGATAGATTTCTAGATTCTAAAGGCGTCAAGGGGTATGGGAAAGAGTAGGCATGTGGCGTTGGGAAAGATGATCAGCCATGATCATATTGAATGGCGGAGCAGGCTTGAAGGGCCGAATGACCTACTCTTGCTCCTATTTTCTATATTTCTATGTTTCCCTACTTTTACACTCCATCCTCCTTGCAATGAAGGTCAAGATTCCTTTAGTATTCCTAATCTCTTGCTCTACCCACATGCTAACCTTTTGTGGTTTGCGTACTAGGACACCCAGCTCCTTCTGTACAGCAGCATTCTGCAGTCACTTTCAATTTAAATGATATTCTGCTTTTTATTTTTCCTACCAAAATGCATAACCTCAGCTCCCACATGATACCCCATCTGCCAAACATTTGCCTATTTACTGAACCTATATATACATAACCCTTTGCAGCCACTTTGTGTCCTCCTCACTGCTTGCTTTCCCACCTATTTTGGTATCATCAGCAAATTTAACTACTGTACCCTGTGCCCCTTTATCCAAGTCAATAATATAGATTATAAATGGTTGAGGCCCCAGCACTGATCCCAATGGCACCCCACTAGTTACAGTTTGCCAATCTTAAAATGATTCATTTATCTCGACTCTGTTTCCTGTTAGTTAGCCAATCCTCTCGCCATGCTAATATATCACCCCCAACAGCATGAGCTTGTATAGTAGGCTTTTATGCAGATCTTATCGAATGACTTTTTAGAAATCCAAACACACTGATTCCTCTTTCTCCACCCTGCATGTTACATCCTCAAATAACTCTAATAAATTTGGAAGTACAGAACTTGAGTGTGGCTAAAAAAAAACAGATTTTTTGTTGAAGCTTTTTGTCTTGCACTCATCAAGATAATTCACAAGAATACCAAATGTAAAGGGAACAACAATTTAATCTGTATGAGAACAGTGTGCTGATTGGCTGGCAAGTGGACTCAGATTGGTAGAGGCATTGCCATGGAGAATGCACCAGTTGGCAGCGACTGACTGTTAACTGCCAAGCATTGTTTGAACTTTAAACCAGGCAGCTTGACACTAATTGGTCAAGACATTGCCCTGAGGCAATTCACTAGAGTCAGAGTCCACTTGCCAACCAATCAGCACTTTGTTCTTGTGCAGTATAAATTGTTGTTTCCTTTACATTTGGTATTCTTGCGAATTGTCCTGATGGGTGCAAGATGAAAGGCTTCGACAAAAAATGTCCCTTTTCTTCAGCCACACTAATAAATTTGTCAAGCACAATTTCACTCTGCTTGATTGTATTATGACTGTTTAAAAATGTCCTGCTATTGCTTTCTTAATAATGGATTCCAGCATTTTCCCAGTGACAGATGTTAGGCTAATTGGCCTATAGTTTCCTGCTTCCTACCTCCATCCTTTCCCGAATAGGGGCGTTACATTTGCAGTTTTCCAATCTGCTGGGACCTTTCCCGAATCTGGGGTATTTTGGAAGATTACAGCAAATGCATCTATTAACTTTGTAGCCACGTCCTTTAATACCCTAGTCTGCAGGCCGTCAGATCCAGGGGTCTTGTCAGTCTTTGGTCCCATTCGTTTTCCTAGCATACCTGCTGCTGCTCAATTCTTCAGGATATTCTCAGGACATGCCTTCAAAAAGGTTTCAAGCTCCTTAACAAGCACTTTACTTTTTTCTTTTCATTAATTTACTAACATTCATTCCAGGCTATGAGCAAGACTTGAAATAACAGTAATAATGGAAAAAAAAAAGTCTGGTACCACATTCTACCAGTCTTGCTTATTATCATCTGCTTTTTTATTCAAATTAATACCCAGAGGAAAAGATATCTCATAATCTCCAGATTCAATATAATGTGCTATTAGGCTCTGTTGGGAAAGGACAAACACTAAGTCTGGGTTTAAGTTTATAAATAATTTAGTGCAGTTGGCAGCCATCTGACCTCTGGGAGAGGTAAATTCCACGAGCAGTTCATGTGAAGAATCAAAAATGTTGTGTCCTCAGCTGAAGTTCTGCCTACTTGTAGCAAGAGAAAGTCTTAGACTACAATCACGCTGACTGCACTTATAAAATAAAGACATGGTCATGTGATACTGTGACCTAATTTTAATTCTCCGGAAGAATCATTTAATTAGAGGTTTAGAGCATTTAATTCAAATGAACTGGATGCCTTGTTCATTTATTTAAAAAAATTGGGACTCATGTACTGTCATTCTTTTTGATATTACTGGATTTTAAATATATCATGTCATTTCAATTTTATATGTAAAGGGTTACATAATCAAATCCCTTCCAGAAAGAATGCTTCTGTTCTCTGCTTCAATCAACTATTATCACTGTCATGAAACCAATGCCTTGTAAGTAAACACTGCCTAAGAGGCAGGGTCTGGGTACAGGTAAGCAGGGGCAGACAGCTGTACCTGTCTTAACCTCATGCAGTTGAATGTGCTCTCATAGACAGTAGGTGTTCCATTCCACATCAAATTAAAAAAGCAAAGTTTTCAACATATATTAATTCAGCAGGTTGTTAGTAGAATTGTCAAATTGAAGAATGCAGCTTCTTTGAATCACTTGATTGTAAATGTTGGATTTAAGTGCAAAATCCCTAATTAAAGTCCATTTTGAAGTGTGCTGACACTGCCACAATAAATTACTACCATCTCTTTCTCCTGTAAAATTGCAATCAATCACCCAATCTGTAAACCATCAGTCAATAAAGATTGTGCTGTCTAGCTCCAATGCACCTGATGATAGAATGCTGAACAAGTGTGAATATATATGTCAGAGCTCAGAATTTCTGAGGCAGGCAGGGTCATTGCTTCATCTATGATTAAAAGCTATGCACCTACCCCAAACATTTGTCGCAGGTCAGGGTCTCTGAATCGGAAGGGGATGTTGGAGACATGTAACCTTTTGGGCTGCTGTTTCTCTGTGGTCTCTGATGACTGTAGCTGCTGTGACGAATCTGTCTGTGCGGCTTCATCTGTCTGCTGGAGGAACGGCAAAAGGAAATGATAAAATGACAGGCAAGTTCAAGTAAAATGCAAAGCATGCCAGCCATGACATAGAAGTGAGGTTTAGGTCAGGTGAGGCATTCTCATTCCCAGAATAGCCATTTTGAATCCAAATTGCCTGTCAAATTGAACAAGCCATATTTGCATGCCTTCCCCATTAGTCACGGTCCCTTTCCTTCTCCTATTCTCTTTTAGGATACAATCTACTTAATGCTGGAACGTGCATTGTTCCGTACTACCCAGGGAACAACAACAAAGGACAATTTCAGTGTTGATAGGTCACTTGCAAAACAAAATTCAGATATGAAAATAGTGTTCATTAGGAACTGGACTATGCGCAAACATGTAAAATGGTCCTTTACATCCACAGTGATTACATGAAACTAATTGTTCCATTTTCTAATAGCTTGAAAAACTACGTGATTTACTTTCTGATCATATGGCAAACCAATTAGAAATAGGATCTAAAGGATTCTCTGTGTATTTTGAACAGGTGCTGATGAGCTTTCAACAATCATCACATTTACAAATCTAATAAAGGTGATATTTTCATTCAGTTCTGGGTCCATCTTCATGATTAAAAACATTTCTTCACAGAAAAGAGCATCATGGGCCCAGCATTGCTACATGAACTAATTGTTATCTTTAATGCAATTCCATATTTTAGAACTGAGCAGTATGTCAGAAGGTTTCGGAATGCAGTGCATTTCATTAAGTGGCAGAGGAAGGTATTTGTATGATTATTGTAACTTATACAATAGCTGTGTCCTCTACAGCAATGTGATAATGCCAATATGAATGCTGTTTTAGCCAAGGACCATATTTGGCCACAGCAAGTTGCACCATCTGACCAGGATTCAGACTGCCATACTGCTCCACAATTACATTTCAGCTAAACATGAGTGGAAAATATCAAGTTACCTGGTGCGGGGGAGAGGGTTGGGGATGGGAGGGTGGCCATCAGGAATGGTGTGACATAAGACACTTCAATCAAGTTAAACTTGTACATCAATTGTATTAAAAGAAACAACCTTAGAAATAATGCATGCTGAGGAAATCATTACTTTCAAGTGGCATATTGAAAACCCAGCCTGAATTTTCACTCCCGAGTCAGGATTGCAAAATTGGGAAAGTTCCCGCCTCCACAAACCCCATTCAGGTCAAAGTGCCCCAGGTGGTCAGATTTTCATTCCAGGAGGGTGGGGATGGAGTCAGAGGGGTGGGCATCACCCCTAGAAACAGGGCGGAGGCAAATGCAGGGGCTGCCGGGTGTTGGAGCATGCTATCAGAAAGGCCTATCATTGTGCTCTGGCACTTTGTCTCAGCTGTAAAGAAAAAAGTGAAAAACAGCCCTCTAGTCCTCAATCACTTCACACCCCCTCACCACCCCGTACCCTATCCATGCAAACCCATACCAACTCATGCCCCCGCCCACCCTAATGGCCCTTTATAGACCCTCTGCCACTAAGTGCCAACTCATGCCAACCCATGCACCCCCACCCACCACCTTTTTCCTTTACACACTTCATACCAACTCACCCAGTATGTGCAGACCTCAAGACTGATTGTGAGATGAAATAAAATAAAGTTTTATACGTCTATTGATGCCCTCATTATTTTATCTAAAAAACTCACATTGATAGAAAAACCCATTCACTACATTTAAATGCCTTCAACTATTTCATCCCTTTTGAAAACAAGCATTTTTATTCATAGCCCCACATCAAAGGCTTTATAACCACTTAGAGCTGTCAATCAAACTGTGACAATAATAGGTTTGGAATCAGTCATGCAGCCCTCAATGATTGCCCTCAAGCTTATGTCAACAGATAGAGTGAAATGGCAAGCAATGATTTCTTTTAAAACTACAGGTTAAAAAAAAAATAACAGCCAGGAGATTTAAATGCCTTAACAGCTTGGCAGTACCAATGAGTTTATCCAATCTTTTACATGCATTCATGTCTACTTTTAACAATTCCAAAGGGCACTTGACCTTTCTTGATGGGCACTTGAGCTCGCCCAAAGGTGTCCCTGGACCTATCCAAAAGGGTACCCTAACTCTCCAAACAAATCCTAGAGGTTTAGTACATCTCATGAAAAGTGTAAAGCTCACAAGTTCGGTGGAATTTTATGCCGGCAGGATTTTACGGTCTTACTGAAGTTAATGGACTTTTGAATGGCTCGCTGCATCTTACAGCCCTGGCCCCCACCACAGGGCTGTAGAATTCCGCCCTGGTGTTTTGGACATCTCCTGAACGAAAATTTGATCTGTTTGAAGGCAGCTGCATTTCTACATGTGCAGCTGCCTTTGTGAAGCACAGATGTGCAAACTGCACCCCACCCCAGTTTTGCCCCCCCCCTCCCCCAACGAAAATGCTGGGTTCGGCAACAGGACTTACGGAATCAGGGCTCTGGTGCCATTTTGAATAAGCCGGGGACCTCTCCATCCCCATGAAAATTCAGACACTAGTATCGAAAATCCTCCACGTAGTCCAGATATGATGGTAGAACTGAGTTAAATTCAGTTATGAAGTGAGAGAGCTAGACTGAGCCCTGGCACCACAGCCTCTGCAACATCCACACTCCAGAGTACCCAAGCTCGAGCTGTCAGTGTAATGATCATGTGCAGTTGTATTTTTTGTGATTCTGCATAAATTATTAGGTCTTCAATATATTTAAATAAACTTAATTTAGTGTTATTTTTATTTTGATCAGTGGCTCATGTGCCTTAAAACCTGACCATATTTTGCTGCCGCATGATCTGCTTTTCAAGCAACGCTTTCGGCTTTACTGTTTTTATTATTTCCTAATTCAGTGAGACTGAAGACATGGTACGTTTGGTTTCGGATAGTTGGGCTCAATTGAGATTTGTCTCATGAAGCTGTAACGTGATGGGATGTCAGCTACCCACACCCTCCTGTGTGTCAGCAACAATGGAGAGTTTATGCTCGAGCTGGAACAGTTAGCTTGCAGGCTACAAAAGATCAGACGCACAAGGTGGTGGCTCAAACATGAAAAGAAACTGTGATCAACTGTAACAATGCTTGGACACTGAGGATAAAGTGGCTGATAAGATACTTGATCTGGTACCTTGTATTTCAGAACACCAGCACAGTCTTCCATTATTATTTCAACATAACGGAGGGTTTGTGTAATTCACAGGAACCCCCTGACTTGCACAGTTAAGTTTAACGAAAATAAAACTCTTGATATTGCACTTATTCTACAGGCTGTGAGATTCTGTTTAAACTGCACACTTGCTAATTAATAAAGGTTTTTTTTTAAAGCTTGTATTAAAATTTTGCTGCATTGCAGCTCGTTTGTGTGTGTGTGTGTGCACATCACTCAAAGAATGACAGGCTAAGGATGTCATGATGCTGTAATATGTAAAAACCCAATATGACAATCAACAGAATCCGGTTTTCCTTGTTATGCTAATAATAGCCCATGACAATCATAGTAATTGTGATAAATCAATAAGAAAAAATTACATTCCCTGGAAAATAAGAATATTAATAGAATTGCCTTTGTCAATATAGAGCGGTACTCGTTAAAAAGTTTTCTTGCATCAAACAATTCTTTGTCTGTCATTGCTGTGTCAGACATCTGTGAAATTTATAACTATTATATGCAACAGACAACTCTCTGCAGAGGTGTCTGGTAGTGGAAGTGCTCCCAGCAGGTACTGACTCTCCTGGATTATTTGAGCTTAATTTATTTCCTTCACTTTTTAAATGTTCTATGTTATCAATTTTGGTATTTTGCAGACAATTGCTCAAGTGCACTCTACAGATAAAATATCCTCGTTGCGCAGGCCCTAATTGTCTTTGGATATGTTACACACCCTCACTCGACTGTTGAGAATTTGAGTCACAAACTGCACAAGGATTTAGGTGGTTTTATTTTTCCTCTATTGTCAGTACACTGTCCAGGATTTGACCTGAGCAGGGCAATAACAGTTGAGAGAAAATAAAATCATCCAAAATTTCCCGCCTGCTAGTAAGCACCAAAATGAAGAGTATACAATGTGAGGTATAAAGTCTCAGTCAGTCACCATGGATGCTGATTCTCACTTTACAACATGGCTTAAATGGTGATAATAGTTTTCGGTTGAGAAACAAAGAACAGTATCAGGGAGGGAATTTAATTAAAATGCAGTTGAACTCTGTTCTAAATAATGATATGCATGCGTATCTGGAGTTATAAGTTGCATTTCTAGAAGAGCTGCACGGGATGTTTCAGATGCCAAACTGAGCAAAAAGATAGCAAAATGGCATTTACCACTATTCAAGTCCTGTTTACTTGGAGGAGGAAAAAGACAAAAAACAGATTTGGTCACAGTGAAAACTATTAGGTAAAGACAATATCTAAGGGATAGCTACACCATTGCTTCGCCAAGATATTCACCAGTAAACACATGAAAGGGTGTGAAGTTTTTGTTTTAACCCACTAAACACACCATAAAATTTATGGCTTGTCCATTCAAGTGTAACATAAGAACATAAGAACTAGGAGCAGGAGTAAGCAATTCAGCCCCTCGAGCCTGTCCACCATTCATTACGATCATGACTGATCTCATTTCGGCCTCAACTCCAATTTCCCGCTCTCTCCCTATAACCTTTCAACCCATTACTAATTAAAAATTTGTCTATCTCCTCCTTAAATTTATTCAGCGTTCCGGCATCCATTGCACTCTGAGGTAGTGAATTCCACAGATTCATGACCCTTTGAGAAAAGTAATTCCTCCTCATCTCTGATTTAAATCTACCACCCCTTAGCCTAAAACTATGGCCTCTCGTTCTAAATGGTAATTGAATTTTTTAACTTATACAAATGTGGAGTCTCATTCCTTCAGATTTTAATTATTACTGGTGATTTAAAAAATGAAATTAAAATTCTTTTACATTTTCATTCTGTGTTTTTTATCGCCCTCTCTCAATCCCATTTTCTTCCGCTTCCTTTATTTTGCTTTTTGTGCATGACTTTACTTTAATTAAATATCCTAACTCACACTTCCTGGTTTAGACTGTGTGTGATTTCATAAAGATTCTTCAATTTGATAGGTTGAGGAATTACACTGTTGCTTGTTTCGTTCACGAGTCCCAGATTTGCTATAGAGATGCTACTCTGAAATGGATCTCTAATTATCATATATTGTCATGTGAAAGCTCACAGAGTCAGTAGGCAGCTGTAAGCATATTAAACGGTGAGTACTGTTCAGTTGCCACTGACCTCAAAATCTGGACCAACATGAGTTAAAGACCTTCAGTTATACTTGTGTAGAAGTATCACAGGATCATGCAAGAAGTATGGATGGGAATTGTTTTAAGCTTTTATTTTTGTGGAAGATGCTTAATAATTTAGTAACATGAATGCTCCTAACACCTGAGCACCTGTATCATTGCAATCCAGGATTTCTTTCAGTATTGCATTGCATGAGTTAGCGACTGAAAACTTGAATTTCCTGATAGCTTGGATCTAAGGGTTGAATGTAATTGAGTTATTCCTTAAAATTTGTAATAATTTAGAATTAGTGTGTTTAAATCAATATGGATAACCATTGCTCTTAAACTGAGATAGCAAGATCAATTCAATTTGTAATGAAGAAGGGTCAATTTTAAGTGAAAAATGATCTTAGTGCACATGAAACATAATGAAAAATGTAAATAAATAATATGGACTCTTTTGGGAACTTGAGGTCACTGCTGGAGGATAAATACGAAATTTCAATTGGCCAACTGGTGCTGTATGCAAGCATGAATTTCAATGTGAAGTATCTAAGGCATACGAAACATGTAATTAGTAACATTGACTTAGATTTGCAAATGTATATTTCAATAGTTTGAATTTTAACCTTCCGGCAATTGTAGCTTCATTTTGCAGTTAATTCAAGTTAAATGGAATAATGAGTAACTAGATGTGGAAAACCATTTCAGCAAGCATTGAGTGAAAATCAACTAACCGTCTAACCTGGCACAGCAGGAAAATGTACAGCAGATGCTGCAATTGCACAACGTGGAACAAGCTCCTACATTTCACCACTTGCAAAACTTTGATAGTGCAAGCTGATCTAATTTTACCACTTCTAATTACTATTGTGGCAGTATCGTTAATCTCTGCCTATTTAGCTCTTTTTACACTTTATTGGAAACTACTTCAACCTCTTTCAAAGTGAAAGGGTTGCAATAAATAAAGGCTACATCATTATCCTAAGCAGACTGGACAGAAGGATACTGTCGGAACCTGCGGTACAAATAACAGCAGGGAAAATATAAATACCAGGAAAACAATTACATGTCAAGGGCAACATAGTCAAAATAAATAGCCAAAATTGGCTTGAAAATGTGCATAATAAGAAGGGAAAGTGGGGAATAAGTAAAGACAGGGTCAAAGTACTGAAACATAAATCAAAGTCTGACTATTAGAAGGTAAGTGAATGCATTGAGATGAAAGATTATAGGAGTCAATAGTGCTGTCTCAGTGCAGTAGTGGTGGGACTGCACCTCTTTTGGTGCTATGAGCTAACATAGTGATATAATGCATCTGGAGTTCTTTTATGTGATATTACAATGCTTTGGGGGAACTAGGTATGATAGGTTGTCAATATGCCAGGGTTAGGGTTACCTGGCACCAGCTGTTGTAACATGCCTTTACTGGATAGCAGCATGCCATCACTAGAAGGGAAATGTGTCATGTGATCCAGTCTCAGTTTCACTTTGGCCTGTGAGCAGAGCGTAGCACACGCAACTCTGCTGCTGATGTCCTCAAGCTTTCTATCCATGTATATATGTTCCCATCAGCATCGTCTTAATAAATGAACTCACAATATGTTTACACAATCCCTTATGAGCTTTTATATCATTGTAAAAACACACCAGCTACTTTTAAAAAAGGTCACAGGAGAAACACTTTTATGTGGCAGCAACACAATCATAAATATCATCTTGGCTCAATGGCCATCCTCACTTCTGAGTCAGACACTTGTGAATAAAGGCCACTATCACTATCTAGGCTTAAGCGGTACTGGGGGAATGCTGCATTGTTGGATCCACTGAATTTTGGATTCAACATTAAACCAAAGCCCCATCTATCTGTTCTGGTGGATAACAAAGATTCCCAGGTAGTCTTTTTTTGGAAGGGAAGCAGTGAATTGACCTCACCAATATTCATCCCTCAAACAGAACAAGCAAAACAGATTAACAAATCATTCATCTTATTGCTATTTGTAGACCCTTGCTATATACAGATTGGCTGCTGCATTTGCCCCAGAACAACAGTGACTATACTTGAGAAGTAATTCATTGGCTGGGAAACACTTTGGGATATTTTTATAATACGTAATTTCAAGCTAAAAGAAACTTAGGAGTTTTAGTAGACTCAACAATCAAATAGCCCAAGTAACGCCGAGCCAAGAGAATGTTGAATTCCATTGTCAAAGCAGTAGCACCTGAGACATTTCTTAAATATCATGACCAGTTCTGGTTGCTGAGGAACCAGGTAGACATTCAAGCGCTGGAAACAATGCAATGAAGAGCCAAATGCTGATCTCTGGAGTAAAAGGCTTTGATGGAGTCGAAAGGCAGAAGGAACCTGGGCTTTTCAGGCTGCAGGGGTATTTGTTACCTCAGATAGACCCTGAAATTCCATAGGTTACGGTGGTTCCGCTAGGATCTCAGTGTCCTCCAGCACTGAGGGTATCTGGGCAGGAGTGCCACTTTTGATATATTACAGGTGTCCACCTGTCCATGTTGGCCAGAATGATGCTGTCCACATTTTCTAGGATTCCAAGTGAGAAGGCTAACTACAAAATTATGTATATATCCTGGTCTTCAGTGGTTCAAGCTGCTTGCCTGACTTGGACCCTAATGGTGAGATCCACTTTGCCCTTGCTGTCCCAGCCTCTCCTGCAACATTAGGTTCTACACGAGACTGATGAGTGGGAAAACCCAACACAGGAGTATCACCACCCCTGGTCCCACTGTCCGGTCATCTTTTGTCTCATGAACTGAGGTTCCCTCTTTCAAGGCAAGCAGAAAATTGCTATAAATGGTGGGATGTTGGCACAAGCCCCAATCAATGTTGTAATCATACAGAGGCATGCAAGGTAGTTATGGCCATGAAAAAGGTAAAACGAAAATAAAATTGAACTGCAAGAAAATTATCAGGGTCGTGGATTAAACCTGGTAAAAGGTAAATATAGGACTGATATCGGGAAAAATATCTTTGCAAAAACAGTGATCAACATGCAAGATGGACTTCTAGCTGGAGTGACAAGAGGCAAAAATCCTGGAATGGCCTTCCTAATCCATAATTGGCTAGAGAAATTCCTTTTTGCCTCTTCTTAAAGATTTTCTGCCTTTAGAAATGGGACATGGTTGATGCAAAGTGATGAAGCAAAATGGCTTCATTCCAGTTGCAGCTTTGGAGAACTTGTCAAGAAAGACATCCATTTTTGAAACTGGGAGTGATTGCGAGTGAAGAGCAGCAAGTTAGCCGAATGAAACTCACTTGTGTGAAAATCCTTTGAGTAAGTGAGCAAAAAGTGTTGCTGGTTTCCGAAAAGTTGGCAAGGTAAATGTACTCACATTTTGCTTATTTATTCAATCATGTTTTAAACTTGGTTAGATCATCACAGGGAGCGAATACAATCTGGTGACTACCACTCGCCTACATTCCAAACGGCCAGCAATGCCTATGTTTGAGCACAGCAGTTCTCAAACTGTTTTCGCTAAATGGTTCTTTTCAAGGATTAATAATCAGACACCCTTTTCCACCTAAATTATAATACTACATAATAAGTCAAATATGGAAGTGCTGCATGTAGAGAGTGTTTTATTAGCGCTTTTCAGAAAACAGGTATTTCATACCACTCTCAGCACTCCTCCATTCACTCTCTCCTCCTGGGTGGGTCAGCAAGCTCACTTGTAGCAGCTGCACTTTGCTCCTGACATGCATTTTCATATCTGGCTGGATCTCCAGGAATCAACAGATCACAGTTTGAGAACCACTGTTTCAGCAGACATTCTGTATGCTGCTATGCCAATAAATTTGCCTGTGCATAAATTGGCTGCAAGTCTGATTACCTGGGTGATGTACACCTCTCATATTCCCTTGGCCAGGGAGGGTTTGCCTCATCAGAGACACCCGAGTTCAGACCAAGATGGCTCTGGAGGTAATGGGAGGATTTTTGGAGGATGAAATGGGAGGCTTGCCCCAAGCTCATCTCTATTATGTTATCCTTGCTTCTTACTTTAACACTTTACTCCTCACTCACTCATCTCTATAAATGCAAGTATATATAACCATACAAATGCCACGCAATGATCAGCAAGACAGAATCCAACCATATCCCTTTCAACAGCTTCACCAACCACCCCACCCCCAACCCACACCATCAGCATCCTGGGGTTTACCATCGGCCAGAAATTTAACTGAGCCAGCCATACAAATACTGTGGCTACATGAGCAGGTCAGAGGCTTGGAATTTTGTGGTAACTCAGCCCCTCACTTCTCAAAACCTGTCCACCGTTGACAAGGCACAAGTCAGGAGTGTGATGGCATACTCTCCACTCGTCTGGATTGTGCAGCTCCAATAATGCTCAACAAACTCAACACCATCCAGGACAAAGCAGCCCGCTTGTTTGGCACCCCATCCACCACCTTAAACATTCAAACCCGACAACAGTGACATACAATGGCAGCAGTGTATCATCTACACTGCAGCAAGTCACCAAGCTTCCTTTAAAAGCATCTTCTGAACCTGTGACCTCTACCACCAAGGGCAGCAGGGGCAGGGGAACACTACCACCTGGAAGTTCCCCTCCAAGCCACACCCCACCCTGACTGAGAACTATATTGCTGCTCCTTCACAGTCTGTAGGTCAAAATCCTGGAACCTGCTCCTAACAGCACTGACAGCAATGGTTCAAGAGGTCAGCTCACCACCCACTTCTCAAGGGCACTTAGGAATGGGCAACTACTGCTGGCCTTGCCAGCGACACTCACATTCCATGAATGAATAAAAACAAACATCAGCACAGAATAATTGCTATGTCATATAAGCCCTGTTTTGAGGGGTGTGGCTACATTCAAAATTATATTGTTCCCCTACTGTCCAGGAGCCCACAACAAAGAAGTGGCAAAATCCAAAAACCCTCTCAACAAAACATCCCACAGAACCCTAGAAGGTCACATCACATGACAACAGGTAGAACAGAATTCTTGAACTGGGCAGAGGGTTCCAGTTTTTGGAGACAGAGTTTATATATGTAAGAGAGATGGATTGTGGGAGATTCATTTCCATCCTCTCCCATGGAAACAAAATACCCACAATGCACCATGGCAATCACATTTGAGGTGGAAAAATCACAAACAATGAGCGATGTCATTGAAGATTTGACAACGGCAAAAAGCTTACTTGTGCAACATTACACCACTGACAGCTTCAGTAAGGGCTACAAATCCACCGTGGGGAAACGGGGTAGAAAAAAAATCATCTTCTAATATTTGAATGACTAGGAAGAATGGTTTGGGGAAGGAGGAAAAAGTAAATGAAGTTCTTACATCTTAATCAAACACATCAAATCCACCCTGGGAGGTAGGGCAACATATATATTTTAGAATGTAAGTTACTGACAATAAGAGGGCAAATTCAACAAGCCTGCAGTCCCATTGGGGAGCTCTACATGAAAGTAACATGGATCAAATATAAAGCTACAATACTGGATCTCTGATTTTTGAGTTCAGCTTCCTGTTCTAAATACGATTGTTGAATTTATCCTAATGAAGGTTTGTGGAGAAAAGGATAAACATTCTATTTTTATGAAGTGATAGAATATTGGAATACTATTTCCCTATCTGTAAGACTTATATTTTCAGTATCAGTAATGTAGGTAACACTTTTGCCTCATGGCAACAATACTTCAATATTGCTTTGGTAAATTACTATAATACAGCAATGAGCAAATTGTTTTTGCATTTAGGCTGCTGTTGTAAGCATCAGACATGGCACTCCAGATCTTGGCCTACCTGTGAATAATGCCTGGGGAGATCTACTAGTATTTATTGATTTCCTTAAATTGATTTAATAAAAGTAGTCAGTTGCAGTGGAGTATTATCCATCCTGTGGGGCCACAGATGTAGACAAGGAATATAGTCACCAAAGGTAATAGAATGGATAATAATGTATGTATTCAACTCAGTGAAAACAATGCCTAGCCACTATAAATAATCATTCTAATACAAGGTTAGTTGAAATGAACAATGTTCTATATGTTCAGTGACAGAGAGACTTTTTGTTCTGTTTCTCCACTGATCTGTGGAGGCTCTGTTCTTTCCAGCCCAGTGGCATTCTAGGAAACACATGGCAGAACATCTGGCAGTTTCAACAAACACAAGAGTCCATATTATCTGTAGATTATCAGTTTAATTAAACAATTCGGGAATTATCTTTTGCAAAACAAGTGAAGCAGCACATAAGGTCTGCGTAATGGGTGTGCCATCGGAGACCCTGGGAAATGATGATCATCACTCAAATACAGTCCAGAGGGACGGAGCGTCAGAACCCCCCCAAATAGAGCATGAGATTCTTTCAAACATGGTCTGAATGTGTGACTATGAGAGAGAGAGGGATCTTAAGCAATCAGTGATCATTCCTCAATTATGACTTGAATGAGTGCATAACATTTCAGAGCACAAGTCATGAGGGACCTGTATGTGTATGTACGTGTCTGTGGTTAAATGTATCAGTACATTATAGCTGTGGTTCAAATATGGTTTCTCTATATGCGTATATAGTTTGTAGGGGCAGCAGGCGAGGCAAGATATCTGTCGGCACCTACTTACATAGAATTTATATCACAGAAGCAGGCCATTTGGCCAAATGGGCCTATGCCACTGTTTATGCTCCAGACAAGCCTCCTCCTACATTACTTAATCTCACTCAATCAAAATATAAGAACATAAGAAATAGGAACAGGAGTAGACCATTCGGCACTTTGAGCCCACTCTGCCATTCAATAAGATCATGGCTGATCTTGTATTTCGATTTCCACATTCCCATCTAACCCTAATAACCTTAGATTCTTGTTAGCAAAGGGAATCAATCTATCTCTGCCTTAAAAATATTCAATGACCCCGCCTCCACCACCTTCTGAGGCCAGAGAGTTCCAAAGTCGCACAACTTTCAGAGAAAAATTTTCTCCTCATCTCTGTCCTAGAAGGGCGACCTCTAATTTTAAAACAGTGCCCCCTAGTTCTGGACTTACCCACAAAAGGAAACATCCTTTCGACGTCCACCTTGTCAAGGCTGTTCAGGATATCGTATACTTCAATCAAATTACTCCTCACCCTTCTAAACTCCAGTGGAAACAAGCCCAATCTGTCCAACCTTTTCTCATAAGACAACCCACTCATTCCAGGTGTCAATCTAGTAAACCTCCTTTGAACCGCCCCCAATGCTTCTATCCTTCTATTTCTTTCTCCCTCATGTGCCAATCTAGCTTCCCCTTAAATACATCTATACTAATTGCCTCAACCACTCCATGTGTAGCAAATTCCACATTCCATATCACTTACACTGGGAATTAGCATATATTTAGAACTCCGGTGTGACTGACTTACAACCAACACCAGAACTACCCCACTTCTACACCCAAAAGTCGAGGTATTTTGAACACATTGAATATGTTGCTGTTTGAATCATTCAAATCGTGAAATTTTTTTAAAAATTCATTCATGGGATGTGGGCTTCGCTGGCTGGGCCAGCATTTATTGCCCATCCCTAGTTGCCCTTGAGAAGGTGGTGGTGAGCTGTCTTCTTGAACTGCTGCATTCCGGTGGTGTAGGTACACACACAGTGCTGTTAGGAAGGGAGTTCCAGGATTTTGACCCAGCAACAGTGAAGGAACGACGATATATTTCCAAGTCAGGATGGTGAGTGACTTGGAGGGGAACATCCATGCGGTGGTGTTCCCATCTATCTGCTGTCCTTGACCTTCTAGGTGGCTGTGGTCGTGGGTTTGGAAGATGCTGCCTAAGGAGCCTTGGTGATTTCCTGCAGTGCATCTTGTAGATGGTACACACTGCTGCTACTGTGCGTAGTTCGTGGAGGGAATGAATGTTTGTGGATATGGTGCCGGTCAAGTGGACTGCTTTGTCCTGGATAGTGTCCATCTTCTTCAGTGTTGTTGGAGCTGCACTCATCCAGGCAAATGGGGAGTATTCCATCACATTCCTGACTTGTGCCTTGTAGATGGTGGACAGGCTTTGGGGAGTCAGGAGGTGAGTTACTCATCGCACGATTCCTAGCCTCTGACCTGCTCTTGTAGCCACGGTATTTATATGGCTAGTCCAGTTCAGTTTCTGGTCAATGGTAACCCCCAGGATGTTGATAGTCGGGGATTCAGTGATGGCAATGCCATTGAACATCAAGGGGCGATGGTTGGATTCTCTCTTGTTGGAGATGGTTATTGCCTGACACTTGTGTGACGCAAATGTTACTTATCAGCCTAAGCCTGGATATTGTCCAGGTCTTGCTGCATTTGGACATGGACTGCTTCAGTACCTGAGGAATTGCGAATGGTGCTGAACATTGTGCAATCATCAGCGATCATCCCCACTCCTGACCTTATGATGGAAGGAAGGTCATTGATGAAGCAGCTGGAGATGGTTGGGCCTAGGACACTACCCTGAGGAACGCCTGCAGTGATGTCCTGGAGCTGAGATGACTGACCTCCAACAACTGCAACCATCTTCCTTTGTGCTGGGTATGACTCCAGTCAGCAGAGAGTTTTCCCCCTGATTCCCATTGACTCTGGTTTTGCTAGGGCTCCTTGATGCCACACTTGGTCAAATGCAGCCTTGATGTCAAGGGCAGTCACTCTCACATCACCTCGGGAGTTCAGCTCTTTTGTCCATGTTTGAACCAAGGCTGTAACGAGGTCAGGGGCTGAGTGGCCCTGGCGGAACCCAAACTGGGCATCAGTGAGCAGGTTATTGCTAAGCAAGTGCTGCTTGATAGCACTGTTGATGATCCCTTCCACTACTTTACTGATGATCGAGAGTGGACTAATGGGACGGTAATTGGCCAGGTTGGATTTGTCCTGTTTTTTGTGTACAGGATATACTGGGCAATTTTCCACATTGCCGGATAGATACCAGTGTTGTAGCTGTACTGGAACAGCTTGGCTAGGAGTGTGGCAAGTTCTGGAGCACAAGTCTTCAGTACTATTGCCGGAATGTTGTCAGGGTCCATAGCCTTTGCAGTGTCCAGAGCCTTCAGCCGTTTCTTGATATCACATGGAGTGAATTGAATTGGCTGAAGGCTGGCATCTTTGATGCTGGGGACCTCCGGAGGAGGCTAAGATGGGTCATGCACTTGGCACTTCTGGCTGAAGATTGTTACGGGTGCTTCAGCCTTATCTTCTGCACTGCTGTGCTGGGCTCCTCCATCATTGAGGATGGGGATATTTGTGGAGCCATCTCTTCCAGTGAGCTGTTTAATTGTCCACCACCATTCACGACTGGATGTGGCAGGACTGCAGAGCTTAGATTTGATCCATTGGTTGTGGGATCGCTTAGCTCTGTCTATCACTTGCTGCTTATGCTGTTTGGCACGCAAGTAGTCCTGTTTTATAGCTTCACCAGGTTGACACCTCATTTTTAGGTATGCCTGGTGCTGCTCCTGGTATGCCCTCCTACACTCTTCATTGAACCAGTGTTGATCCCCTGGCTTGATGGTAATGGTAGAGTGGGGGATATGCCGGGCCATGAGGTTACAGATTGCGTTTGAGTACATTTCTGCTGCTGCTGATGGCCCACAGCGCCTCATGGATGCTCAGTCTGTTCGAAATCTATCCCATTTAGCATGCTGGTAGTGCCACACAACACGATGGAGGGTATCCTCAATGAGAAGGCGGGACTTTGTCTCCACAATGACTGTGCGGTGGTCACTCCTACCAATATTGTCATGGACAGATGAATCTGTGGCAGGTAGGTTGGTGAGGATGAGGTCAAGTATGTTTTTCCCTATTGTCGGTTCCCTCACCACCTGCCGCAAACCCAGTCTAGCAGCTATGTCATTTAGGACTCGGCCAGCTCGGTCAGTAGTGGTGCTTCTGAGACACTCTTGGCGACGGACATTGAAGTCCCCCACCCAAAGTACATTCTGTACCTTTGCCACTCTCAGTTCTTCCTCCAAGTGATGTTCAACATGGAGGAGCACTGATTCATCATCTGAGGGAGGGCACTACTTGGTAATCAGCAGGAGGTTTCCTTGCCCACGTTTGGCCTGATACCATGAGACTTCATGGGGTCTGGAGTTGATGTTGAGGACTCCCAGCGCAACACCCTCCTGACTGTATTCCACTGTGCCACCAACTCTGCTGGTGGTACAGGGCAGACTCAGGTATGGTGGTGGTGGTGGAGTCTGGGACATTATCTATGAGGTATGATTCCATGAGGAGACTATGTCAGGCTTGACTAGTCTGTGACACAGCTCTCCCAACTTTGGCACTCATCCCCAGATGTCAGTAAGAAGGACTTTGCGGAGTCGACAGGGTTGCGATTGCTGTTGTCGTTTCTGGTGTCTAGGTCGATGCCGGGTAGTCCATCCGGTTTCATTCCTTTTTTGTGTCTTTGTGTTACAACTGAGTGGCTTGCTAGATCATTTCAGAGTCAACCACATTGCTGTGGGTCTGGAGTCACATGTAGGTAAGAACAACAGATTTCCTTCCCTAAAAGGCATTAGTGAGCCAGATGGGTTTTTACAACAATCGACAATGGTTTCATGATCATCATTGGACTTTTAATTCCAGATTTTTATTGAATTCAAATTCCACCATCTGCCGTGGTGGGATTCGAACCCTGGTCCCCAGAGCATTACCCTGGGTCTTTGGATTACTAGCCCAGTGACAATACCACTATGCCATTGCCTCCCCACCCTCTTGGGGGAGAAACTGGTTCTTGGGAGTTGGGGTAACATATTCTAGGCACAGTCTCTGGCTCTAAGTTCCTTCTCCTCCCAAAAAAAAATCTTCTGAGTACCTGGGGCTCACCTAAAATAGGCCTTTTGAATATATTCATCAGGAATCTATTGGCTGTTTCAGGACCAGGTGGCAAAATCTGCAAAAACTGGCAATTTTACAGGGCCTAAGCAGAGGTCATCAGGTTCCACCAGAGAACCAGTTTTTTTTGTTTCTTCTGTTTCTTTACTTAATCTGGACATGGGTGGAGCAGGAGTGCTGCTCTTTGGTATCTTGCAGATGAGCCTTGGGCCTTCACATTCAGCCATACATTGCATGCAGCTGCCCACCTTGCACTGGTTTTTAGTGGAATACAGATTTCATGGCCTCTCTGGCTTCCTTTTACAGAGATTATCACTGAGGAAATCCCAAGTCACTTGCAACAGAAATATAAAAATGTTGGAAGCACCAAAAATATCAACAAATCAAAAGGTTAAATATCAGCAGGCATGTAAACATGTTTAAGTAAACATTGCTTTTTTTAGATCTAATAAATATGCCTTACAGAGCCGCCTCTTATTCTTGCTGCATCCAATTTGCACATTAATGAGAATATGTAGTGTGGGATTGACACATTAATTGTTCGCCTGTTGGAGACCGTGGTCACCCATTTACTGGACTCTGGATTTGTATTTGGAATGTATTCAAGCAGACACACATTTGTCTTTGTACCCATGGAGACAAGAAGTTGAACCATGAATAAAAGAAGCAAGCAGTGAGGCGAGTATAGCAGGTCCTAATGTATTTTTTTAGAACAGAAGTTGAAATTTAGAACTCTGTGACATTAGTGGTAACTTTAAAGAGACATCTAATCCATGACCTTTATTATTTTACATGAACAAGACATTGTCTTTACTGAGTTGAATAGGCATTTGAGCTTATTTTAGCCATTCCATACACCACATTTCTGATCAGGGAGTCTATTCCAAAGCCTCTGACAGTGCTATTCTTCAAACAGCCACCAGGGGCAGCCTAGGATAACTCACCCTCTGCTTTTCCCTTTTTGGAGGGGTTAATTTGGCTTCTGCTTAATATTGTTACCTGATGGCATGAGCGAGATCATGAACTTGGCATGTGGAGAAATGGTTATGGGCCACCCTGCACCACCAACATTTTTAGCTAAGATTTATAAATACCATAGTGTTAAGAAATAATCATCTAGATTCTCATCAGTGATCAGAAGCAAATTCCTGAGTTACAAACCTGATAATGTTTATTG
Organism: Cetorhinus maximus; assembly: GCF_964194155.1. Classification (NCBI taxonomy): domain Eukaryota; kingdom Metazoa; phylum Chordata; class Chondrichthyes; order Lamniformes; family Cetorhinidae; genus Cetorhinus; species Cetorhinus maximus. The sequence continues at coordinate 32,557,745 of NC_135902.1, read as the reverse complement.
AAAAAAACTAACAGAAAGTTAGATGCTCCTTTAGCAGTGGGATCTAAGAGACAATTGTACCCCAATCGCTGAGGGTGCTTCTTTGCACCAATTGTCACTGCACCTGTGGTTAAGCCACTTACTCTGTAACAGAGCAGGTACACAGAGACAATTTTCCAAACCCTTTTGTAGAAAATGACAGCTACTGAAAGTCTGACCAAGGCAATTACAAACTCAGACTATGGAGAAGCCTTTAAATTCAGATAGTTCAGAATAATTCCAAATGGTTGGTAAACTGAGATAAAATAAATGCTTGCTTAGCATAACATAAAGGAGTCATGAAGTCCCATGCCTGCAGCGTTCTTTTTAGTGAAGAGGATTCATGTGCAAATTCCATATGTGCACTTTTCTTTTGGTCATTCCCCCCAGTCTTCTCTTTATTTTCCCCTCCTGTCTTCATGACCCTGACTCTTGATGGGTGTACAGTTTCACGGATGTCAGTAATCTGTTCATACCTCATCCATGGCCTTATTTTACGAGTGGGCACTGGCAGTAAATGTTTCAATATTATGGCCCTGCAAAAATCTGAGAGAGAAACAGCAGAAAGGTAGAGGCAGATAGTCCTGCACATAAGCAGAGAAAATGCTAGCCCGGTGTGTCACCACACAAAAACCCAGGTGGGAGTTCGCACTCTG